>NC_048219.1:98591079-98690862 GCF_002007445.2 Ailuropoda melanoleuca | reverse complement strand
GGAGGGCACGTATTGCATGGTGCACTGGGTGTTATACGCAACTAATGAAGCATCAAACTTTACATCGGAATCTGGGGATGTACTGTATGGTGATTAACACAATATAATAAAATAAAATTAAAAAAAAAAAAAAAAAGTATGCTAAACGAATAAATGTCCCTAGGTAACTGACTCAACATGTCTGAGATTCTTTTTTTTAGGAGGGAAGTGGGGCTGATGACATGCACCCTGCAGGGCTACTCTGAGGATTGAATGACACAGTCCCAGGCCCTGTGGGTAGCCTGCAGTGGGTACTCAAGAGGGACAGCGTGTTGCTGGTGGTTGAACCTCAACTAATGTCCACCACAGGCTAGGGGTGCCCTTCCCTCTGCAGCTGCCTCTCAGCTCCCCAGATTGTCTGCTTTTCCTTTGGTCTCTGCCACTCATCCGTAAGTTTCTCTTGCACAGGGTCTGTTCTTTCCTCATTCCTCCATCCCATCTTGGGGTGTGGGGCTGCCACAGAGGGACCTTCAGCATCATAGGTGGGGGTCCCCAGAAGCAGACCCTGGGACAAGGGCTCCTGAGTGGGGATTTATTGAGGCAATGCTCCCAGGAAGAACCAGAGGGTAAGCCAGACAAGGAGGGCAAGGAAGGAGGCCAAGCCAGGGAGGAGCTTCAGCCTGACCCCGTAGGGGACCCTGGAGGGTAAACTTGGCTTCAGACCTGTCCCAGCCTGAGGCCACAGATTGGGGCTTTCATTCCATCTATTGGTTAAGGGTGGGAGGGCTGGCTAGGATGTCAGCTCCTGGGCAGTTTCATTCTCTGCACCAGAGCTGAGGGGCTCCAGGGGGCTGAGAACAGGCAGTCCACCCAAGAAGATCTGCAGATGCAGGTTGTAAATACAAAAGCACATGGCAGAGGTGGGGGTGGGTCCTTCATGGTAGAAGGACCGGGAGGGGCCTGGTAGAGCACTACCTCTCCTGCCACACTCAGCAAAATTTCTTCACACTTTCCCGAATGATTGCCCTAAACGCAGAAGGGGTCTCTTGAAGAGTGCAAAGGGTCAGCTCTATTGTTGATGCTTCTGCCAGTGTGGCCTACAGACGAGCAAGTCCTGCCGGGGCAGCGAGTCAGCCTGGAGCCCTGGCAACCTCCAGGGGTGCCAACGGCAAACTCAGCTCCCGCCAAGGACCAACCTGGCTTCTGGGGCCTCCAGGGCCCCCCCGCACGTGCACGGGGTGAAGAGCTAAGCCCGGCCTCCCCACTCCCCCACAGCCTGAGAAGTGACCACCGCTGCTTAGGTTAGAGAAGACTTGGCAGACCCACCTCCAAGGAGAGGGTGGAAAAAGCCAGATGGAAAATCCTGCCTTGGCCAATTAATACGAGCAGCAGGAAAATCCCTAAATTGGTTCCATAACAACCAATCTCTGTTCCCAGGTCCACGGGAAGGCAGAAAAAATGCATCCCACGTGAGGGAAAATTGAAGTGTGCCCAAAAGTTCATCAATACTTTTCTGTCTTCCCTCACCAGGTTCCCAGCTAAAGTTGTTAGAACATGCCTCCCTGTTTAAGGGAGGTAATTTGATGCGGGCAATAATAATCATAAATATTCATGGTTTTGCCTTAACATTAGGATAACATCTGTTTCCAAACATCTGCAATCTGTTTTCAATGCTTCAGTAAAATGTAAATTAGCTATAACTAACACAATAAAGCGCTAATGGGGATAATGATAATGAAAGGCGCCCATTAAGGCGGGAGTCCAGCTCTGTCTCCAATGGCCAGTTTTCTGGCGTTCCCCAGAACTTTGCTTTCCACCATCTCAAACTTCCTTCAAATGAAAGGGGCTTTGAAAAGCCTCTGCCGGCCCCCTAGTTTGCTCCCTAAACCTGAAGGCATGTCACTGCCCAGGGTCCTTTCTCTGCCTCACCCTTCTTCAGAGGATGCACCCAATATTTCTAAAAGGCATGTCCACCTGGGCAGGTCCTGTGCACAGAACCTTCCACTTCCTGCAGAACAAGGTCCAAACTATTGGCCTGCAAGTCGGACTTGCCACCTCCCACAGCCCCAGCATGCCCACCACCCTCAGTTCCTCCAAGTCCCCCCAACACCCCTTCCCTTTTATTTGCCCTCTGCTGCTTGGTTATTGGCACTGTACAGAGAGCACCCACAGCACTGAAGGAAAAGGCCAAGTGGCCAATTGCAAAGAAATGAACAGGACATTCACAGAAGAAATACTAATAGCCTAGAATTTCACACTCACAAGTTATAATTGAAAGCAAATGAAAACAATGATGAACAATAAATAATATTATGATCATATGTCATTAGGTGAAATAACTAAGTTGCAAAAACAATTTGTGTAAGATGATCCTACTCTGTTTTAAAAATACGTATACATATTGGGAAAAACTCCCAGGAAAATAAAGGTGCAAATGCATGTCTTTAGAGATTAGACTGTAAACCAGAGTTACCTTCGAGACACAAGATTGCGCAAGGTGTCTTTGTTTTATCATTTGAGTTTGTTACAAAGAATATGCATTGTATTGTATTTTTTTAATGCACATCCACTTACTCATTCCAAAAGGCAAAATAGCAACTTGTTAGTGGACCGGTCTGGAGGATATCCTCTTAACCAAGTTATCAAAATGAACATCACCTTCAATGGGACAGGTTGACATTGCGTGACTCCTGATATGATGCACTTGGAAGGACACAGCATGCCTGCTGAAGTATTCCAGACAAAATGCAGAACTATGGGGAAACATCAGACAAACCCGGATTAAGGATAATTCTACAAAATAACTAGACTGTGCTTTTCAGAGCTGATAATGCCATGAAATGCATCACGTCCCAGGTTAAACTGAAGAGATGAGATCCTGGATTTTCATTTGTTTTATTTAAAAAAAATTTTTTTTAAGATTTTATTTATTCGCGCGAGAGAGTACAAGTGGGGGAGAGGGGCAGAGGGAGAGGGAGATGCAGACTCCCTGCTGAGCAAGGACTCCATCCCAGGACCCTGGGATCATGACCTGAGACGAAGGCAGACACTTAAACGACTGAGCCACCCAGGCCCCCTTTCATATGCTTTAATGGACGTTTGGGGGCCATTGGTGAAACATGACAAACTTCGTAGATTATGTAATAATATTCTGTGTTAATTTCCTGATTTTGATAATGGTTCTATGATCCTGCAAAAAAAAATTCTTGTTTTTAGAAATCCACATGATGCATTTCATTGGAGAGAGAGAACCTTAGCCTTAATGCTATGGCAGAGGACAGCTGCAGACATGCAAGGCCACCCAACTGGCAAGGCGCGCACAGGGTGGACCCAGGGGAGCAGGCTTAATTATTATTCCTTCACCTGGTGAAAGTCTGAGGAAGAGGGGTGAGGAGGAGCCCTCAGAAGGGAGAAGGCAGGACTGCCGGAAATGAGGGGGGGTTGCTGAGGCATGGCCCACCCCCAGCCCCCAGGAGTTCCAACGACAAAACTTCAACACTTGGAACGGCTTTGGCTCAGTTATTCAGACACACACTGAGCGTATGCTTCAGGGAAAGGCCCATGGAAGCACCCAGAGCAGGCAGAGGAGGGACAGTCCTGGCCAGGCAGAGCCGCGCAACACCTGACCCTTCTCCGCAAGGAACTCCGCCCCATCACCACCGGGCGCTCGCCTCACCTTCGCCCCCTGCAGGTGGCTAGAGATACTACTCATAAGACCAGAAAAAAAAGACTCCCCGCTCCCCGCGCCCTTCCCCCCACCCCCCACGGTGCACTAACAGGGTGCCACACAGGCAGCAGCGGAGGACACATTTGGGGACAAGAATATCAACCCCAGTGTGAGTGAAGCGTCCCACAGTGTCTGGGAAACAACAGTGCCTCGGGAAAATAGTTGATTTTGCTGTGGGATTGTTTGGAAGGGTTTTGGGCACTGGAGCTAGAGTTTCCCAGGGAGACAAGAGAAATACTTCTTTCCTTTCCTTCCCTGCCGGGGAAAAAGACTCTGTCACCCACCTAGCGCGTTCCCCGGAAGTGGGCTTCCTCCCTGCTCCTAGGGATAAGCCCCCGGGAGATGCCAGAGCTCAGGCCCCCCAGCCCAGCCTGCGTGTACCGGGTAGGGCTCCTCCCCCTGTGTCAGTTATCGGGCGACCCGCACAGGACAGGGCTAATAACGCACCGTGGGCAAGGTGGGGTCTCTCTTCCAGCCCGCTGCTGTGCAGGAGATCTTCCTGCCCCATAAATCCTGCTGCACCTCCCTGAGAAGCACTGGGGCCACAGGGAATCAGCCATCCTGGGCCCTGGACCCAGGTCCACGGAGAGCTGTCTGTTACACATACGCTGACTTTCCTGCCTGGATTTAACTTTGGAACAAGGGGGATTTTAAAAATGAACACATAACCGGTGAACTCACCTGACAGCTGTGCAGTGAGATGGCAAAAGACCACAGCTTCCCAGAATGTCAGGATGGCCTCGAGTGCCATCTTTCTACCCACAGAAGGTCAGGTGTGTTTTTTGTTGTTGGCTCACTTGATTCCCAGGTGCAGGATCTGAGATTCATTCCCGAGTCATGGGATTTTCCATGCAGTGGTTACTCACAGGTCAGTGTTGCTTCTTTTTTAAGATTGATTTATTTATTTGAGAGAGAGAGAGAGAGAGAGAATGTGTGTGTGTGCGCGCGCATGAGCGAGTGGAGGGAGGGGAAGAGGAGGGGGAGAGAGAGGGGAGAAGAAGACTCCCCGCTGAGAGGAAGCTATGTGGGGTTCATCTCCTGGAAGGGAGATCATGACCTGAGTCAAAACCAAGAGTCGGTCACTCAACTGACTGGGCAACCCAGGTGTCCCTGGTCAGTGCCATCGGACCTGACTGCCCAGTGCTGGGACACTGCTGTCCCTATCCTCACCGAGCCCGACAGGGACAGGTGTGGTGGTGCAGGGCATGCTGGGCCATGGACCAGCCTTCCCTTTGGCAGGACAGCCAAGGGTGTGAACACTGGAGCTGTTTTTAGGTGCAGGGCAGGGCTCACCTCTCAGCTGTCCATTTTAACCTCCTGGGGGAACTGAGACCCCCTGGACACAGCATCACCTGAGAACCACATGTATTGGGCCCACCCACCACTCTGCAAATGGTTAAACCTGGACCTAGCTTTCTCCACTGGAAAGTTCTGTTTCCCACTGTAGACATCCTTTCTTAGCCTCCCCTGGTAGCACCATAAGTCACCATCTGCAAGGAAGGCAGAGCAGGCAAGAAAGGGAGGCCTCTTGGACTGCCATTCTGGGACTCTTCTCCCATGGTCCTGTCCCAACAGCTCTTTGAAGGCCTTCCGCCCTGACCGCTGGCACTAGGGGCTCTGGGGGCTGAGGGCCCTTGGCCCGCCAAGTTCTTCTATGTGACAGCTGGAGTGAGGGGTGGTCTTGGCTTTCGCCCAGGCGCTGAGCCACTCCAGGCAAGTTCTTGACCCATTCGGCCTCACGTTCTTCACAGGCTCCCATGGGTTGAGGTGTCATGGTGCCCAGCAGTCTCTGGCACATTCTGGAAGCTCACCAACCCCTTATGTACCCATTATCTCACCTCCTGTTCTGGCCAAGATTCCCCAAAGCAGTAATGATGATGTGAGGAGGGACAACTCTTTCCCTCAATCTCGGTGGTTAGTAAAGGAAAATATACTTGCATTTTGCCCAGCATTGCATGTTTAAATTTTAAATGATTTAATTATTAAAACTTAAGTCACCAATGACAGTTTTTTTTATTTTATTATTTTATTTTTTTAAGGATTTTATTTATTTATTTGACAGAGAGAAATCACAAGGAGGCAGAGAGGCAGGCAGAGGGAGAGGGAGAAGCAGGCTCCCCTGCTGAGCAGAGAGCCCAATGCGGGGCTCGATCCCAGGCCCNTATTTTATTATTTTATTTTTTTAAGGATTTTATTTATTTATTTGACAGAGAGAAATCACAAGGAGGCAGAGAGGCAGGCAGAGGGAGAGGGAGAAGCAGGCTCCCCTGCTGAGCAGAGAGCCCAATGCGGGGCTCGATCCCAGGCCCCTGAGATCATGACCTGAGCTGAAGGCAGACACTTAATCAACTGAACCACCCAGGCACCCCAAGGACAGTTTTTTTAAATGGCTGAAAGAAGTGCTTTAGCGAATGCTCCCCATGGGAATTACCAACATGTCACGAGGCGTATAGACCTGTTAGTCACTTCACCTGTGTGTCTCATGAAGTCAGCCTTTGGTTCCTGGTCAGCTATGGTGTGTACGAGCGAAATAGCACCCGACTGTCCTACATCTAGACTTAATTTCTTTTTTTTTTAAGATTTTATTTATTTATTTGACAGAGAAAGACAGCCAGCGAGAGAGGGAACACAAGCAGGGGGAGTGGGAGAGAAAGAAGCAGGCTCCTAGCGGAGGAGCCTGATGTGGGGCTCGATCCCACAATGCCGGGATCACGCCCTGAGCCGAAGGCAGACGCTTAACGACTGCGCCACCCAGGCTCCCCTAGACTTAATTTCTGTTTGGAGCCCCTACTCCTCTGTTGGTATAAATGAGTTCAGTTCATTCAGAATCCCCTGTCCCTTTCCTGGAGCACAGAGTCACCACCAGCCCACTCTGACCTCAGCAGGGACATCCTAATTCTGGCTGCCATTGGGTTGCCCGGCCAGCCTGTGCCCAGCCTCTGGGAAGGCCCGTTCCACAACTACTGCCTTGTCCCTCCCCCACAACAGGAAACACCACCACTCCCTTGTCTCCTGAGCTCAGGAAAGCTCTGTGAGCTCATCCCAGGCCCATCTGCCCATGCAGACCTCCTGAGCAGTCACTTCCCTGGGGCATTGTCACCTCCCTGGAGCTCTGCCTGGGAAAGGAAACTGGGTGATTATTAGCTCTGATCCCCAAATGTTTCCAGTTCTTCTGTGCATGAGGCAGGGTTGTACTTCTCTGCCCCCTTGAAACCAGGGGTGGTCTGTGACTTGCTTTGGCCAATGAAAAGTGAGAAATGGCTGCAGGCACCCCCTGTCAGGGCTTTAAGAGCCAGACTGTAATTTACTAACCCTCTCTTTTCCTCTCTTATGGACACTAGTGTGTTGGTGGCTATTGGGATGGTGTGCTCCGTCAGCAGGGTCTCTGGGCTGGGGCCTGGCGTGAGAATACATGAGAAGAGCTCCCCGTCAATCCACAATGGATGTGGAGTGACGGTGAGAAATTAACCGCATTTGGTTAAGCCAGTGAGATTTGGGGCTGCTTGTTATTGCAGCAAAGCCTACCTACCTATCCTGACTGCTATGGAGACACAAGTTTCCTCTGCTCTTAACCTTCCAAAACAACCTAGGGTCTAACATGGCCCATCACTGAACCAAAGGGAACAGGGCAGGAGGCCCTCTCCTGGCTTCCCTGGAATTTCTGCCCTCCCAACCTGGGGATTTTCCTCTGATAACACCTACTTCTACTTGTCCATTTATCCTCCCTGGCTTGTTCCATTATCTCAAGGCTAGACTCTTGAAATGTAAAAAGTAAGAAATGACTCCCTTTTCTTTACTCTCCTATTATCCTTCTCCGAGACCAACTGGAAGAAGAGAGGAAGAGGAAGGCCAGGGTAACAGTGGAATGGACAACAGGGAATGGGGTGGANTTTTCTTTACTCTCCTATTATCCTTCTCCAAGACCAACTGGAAGAAGAGAGGAAGAGGAAGGCCAGGGTAACAGTGGAATGGACAACAGGGAATGGGGTGGAATGGGAACAGAGTCTGGACAATGACCCCCAAAAAGAGGACCATGTCCTAATCCCTGAGCCTGTGAATATGTTGCCTTAGGCAAAAGGGCCTTTGCAGATGTGACTCAGTTAAGGGTTTTGAGACCCAGAGGTCATCCTGGGTTATCTGGGTGGGCCCACCGTGGCCACTAGGGTTCCCGTAAGAGGGAAGCAGGAGGACCAGTCAGAGTAGGAGATGGAATGACTGGAGCAGTGGTCACACTGGGGGCTTTGCAGGTGGATGAAGGGACCACAGACGCAGACAGCCACAAGAAGCTAGAAAAAGCAAGGAACCTGATTCTCCCCTGGAGCCCCTAGAAGGAATTCAGCCCTGCCAACCCTTTGATGTTAGCCCAGCGAGATCAAGTTGGATTTCTAACCTACAGACCTGTAAGATAGCAAATGTGTGTTGTTTAAGCTTCCTGGTTTGTGGTAATTTGTTACAGCAGCAATAGGAAACAAAGCCTTGGTTGCTGGCTAAATATTGTCCTGTCATGTACACAGGTCAGGTAGGGCCACCAGGGTTGCATGAAGTAAATCCTTTGTCGGCTCTTGTTGGCTTCATACAAGCCCAGCTGTGGTTTGTCCGGATGCACTCCACTCTCACTAGGCCATACCACTCCCTCTTGCTTGAATTCTTCTCCCAGCATTCCAGCCTTCTGAACCCCTGGATCTTCTTCAGACTGAGGACCTACCTGCTTGTTTGGAAAACCCAAATGAGCTACTTCTTTGGCTTCTGCTTCCTCTCTGGGATGCACCCCTGTCCCTTCTTTCTGCTTTCATTCCAACATCCCAGCGATTCCTGAAGGAGAGGCCCGTCCTGCCACCCCTGCCTCAGGAATGCCACCCCTTCTTCAGGGGCCCTCCAACCCCACTGTTTTCTCCCTATGGGCCTATCCAAACCTGACCAGATCCAGCCTTCAATAATGTGAGGAAGTCAGGGTCCCAAGCTTGACCTTCCTGGGCACCTCTGAGAATGTACTAATACTGCAGCCACTATCCCATGTGACTACGTACACTTAATTCCAAATTAACGAAAAGTAAAAACTCATCTACCCAGTCACACAGCCACATGCCAAGTGCTCAAGAGCCACACAGGGCTAGTGTCCACTGCATTACACAGCACTGATAAAATTTCCATCCTTGCAAAAAGTTCCATTGGACAGCCCTGCCCTAAGACATTCTTCTATCCCTTTAATGCCCTTGTAGCCTTGTCCAGCTTAGAGAAAGGAGCTCCTATTGCTGTTTACATGTATGTAGGTGTGAGGAAGCCTTAGTGTTATATTCTTGCTCCTTGGAGTATTTGCATCTTCAGCCTCCTCTCCACCTAGAAGATGGATATCTCTGGCCCAGGGAAGGGAATTCCAATATGTAGAGTGCAGCCATGGACCTCAACCTCTATCTCTTCCTCCTTTAAAGTGACTGCAGACTGAAAGCTTCCACTATATCTCTCAGGTTCCCTTGCAGTTGGAGTCCCAGATTTACTTATTTGTTTTTAAAGGTTTTATTTATTTATTTGGCAGAGAGAGAGNGCCCCTAGACTTAATTTCTGTTTGGAGCCCCTACTCCTCTGTTGGTATAAATGAGTTCAGTTCATTCAGAATCCCCTGTCCCTTTCCTGGAGCACAGAGTCACCACCAGCCCACTCTGACCTCAGCAGGGACATCCTAATTCTGGCTGCCATTGGGTTGCCCGGCCAGCCTGTGCCCAGCCTCTGGGAAGGCCCGTTCCACAACTACTGCCTTGTCCCTCCCCCACAACAGGAAACACCACCACTCCCTTGTCTCCTGAGCTCAGGAAAGCTCTGTGAGCTCATCCCAGGCCCATCTGCCCATGCAGACCTCCTGAGCAGTCACTTCCCTGGGGCATTGTCACCTCCCTGGAGCTCTGCCTGGGAAAGGAAACTGGGTGATTATTAGCTCTGATCCCCAAATGTTTCCAGTTCTTCTGTGCATGAGGCAGGGTTGTACTTCTCTGCCCCCTTGAAACCAGGGGTGGCCTGTGACTTGCTTTGGCCAATGAAAAGTGAGAAATGGCTGCAGGCACCCCCTGTCAGGGCTTTAAGAGCCAGACTGTAATTTACTAACCCTCTCTTTTCCTCTCTTATGGACACTAGTGTGTTGGTGGCTATTGGGATGGTGTGCTCCGTCAGCAGGGTCTCTGGGCTGGGGCCTGGCGTGAGAATACATGAGAAGAGCTCCCCGTCAATCCACAATGGATGTGGAGTGACGGTGAGAAATTAACCCCATTTGGTTAAGCCAGTGAGATTTGGGGCTGCTTGTTACTGCAGCAAAGCCTACCTACCTATCCTGACTGCTATGGAGACACAAGTTTCCTCTGCTCTTAACCTTCCAAAACAACCTAGGGTCTAACATGGCCCATCACTGAACCAAAGGGAACAGGGCAGGAGGCCCTCTCCTGGCTTCCCTGGAATTTCTGCCCTCCCAACCTGGGGATTTTCCTCTGATAACACCTACTTCTACTTGTCCATTTATCCTCCCTGGCTTGTTCCATTATCTCAAGGCTAGACTCTTGAAATGTAAAAAGTAAGAAATGACTCCTTTTCTTTACTCTCCTATTATCCTTCTCCAAGACCAACTGGAAGAAGAGAGGAAGAGGAAGGCCAGGGTAACAGTGGAATGGACAACAGGGAATGGGGTGGAATGGGAACAGAGTCTGGACAATGACCCCCAAAAAGAGGACCATGTCCTAATCCCTGAGCCTGTGAATATGTTGCCTTAGGCAAAAGGGCCTTTGCAGATGTGACTCAGTTAAGGGTTTTGAGACCCAGAGGTCATCCTGGGTTATCTGGGTGGGCCCACCGTGGCCACTAGGGTTCCCGTAAGAGGGAAGCAGGAGGACCAGTCAGAGTAGGAGATGGAATGACTGGAGCAGTGGTCACACTGGGGGCTTTGCAGGTGGATGAAGGGACCACAGACGCAGACAGCCACAAGAAGCTAGAAAAAGCAAGGAACCTGATTCTCCCCTGGAGCCCCTAGAAGGAATTCAGCCCTGCCAACCCTTTGATGTTAGCCCAGAGAGATCAAGTTGGATTTCTAACCTATAGACCTGTAAGATAGCAAATGTGTGTTGTTTAAGCTTCCTGGTTTGTGGTAATTTGTTACAGCAGCAATAGGAAACAAAGCCTTGGTTGCTGGCTAAATATTGTCCTGTCATGTACACAGGTCAGGTAGGGCCACCAGGGTTGCATGAAGTAAATCCTTTGTCGGCTCTTGTTGGCTTCATACAAGCCCAGCTGTGGTTTGTCCGGATGCACTCCACTCTCACTAGGCCATACCACTCCCTCTTGCTTGAATTCTTCTCCCAGCATTCCAGCCTTCTGAACCCCTGGATCTTCTTCAGACTGAGGACCTACCTGCTTGTTTGGAAAACCCAAATGAGCTACTTCTTTGGCTTCTGCTTCCTCTCCTGGGATGCACCCCTGTCCCTTCTTTCTGCTTTCATTCCAACATCCCAGCGATTCCTGAAGGAGAGGCCCGTCCTGCCACCCCTGCCTCAGGAATGCCAACCCTTCTTCAGGGGCCCTCCAACCCCACTGTTTTCTCCCTATGGGCCTATCCAAACCTGACCAGATCCAGCCTTCAATAATGTGAGGAAGTCAGGGTCCCAAGCTTGACCTTCCTGGGCACCTCTGAGAATGTACTAATACTGCAGCCACTATCCCATGTGACTACGTACACTTAATTCCAAATTAACGAAAAGTAAAAACTCATCTACCCAGTCACACAGCCACATGCCAAGTGCTCAAGAGCCACACAGGGCTAGTGTCCACTGCATTACACAGCACTGATAAAATTTCCATCCTTGCAAAAAGTTCCATTGGACAGCCCTGCCCTAAGACATTCTTCTATCCCTTTAATGCCCTTGTAGCCTTGTCCAGCTTAGAGAAAGGAGCTCCTATTGCTGTTTACATGTATGTAGGTGTGAGGAAGCCTTAGTGTTATATTCTTGCTCCTTGGAGTATTTGCATCTTCAGCCTCCTCTCCACCTAGAAGATGGATATCTCTGGCCCAGGGAAGGGAATTCCAATATGTAGAGTGCAGCCATGGACCTCAACCTCTATCTCTTCCTCCTTTAAAGTGACTGCAGACTGAAAGCTTCCACTATATCTCTCAGGTTCCCTTGCAGTTGGAGTCCCAGATTTACTTATTTGTTTTTAAAGGTTTTATTTATTTATTTGGCAGAGAGAGAGAGAGAGAGAGAGAGCACACGCAGGGGGAGCAGGAGAGGGTGAAGCAGGCTCCCTGCTGAGCAGGGAAACCAATGCGGGACTCGATCCCAGCACCCTGAGATCATGACCTGAGCTGAAGGCAGACGCTTAACTGACTGACCACCTGGCACCCCAGGGTCCCAGATTTGAAATAAGCTCTTCCAACTAGAAGCACTTACACAAGTTTAGAAAAAGGAAGAAAGGTGGAGGCCATCTTCCTAAAGCTTTGGGCTTCCTCTTCTGGCAAACAAGAAAGACCAGGAGCAGCCCCCAGCTTCACAGTGTTGAGAAGTGGTGGCCACGGGGGCTGGATTCAGCCTTCCAGTGTCCGGCTTCATGGGTCACAAATCAGCTGTGTCCGTGGCCAGTGCTTAGGCAGGAGGGACAGTGCTACCTTTCCAATCTCATCTTCCTGGTCCCCAGATTGCAGCCAGGGCAGTGCGTTCCTGGAATCATTTCCTGTTCTGTGGTGTTCTGGTCGTCATCTCTGGAGACCCAGGCTGGAACCACCTCCCCCCCCCCACAATGGCTTTGTAAATCTTTAATTCCCTGTATTAAACCCCTTTCTGCTTAAAATACCCAGCGTGGTTTCTGTTCCCTGCACTAAACTGTTTCAGCAAGGAGCCAGAGAACAGCGAAACAGGTAAATTCTAAATCAGAATAACCATCTGGGCATTTCAAAAATACAAGTTGCCTGTGATCCCAATGAGTTGCCCTGGAAGTAGCAGTTTGCAGAGCTGGCCCGACAGACACCTGCCTTCATTTTATGGCATGGTTTTATAGCTCTTCAGAATTCTGGAAGCCCAGAATACAGGGGTCAAGGCGCCCAGACAACTTCAAACACTGTAGGTGGCTAAAACAATAGTTTCATTTTTTTGTTTTTACTAAAGCTAGATTCAAAGCAGTAGAGTTGCAAGGTCAAAGGATATGTCCAAAACGTGATATCAAAAGTACATAAAATCTGCCACATAAAATTATGAAACACAAGTCACAGCTATATTGGTGCTGCAGAAGTAGAAAACATGACGTTTTTTTCCATCAAGATGGAAAACCCTCAGGAAGACGGTGGGGGAGATGGTAGAAGGTCTCCCCGTCACCTGTGACCATGGCACACGCTCCCCTGTGCAAGCTCACTCGCCGCAGTCCACACTGCGTGGCTTTGCCTGCCCTGCCTTACGTGCACTTTACTCTCCTTCCAGGATTCAGTGTTTCCAGGACAGTGAATTCTCCTTTCTCCCCAAGGAGCAGGAATCATTTGAAAATCATGTCCCAGTAAGTGCACTTGTACCCCTGTGGCGATCTCCTTGTAGTAAAGGTCGCCAAGAGCTTGTGCCCGTTTATGTCTCCCACTTGTTCACTGAATATTTAGTGGACACCGTCATGGGTTACAGAGTGACCACCCCCCCCAAAAAAAAAGGTATGTTGGAGTCTGCTAACCCCAGTACCTCCCAACGTAGCCTTATTTGGAAATAGAGTCACTGCAGATGTGATTCGTTAGGATGAGGGCCCCCAGGGGTAGGGGTAGGGTGGGCCCGAATCTAATATGACAAGTGTCACAAGAAGGTGGCCACGTGAAGACAGGCACACTGGGAGGAGGCCAAGGTAAACGCAGAGATTGGAGGGATGCGACTATAAGCCAAGGAACCTCAAAGCTTGCTGGCAACCACTAGAAGCTAGGAAGACACGAGAGTCCTCCCACGGCTTTCAGAGAGAGCACAGCCCTGCCAACACCTTGATTTTGGACTTCCAGCCTCCAGAAGTATGGGACAATGAATTTCTGCTGTTTTACACCACCTAGTTTATGGCACTTGTCACTGCAGCCCGGGTCAACTAATACAGCACCCACTGTGCCCCAAGCAATAGTCTAGGAGCTGGGTGACAGTGGGGAAGGAGGTGGCGTGGTCTCCGTCCTCCAGGAGCTCACAGCCTCTGCTGCCTTCCCACCCGTCTCAGGGCTTCCTTCTTCCTGTCTTCCCACAGCCTCTTTCTTCAACCCCTCCAGGAGAAGGACCGGCAGCCATTTTCAATGTCCCGGGGGTCAAGAAACCAACCAACAAGCCAACCGTCACTGCTGGTCTAGGCTCAGGGGCCGCAGTCCCTGGCTCATTAGCTATGAGCAGGATAAGGCTCCTAGTTTTATATATGGGGAAACTGAGGCCTGGGGAGCTGAAATGTCTTGCCCAAGAACAAGTTAGTCAGCACTGGAAGTAAAGTTAGTGCTGAGATGCCCAGATTCCTAGTCTTCATGTCTCTCAGGAGAGCTAAGCAACACCTCCCTCTTCCCACGGAGCATCTGTCCTTAGTCAGCGACTCCCTGACCACCCACTCTGGGCTGGACATCCGCACCCTGATCCAGGTCAGTCCTGCCTGGAACTCCCAGAACAGAACCACAGCCAGGGACATGGGGGCCTGGGGGCTGGGCTGGGCAGCCCTGAGGCAGCCAGAGCACACAGCTGTGACCCGGATAGCGTATGGGTGTGCTCGTTCCTGCAGCAGATAGCCTGGCTCAGACCCATGCACTCAGTACACCAGCGCCTCCTGGCTCGGGTGGGGTCGCAGCCCCTTTAAGAATCTCATGAAAGTTATAAATCCTCCCTTAGGAAAGTTAACGTTCAGGCATACACAGAGAACGCCGCAAGTGATTTTTCAGGGGGGCTTGCTGGCCACTGAAGCCCACTTACGTCCTCTTCAGAGGTCCACAGAATCCAGGTTAAGACCCCAGACTTAAAGTACACAGGTGCGCGGTTACAGATCTGTGCACAACACGTCAACAGACGCATTACATATAAAATCCATAGTATGCTTCTCTGTGGCTTATCTTATGCGTGAATACTTAGAGCCGAATGTCTCTAACATTATGTATGTTGAGTGAAATGAAAAGAACACAGGGTTTGGGGGGCCACAGACCGGGGATAAAATTTCACCTTGCTTCTGTCCGAGCTGTATCACCTTGGGCACGTGAATTTGCTTCTCTGAGCCTCAGTTTCCTAAAGCGTAAAATGTGAATATGCATGAAGTTGACAAATAAATTTTAAATGTCTAGTAGAAGAATAGCCAGCAATTCGCAAATTATCGAAGAAGTCCATTATATATATAGTGATCTCCTTCTCTCTCCGTCCTACTCTATCTATTTATAATATACCATGTACATCTTAAGAGATATTCGCCCAAATGCTACCAGTGCAGAGACTTGGGTGGAACTCTGGATGATTGAATGTATTTTTCTGTATTCAACAGAGAACATTTATTCTTTCGGCATACAAAAGGGGAAAAAAGAAACATTATTACTTTTTCAAATTAAGTGCCTAACACAGTGTTTGTCAGAGAGTAGATGGCCCATAAATAACACTTATTATTACATTTATGTGCTGCATGAAATATGCTTCCATATCATATAAAGTGTATTATTAAAGAATCATTGGTATTCATTCATTCATAAAGTATCCGCGGAGTACCTATGATGTGCATACAAGGGATTGTCCTGGACTCAGGGGAGGGGGTTGGAAGGCGATGAGGCCAGGCAGGTAGCCGCTGTACCCCCGCACAAAGTGCCGGCTGCCAGGGCGAGACCAGGATTGCTTGGAGAGGTTGTGTGTGGGCAGGGGGAGAGGGGGAGGAGGCAGTGTGTGGACAAGCGCCATTTCAGCGGGTCTTAAAGCCAGGATGGGGAGGGCGGATTTCCAAGAAAGAGAAAGAAGGAAAGAGGAGCTCCCAGAGGGACGAATGGAGAGAGGAGCCAGCAGCAAGCAAAACGCTGAGACCTGGGGACACAGAAGGGGTGGGGAAGGACCACAGGCCATGAGTTACAAGCTAACGCATTTTGACTTCATTGGACAGAAGATGGGAGTCACTGAGCTGCCTCCTGAGCAAGGAAGTGGTCTAATCAGCTGCAGTTTATGTTTTCAAGTTACAACGACAGTCATTTGTAAGTAGCAGAAACTGGACAGTGGCTCAACTACATAGGGCTTTGCTTTGCTTTTCTCCACGTACCATGGAATCTGGAGGTAGATATTCTAGATCTGGCCCCTAGGCTCTACTGTGTTATGGATGAGGCAGGTGCCTTCTTCCTTTCTGCTCTACCATCCCTGGAGTGCGGCATTTACCCTGAGATTGCCTCATGGTCACAAAATGGCTGCTACCCCTCCGACCTCATATCCACATTTGAGGCAGGCTGGGTGGGGGTGGCGGGCAGGAGAAAGAAGAGGAGAAGAATGTGGAGGAGGAGGTGGTGGGAAGGGAAAAAGAAGGAAGTGGATCCCATTCCTATGAAAATCTATAAGAGGAAAATGTACAGAGACAGAAAGCAGATTAGTGGCTGTCAGGGGCTGGGGGGAGGGGGATTGGAGACATAAAAGGGTGATAGCTAAGGATACAGGGTTTCCTTTTGAAGTGATGAAATATTCTAAAACTGCCCGTGATGGGTGTACATATCTGTGAGAATAGTAAAAACCGCTGCACTGGGTTACACACCTGGCTAGCATGCATGGGGTGGGAACCTCCGCAAAGCCCCTCCCTACTGCCTCTCCTCTAAGGTGGCGGAGGTGTGGAGAGCAGGCCCAGACCCTTCCGAAGAGCCAATGGGAGGAGCCAATAGGAGGCCCCTTGAGAGTGGGGAGAGGATGGCTCAGAGGGATGAAGAGGACCGGATGGGTCTGAGGACACCGAGGCAGCCGCAGACCCTAGAGGGCTTTCAGGTCCAAGCCTGTGCCAGGCAGGCTGCAGCACCATCTTTCAGGTGACGTCTAGATAGACAGGTGCCTGACTGAGCCCTGCTCCCACCTGCCTCGATTCATGCTTGCAATGGCCCTGAACAGCCCATCATTCATTAACTTATCCACACATCTGCTCATTTAGTCCCTGACTCATTCACCTAGCAAATACCCACTTGCCATCTTCTTGGTGCTTCCAAGAGTCCGATCCCCCATCCACGCAGATGCCCTTTTTCTCACGGCTTCATTCCCTCACTCGCAGACATTCAGTGAGCGCCTACGGGGTGCCAGGCACGGCGACAGGGGCTACAGGTGGACGGGACAGACGAAATCCCTGCCCTCTCGGTAACGGGCAGACTCTCTTGAAGGAAAATGAATTCTAGAATCTTGCATTATATTTATTATAATTTCTCTTAAATAGGAGCACATAAAACTAGGTATAAACTCCTTAGGCTTATAGTTCTTATGGAACTATAGAACCCAAAGGAATTTACAAATGTAGTGTGAATAAAACAATAAAAACCAATAACAATATAAATGCTTTTCTGCACCTAGATTCGGACTTGCCGTGTGAGTGTGAGCCCTGTGAAGTCAGTCTTCCACATTTTCTGCCTAACGTCCTGCTCATAATGTCAACTGGGAAGAAAGCTTGAGAAGCGTCAGGGTCCGAGGACTCACGGGGACTGCGTCTCCGAGCTCAGGGAGGCCCTGAACACAGGGAGGAACTGGGCTTCATGGCTGGCCACGGGGAGAAGGTACCCCATCAGGCCCAGAAGCTGAGTGTGTGAATGACGGGTACGGACGAGCTTGCCATGGCTGGGGCGGGAGGATCTGGCTGCGGGAGGAGAGGAGGAGAGCCTGATAGCCTGATTTGGGGGAGCTTAGGCATGGTCCCATGGGCAACGTGGGGTCCCCAGAGGGCTATGATCGCATTTCTGTTTATCAGGACCACGCTGCCCACCATGTGGATGGCAGATGGGAAGACGGACAAAGTAGGTTAGTGCCATGGTAGGACATCCAGGTGGGAGGTCACAGACGCCAGGCTGAGCCCAGGAGAGAAGCCTGGGCTGGAAACCAGTCTGGCCATCAGCAGTGGTAGCCAGGGGGCAGCCAGGACAGACCACAGCTTGGGCATGGGAGAAAACAGGGGAGGCTTCAGGGAATCGATCCAAGGGACTCCTGACAGAGAAGGGCCTGGAGGGCCAGTTGCCCCAAAGTGGAGGAGAGGAGCAAGAGAACCATGGTGGGGTCTCGGAGGAGGACGCTCAAGGGCTGGGCTGGGCGCTCCACAGTGGCCATTGGGCCCTGGGCTCCCCGGCCCTTGACTCCCCTGTGGGCAGCCCTTGCTTCTTGGTCAGGAGCCTTGGCACGAGGGTGGCCAGGGCAGTCCCCAGCCTCAGGGATGGGCCCGGGCCTGGAGGAAAGAGACGCCCACCTTCCTAGGCCTGCTTTTCATTCCCGTGTCACCATAAATTGCCTGGAGCAGCCCCCACTCCCCCCTCCCGGATGCTGTTTTGCAGTCGGGGTGTATCAGTCATGATAAGACATTACTTAAAGCAGTGGTGACGGGGCCTAATCAGTCTTGTGAAATATAGACTTCTCCCCACACGGCGGGCAGGACCGACATTAATACACATTTATGCAAAGCAAGAGCTGTAGCTGTCGGGGGCTAATCTTTACAAGTATGATAAATGATGTTTATTTTCCATGATGGAACGAAACACCCCAGCCGACAGTAATTGTAATAAAAAGGACAGATCAACTTCTATAAAGTGATTGAATTACCCTTCGATTGCATTAATGTCCACACTCGGTTGTGTCACTGGCTTCCTCGAGGTTCCGAGGACAGTGAGCAGGACAATTTCCCCTTCAAGTCAATGCCTGCCCTTCACCCAGGCTGCTGGGGCCAAGGGGCTGCCCACTGGCAGTGTGGGGTTGGTCTCTTTCAGCCCAGACCTTTATCTCCCAGTGCGTGAGGGACCTGAGCTGGGGGAGCGCAGGGACAAGTGTCACCCTGGGAAGCCTGCAAGTGGCCAGGATGGAGTGACCCTGCATGGCCAGCCTTGGGAGAAGAAAACAAGGTGTTACGTCCAGTTGTCCCCGTGGCCCTGAGGTGCTATTATTATTCTGTCTTTGTAGGTGACAAGTAGGGGCTCAGGAAGGTTAAGTGGCTTGGCCAAGGTCACACAGCTAGTGTGTATCAAAAATGGTGTCCACGCCCAGAAGTGTTTAAGGGACTGCTACTGAAGTGTCTGAGGGGATCCCCTGCTCCAGACCCTCCTCTGATGTGTGACCAGCTACCTGACCAGCCCCACGGCGACCTAGAGGACTGGAGTGGCAGGCCGCTCCACTTTCCAGGCAGAGTCTGGACACCAGAGATGCTGGGTACCATCTTCCAACATCACAGCCTAGGGAAATATATGGTGTTAGCAGGCAGATGGGTTAGAATCTGTCTCAAGACCTCAGTGTTCTTGTCTATAAAATGGGAATAAGAACGGCACCCAGGTCACAGAGTTGGTGGCCAGTTCAGTGAGAACGGGGTCTCATGAAGTTTCAGCTAGGTCGTCCCCCAGACCCAGCTATCTCTTGGGAGTTCTGATGACCCTATGGGGGTCAGTAGCCCCCAAAGAGAGGAAAATGGCATCCCTGACCTATTATCCAAGTGTTCGTTTAATAAAGTACATTGGCTCTTCTCACTCACTCGCCTAAAATGTCCAGTGGCCTCTATTGAATTCAGGATAAAATGCTCGATCCTTAACCCACATGGGTTTGTCCCCAGGTATATTCAATGTCATTCAAGCTACCCAAATGGTGATTTCCTAGGGGCCCATCAAACAACAGTTTGTCCTGATTGAGCCCAGTTCTGGGTTCTCCTTACTTACTCCTCACCACAGCCTATTATAGGTGGGGAAACTGAGGCTTGGGGAGAGCAGAGCCCTTGCTAGTTCCCCTGGGGCTAGTTGGTGACAGAGCCAGCTTTCAAAGCCAGAGCTTTGACTCTACAGCCTGGAGAGGAATCTGCAGGTTGTGGCTCCAGGGGGCTGGGGGAGCATGCTAGGGGGGCCATCCCCCCCCCAGGGACTCAGTCCCCACTACTGTTGGGTCATGGTTCTCCAATTTGAGCATGCTTCAGAATCACCTGGGGGCTTGTGGGAAGCCAGATCCACGTGGTCTGTGCATACAAAGGAATATTATTCAACAATACAAAGGAATCTAGCCCTGATGCGTGTCGCAACATAGATGAATCCAGAAGCCATGATGCCAAGTGAAAGCAGCCACCCATTGTATGATTCCATGTATGTAAGCTCACCAGAACAGACGAATGCACACACAAGCCGGAGCGTATTGACTGGTGGCCGCGGGGCTGGGGAAGGGAGAATGGGAGTAACTGCTTAATAAGTGTAACCGCTCTTCCTCTGTACTTCCTTCCTGCCTTCCTTCTCCTTTCCTTTTGGGCTGATGAAGCTGTTTGGGGACTAGAGAGAAATGGTGGTTGTGAAACATGGTGAGCTCACCAGTGTCACTAAATTGTATACTTTATTTTTTTTTAAAGATTTTATTTATTTATTTGAGAGAGAGAAAGACTGAGCATGAGCAGGGGGAGGAGGCAGAGGGAGAGGGAGAAGCAGACTCCCCGCTGAGCAGGGAGCCTGATGTGGGACTCGATCCCAGGACCCTGAGATCATGACCTGAGCTTAACTGACTGAGACACCTGGGTGCCCCTAAATTGTACACTTTAATTACTAATTTTATGTTATATGAATTTCCCCTCAATTAAAAAAAAAAAAACAAACCCGGAGGACCTGGGTGGCTCAGTCGGTTAAGCGTCTGCCTTTGGCTCAAGTCATGATCCCAGAGTCCTGGGATCCAGCCTCAACATTGAACCCCACATCGAGCTCCCTGCTCAGTGGGGAATCTGCTTCTCCCTCTGCCCCTCACCCTGCCCTTGTGCTCGCTCTCTCTCTCTCTCGCTCAAATAAATAAAATCTTAAAAAAAAATAAACCCACAGCTTGCTGGGCACTACCCCCAATCTCTGATTCAGGAGGTCTGGAGTGGGGTGTAGAATTACCATCTCTTTTTTATTTATTTTTTAAGGCAGGCGGCCACATGCGGTGCCTCATTTGGATGTGTCTGGAGTCTTGGAAGCTGGGTCACCCTACGTCCCCCCACAGTGGACCTTGAGAGCTTGTTTGGGGCTCTACAGGGGAGCACAGCTACTATATACCTTTGACCAAAGAACGGTCCTCCTCTATCGGGGAAGGCCAGTGATGAGCGTGCAGCTTCGGGAGGGACTTGCATGGAGCCGTGAGGGAGAAAGGGGACACCTACCTAGTCAGCCAGAACCATGGACTCAACACTGGCCATCTGTAGGGTGATGGATGTCACAGTCAGATCAGCCTCACATCCCAGAAGTACCGTTTCTAACAAGCTCCCAGGGGCTGCTGATTCCTGGCCCACCATTGGAGAACTGCCCCGGAGGTAAGGCAGAGCCTCTGGGCTGCCCGGGGCTTGGGTGAGCCCCAGGCTGGGGCCGTCTACTAGCAGGACTAAGGGACAGCACGGTGACAGTACATTCATAGGGATCATCGTCCGTTTCACATTGATCATTTCGGGCTGCTGTTTATTCCCCTTTCAAGTTTTCAATCCATGCCCATGCTCACAGCTTGTTACTTGTTTTGAATATTCCTCATATTTTAGCTAAAAAACAACCTTCTTTCACATGAGTGTTTTGAATACAGAATTGCTTGTTTGTAGCTCTGGTTTGGGATATGCTCTTCTCCACTTGGACATCGGTGGAGGCAGAAGGTGCTAGAAAGAGAGAGATGGAGTGAGGGCCAGGGAGCATGTATGAGTCTGGAGCCCAGCCAGGTGGCAGAGCCCTGGACCCCCGACTCTCTCCCTGCATCAGCCCCGCTGGCCTCGCCCCAGCTCCCAGCTTCAATCCCAGGGACTCCCTGGGCCATGCCACAGACCCCAACCCCTCTGCCTGAAGACAACTCAGGAAGCATCGTCCTCAAACTTGGGCCTTCCCCAGGCTTCCCCTCCACTCTTTTGTATAAGTCAAGAAGTCAGGGGGCATCCCCAACTCCGCCTTTTCTAGAACCTCCCCAGCCAGCCCACTGCTACCGCTGGCAAGGTTACTGCGGACAAATTCCTTAACGTTGCCCCCTCACCTCTCACCAGGACTGAGGTGAGAGAGTCCTAACTTGTCCTCTGCATCTGCTCTTGCCCTCCTCTGTTCTCTCCCCCCCCCACCACAAATCCAATCGTGCTTTCCTTGTACCTACATCCTACAATATCCTCTCGGGCCCCACTGCCACCCCGCTTGCCATCAACCTGGCCTTCACGTCAGCGGTCTCCAGCCGGCCCCAGGGCCTCGGCCCAGACTGTCTCCTTCCCCTGGAACCTCACTTCCCAGTCCTGCTGCCCCCCACCCGGCTAACCCTACACATCCTCCAGCCGCTGCTTCCAAAGTCACTTTGTCAGGGACGCCTTCCCTGACCCAGACGGGGCCAGGCCCCTGCCATGCTTTCCCAGAACACAGACACACTCCATCCTTGCACTCGTCTCGGTCTGTAATTATGCTTTCATTTGTGTGTTTGGCTCAGGTCTAGCCCTCCTTCCCCCCTGGAAGGCTCACACAGGCCGAGACGCTGAGCGGTTTGCTTGCTGTTGCATCAGCCCTGGCCTGGTACGGGCACGGGGCAAATGCCCAGAAAATGCCCACGGGATAAATGAATGGTGAACTCCTTGCTGTCTTCTGGGAGGACAGGTGCTTTGCCACAGATACTGAGTGTTTGAAAACGTTCTGGTGCCTGACTGTCTGCTGCGTGTGTGTGTGCCCGGGTGTGTGTCCATGCACGCCACGTCCTGCCCCTGGTGGGGAGATCAGATAGCCAGAGAGAGCAAGCATTCCAGGCGTCCGGCCCTGCATGCATGACCCTGCAGAGGAGAGAGATAGGGAGGATTCTTCTCGTTCCTGCATTCCAAGGGGGTGGGCCTCTGTTTAGCTGGGACCAGGCTAGCCCCTGGCACCTGACAAGACCAACCAACCACCCAGCCAAGCTCTTGAAGACACTTTCATCTCCATTCCCAGCTGCCTGCCCCCAGACCGAGCACCCTGTCACCCTTCCCCACGGCCTCTTCGGCAGGAAAAAGGAAGACTCAAGCCTTCCCCTCTTCAACTGAGACCTCCTAAGTGTGGGGGAGCCCTACCCCTCATCCCACCAAACTCCTGTCATCAGACCAGCCTGCAGATTATCTGCAAAGACCACGCAGACCCAGAAATTGTACGGAAAGCCTGGCTGCTCTGCCCCCACCCCTGCTGCTGCCCCAGGAACATCACCAGCCCTCCGCCACAGCAGTGCCCCTTGGGCTGTGGCTGTTGCCATGGTGGTACAAAGCTTTTGCCCTGTCTCTGTTGTGGGTAAAGGCCACATGCAGCTAACATCTTTGGGAAGAGAAGCATCAATGACCACCCTTGAACCTGGTAATTCTAGGAGCTGAATTTCACTCCTGCTAACATTTAGCCAAAGGGAAGTTTCTAAGATGTGAACATTCGGTTTATTTCTCCGAGCATCCTATCCGTCACATAAATTCATTCAACAAACTCAAAATCAGGGGACCTGACACCTGGCCCTGAGCCCTTGGCCTCAAAGAGACAAAGCACTGGACAATGAGAAGTCCACCCAAGAGGCGACAAGGAAAGGTATTCCCAGAGGAAGAACATGGACCCAAAGGCCCAGAGGCGGGCTTGCTCGTGGCTCTCCAGAATAGAGGTGGTAGCGGTGTTTCGTTTCTGATTACACCACGTCCAAGCCACCCCCCAAAGCCCTTGAACTCCCAGGAACCACCAGCAGATGTTCGTTAGTGGGTGGGGAGCAGGAGCTGGAGCCATTTGCCAGGGCAGCGTGTTCAGAATAAATCTCGGCCGGCGCTCCTGGTCCCGAGCCAGTGTGGGGGCTGGGGGTGCGGAGCCCGGGGAAAGGAGCCTAATAGGTTGTTCTTAATTATTATTATTACTTTTTATTAGGAGGCCCGGCTGCCCAGACCATAAGGACGTGCGCCCCTACCTGTGCCGGAGCATCATTAGGGAGCATATTGGGGCGATACTAATGAGGCTGGCTGAGGGAAGGACCGGAAATCAACCAGGGGCGCCGCTCGTCGGCGCCGAGAGGTTTCAGGCCACACTTTTATTTCGTGGCAGCATATTGCTGCTAGCTGCGGCTCTTGCTAATGTGCCCCAGCCACCTCTGGGCTTTGGGCTCTGAAATGCTACAATTTATTATGATTATCAGGGCCATGATGTGGGGAGGCTGTTTAGAATTTCCACCCGGATAATGAGGAAGGCAGGCAGTGTCATTCTCCGGGGCCATGTTCCCTCAGCAGCGCAGGAAGAAGATAGCCTGGCCTCGCGGTGCCCACAGATCTCCCCTGAGGAATGCAGGTGGGGACCAGGGTGGGGTTTGCAAATAGTTCTCTCTTCTCATCACCCAGCCCAGTCCAACCCATCCAGAAAAGAAACTTCTTTCCCGAGTGAAGACTTACACAGCTATGGCACAAGACCACTACCTTCACTTGAAACCCCTGCTCTGCCCCCACCTCCTACAGGAAGCCTTCCCTGATCTATGCACCCATTAACCTTGTCTTTTCTGAGTACCTATATGGAGGGTGGCCCTTGTCCTACTCCGTGTCATTTACTTGTCACGTGATCAGCTTCTCTGCACAAAAGCATGGTGGTGTGAGAATAAGCAGCACATGGAGGGTCTCTCCATGAGAACTTCTTCTCTGTGGGGCTGAGCAGGGAACCCTCCAGTGGGTTAGAATTTTCTGGTGTCTCCCAGATGCACTCAGCCCTGCTCCCTCCTCTGAGCTCTCTCACCATCCAGCTTTATTTGGCTTCAGGCAATGGGAAGCCTGGGTATGTGATGTGAGGGAGGCAGGAGAAGGAGGCCAGGGTGCTTAGTTTCCCCTGGCTTCCTTCACTGGGGGCTGCTTCAGGTCGTGATTCAATGCAACTCTCCCCTTCGGAGTTTCTGGCCTCTTCAGTCTGTTGTGAGTCCTGGAGTATGCTCCAGCCTGGGGTTACCTCTCAACTCCCCACAACTGCATAGCTAGCGCACTATTAACCCTCCTTCCTCACCCCCATGTGAGCATGCGTTGACCCAAATGTCTGTATCTCTCTCTTGCCTACCCCTGTGGCTGGACAGTAGAAGGACGTAGGCAAGAGACAGACGCGGGCATTTGGGTGAGGAGTGGATTCGAGACAGCCAGCTCCGATCAGTTGTTGTTTTGAGGTGCCTGATACACAGTGCCCTGAAGAGAACTCCAAAGCCACCTCCTGGATTAGCAGATGGAGAGTGCTGTGATCGATTAGTAATGCCTGCCATGGGAGCAAGGGCTGGGGTAGTGACGTGTGTTGCTGTGTCTCCTACCAGCCCAGGACTGATCCCAGACGGCTTTGAGCTGCAGGAAAAGGGAATCAGATTGTAACTTATTAGCTTTGGTAGGGGGAAGGAAAGTGTCATCAAAGTCATTTTGAATAGAAAAGCAGAGTCCCAGTATTTTTCTCTCCTGTGGCATGGCATTATGGGCAGTGGACAGGAGGAAGGCCAGCAAGGAGGCCACAGCCATGGACAGAAAAGGAAATGCAGGGCATGGAGAGGCGGGGAGATGTCTGGGAGGGGGAGAGAGACTTTGAAGGCAAATTCTTAGGACTTGATGGCTTCTAATTCTCAGGGTTGAAAAGGAAAAAGATGGGCATGAATCCTGTCACCAGGATCCTGGGAGGATGTAGGTGCCATCATGGGAAAAAGAGACGCAAAAGGAGAAGCAGGATGGGGAAGAGGTGGGAGGGAGAAATCAGGAAAGTATAAGATGTCCTATTGTCTTAGAAGGAACCCTGCACCCTCAACCCACTTTGACAAATGGGGGCTGGGGTAGGCTGGTGGGCACTGCTCAGGCTCCCGTCCCCTCAGCTGGCCAGTAATGAGGCACCTCTAATTGGAAACATGGAGGTGGCACCATCTGGCCTCCAGCAGTGAGTGACAGCAGGGGGAGGCGGCGGCAGCTGGTCAGGAAGGGGTGTGTACATGGCACACAGGTGCCTTGGGTCTCTCTGCCTCACGCCAGTACAGAAGTCACCGTGGAGCCCCATCCCTCCAGTGGCACCACCCTGTCCCTGTCCCCTTATGCCTGGTCTTCCCAGAGTGAGTTTTCCTGATTGGGTTATTTTTTCCTCTAATTTTAAAATTCACATTTGTTCATTGTAGAAAATTAGAAAACCACAGCGCACTGACAAGAAAAGAAAAACCTCTAGTGGGGTTGTAGAACTCCACCTGCAGAGAGAGTTGTTGGTAAGAGTTGGTATATTCCCTCCAGACTCTGTTCGTTTTTCCTTTTCTTTTCTGCTTTCCTTTTTTGAGTATGTATGATGGGGAAACCCCTCTGGCCACCACCTTGGGTCTGCAGGAAACAGCATGTCACTTTGGGCTGTCTCTCGGCTCAGTGTGGATTCTGAGCTGTCGAGGAGCCCTGAGTTACCTGTCACTGATGTTTGTCCACATAAGTGACCCCAGTGTCTCTCTTGGACATGGGGCATCTCTGTGGGTTTGGAAACTGGCACCTGTAGGAACATTCCTTAGAGGACCCCTGCTGTGACCACCAATATCTCCGGCCTTCCTTGAGGCCTCTGGGTCCCCGACCTCCCCCTATTCAGCCCAGGCCCAGGCCCAGAATCTCCCCCTTGTTTGAGAGGAGCCCCTCTCAACCCCACTTCTCCCTGCCACGTGCTCCACCCTATTCCCTCCTGATGGCCTTGGAAGGGCCCTGAAATCCAGAGGCTACATAGAAAGCAGTCTGAGCCGGTTATGCCCCAGCAAGAGCAGACACGTGGACTTCTCGTACAAAATTGAGATTAGAATGTATATGATGACGGCTTCTTAGTTTTTCACTCAGCATTACACCGTGGGCATTTTCGCACGTCGTTTGAAAATGTGACTTTTGATGGCAGCTCCAAAGGTTAATTTAGTAAATGAACCGGAACCAGGGGGTTCTATGGGTTAAAGATCCGTCACGGATGCGTGCAGACTTGCGTCAGTCACCCCCATCTCCTTCATTGCTCCTTCCCAGTCTCAGCCCCCACCCGCCCCCGCCACTCCCTCGCTCAAGAAGCTAGTATGGCTCCCTATTTTTATCACATCAAGTCTAAACTCTGGCACCATGACCAGCAAGCCCCTTCTTTCCTCTGCTCCCCATCCTTCTCCCTGCGACATCAATGCCCCAATCACTCAACCCTGTCTCCTTCTCTGTCTAGCAACTTCCTCTCCTACCCCCACCCCTGCTCATCTGTGGCCATCAATCCCCCTTCCCCCACCAGACACCCAGGGCTCTCTTTGCTGAGGTGTCTCCCGGGGATCTAAAGTGCTGCCGTCCTTGGGGAAATGAGGAGTTCCTTGGGGGACAGTGCCCCCTCCTCTCCCTGAGCCTTGAGGCCAGGCCCCTCAGGGGGTGGGTGGGCTTGGGTCTGATGAAGGAGTCCCGTGAAACTGGCGTCTCTCCCAGGAAGGGCTGTGGCTGCTGTTGCCAAGGACTGTTCTGCTATCCAGGGCCAGCCAGGAGCCAGACCCAAGCACAACCTGCCCCAAGGGACCTGGGCTGGCAAAATGTGAAGCTTGGCCTCAGGTTCTGACTTCTCACCTCACAGGCGCATCTGCCACAGTGTGGGGAATTCTGAGGGAAGGCCCCAGGCCCCGCTGCAGACCTGGGCGCGTCCCGGCTCCTCCATTCCCCCCAGATGGGCCATCCTCCCGAACAAGAAGGAAAGAGAGGTAAGGGCACCCTCACCTCATGCTGTGCACCCCCAGTCCCGAAAGCTCACTAAATCTGTCACCAAAAGTGTTCTTTCTGCTCTGGTTCTGCTGGGGTTCAAGGTCAGCCCTGGAACCTTGACCGAGTATCAGTGTGGTTCTGAAAGCCAAAATTAAAGCTACAGTGAACATCTCAAAGCGCCTTTCCCGAAGCCTGTTTGAAATTGCATCCTGAGAGAATTATTTCTTTTTTTATAATAATATTTTTTATTATATTATGTTAGTCACCATACAGTACATCCCTGGTTTCCAATGTAAAGTTCGATGATTCATTAGTTGCGTATAACACCCAGTGCACCATGCAATACGTGCCCTCCTTACTACCCATCACCAGTCTATCCTATTCCCCCACCTCCCTCCCTTCTGAAGCCCTCAGTTTGTTCTCAGAGTCCGTAGTCCTGAGAGAATGATTTCTAATCCAAGAGCAGGGTCCCCGCAGAACTGGGAGGGGTGGGGACACGAGGTCCCGCAGCCAGCCCACCAGCGCCCCCTGGTGAGAGCATCCTCGGCGAGCTGCAGGTGCCTGTCAGCGGGGCGCGGGGCGGGGGCGGAGGAGCGGTCCGGGTCCTGAATTTCATCCCAGAGGCTGCAGAGCCCTCCACCCACTTCTAGCCGCTCACCCATCCTCCGCACCTTACAGATGAGAAGACGAGGCCCGGCAGGGGCCCAGGTCACCACGGACACTTCCAGAGTGGACCCCGCTGACCCTCACCCCAGCCTGAGGGAGAGAAGGGCTCTGAGAAGGGCCTTGCTGGCGACACACAGCTGGAGAGGTTCAAGGCACCAGCGGCCTGGACTGTGCAACTGCAGGAGTGCTGGGATTTAACTGAGCAGCCAAAGATGAAGCAGAGCCCGGGTGCCAAGTGAGGGAGTGGGGGAGCATTCAGGGTCGGCTTCCTGGAGGAGGGTGGCTGATCTGTGCTTGGCAGGAGGGGAAGCATTGGCAGCTGGACAAAAAACCATGGGGAATATTCTTGCAGGGGGACCAAGAAGCAGTGCCTGAGAAATAAATTTGTTTCTCCAGCTTTAGAAAAACACAATGGTTCTCCAAAGAAAGTCCCAGGTCAAAGTTTTTCTTTTTAAAATTACAATAGTAGATTGTTCTTAACCCATTTGTGTTGGGGTTCCTAAGACACCCTCCTCGGGTTAGATGATTCACTAGTAGAACTCAGCATACCCAGGGATAAGATTTTTTTATTTAACAGCAAAAGGGTACAGAGCAAATCAACAAAGGGAGAAGATTCATGGGGTGAAGTCCAGAGGAAACCAGACAAGCTTCCTAGAGCCTCTCCTGGGAGAGTCACACAGGACGTGCTTACTTCCCCCTGCAGCAAATTATGACACCGTATTCGACATGCTGTCCACCAGGGAAGTTCTGGAGAGTCTCAGTGCTGGGGATTTGTGCTGGGCGCTGCTCATGGAGGTACCCCCGCCTGGCACATCCCCAAATTCCAGTATAAGGAAAGCAAGAGGAAAGCAGGTGTTCCACATAATCCACATTGTTATACAAACAGCCCAGGCACAGTGACCCCCTCTCATCATTTAGGGAGTGGTGGGAACCCCCAGGCCACAGGTTTCTAACAATTGCTACTTACTCTCATACTATTCCAGACTATGTGACATTGGATCCGTAGCAAACCCCTCACATTTGCTTTTCTAATTGCCCCCTCTGCCTTGCTGGCTATTCCCTTTGGATCCCTTTGCAGGTTCTGCCTGCCTCCTTGAACCCCTGTATGTTGGGGAGTCCCGGGCTCAGCCTCCCCACTCCCTCCCATCACTTTCTCATCCATCTTGGGGGCTTTAAATATCATCCGTCTTATGAGCAGATGATGCTTTCCCGTCAGCCCTCCCCGCACCCCATGTGGATGTCAAATTGGCATCTGGAACCTAACATGACTTTGTTACCACCCCCGCATCTCTTCCCCACCCCCTCCCCAGACCCCCATCTCCATCTGCGGAGTCACCACCAACCCGGATAGCAAGCCATACGCTGGAGCTGTGCTGCTCCAGCCCTTCTTCCCTCACATCAATGCCACTAGCAGGACCTGTCACTGTTACCTTGACCTGTGTCCTGTGCCGGCTCATGTCACCTCCGAGTCCCAGCCACTGCCTCTGGCCCAGCGGCCATCCTGACCTTTCTGATCCATCTGCTTGCGCTCCTGTTCCCTGACAGACCACAGTCCACACAACAGCCAGAGGGAGCTCTCCAAAATGTGGTCGTCGCTGTGTCCCTCTGGCATCCCTTCCCCAGCCACGAGGTTGGTGGGACCCAGCTCCGCCTGCCTCCCTGGAGGCCCCTTCTATTGGTCTTCCCTTGCTCGTTCTGTTCAGCCGGCCAGACCTTCTGCAAGCACCAAGCTAATCGGACCCTAGCGCCTCGGTCTTTCTCTGAAGATGTCTACTGCCAACCTTCCCCCGAGGTTGTGGGAGCAGGCTGGCCTGAACGAGGCTATGTCTGCTGTGCTTGGCGCTCGGAGCCCGCAGGGCAGGCCCCGGAGAAGGGAAGCTGGCTTGAGCAGGGGCAGTAAGTACGCACAGGACTGGATGGGCTGAGCTGGAGCCCAAGAGGGAGGATTTGATCTCAAGCCCATGGGTCCCTGCCTCTGAGCCTACACCTTTGACGATGGGGTGACCCGCCGGAGAAGCTGGTGGTGCCTTCTTTACGGAGCTAACCACACACTCCTCCCAGGAATCAAGAAGGCTCAAGAGGGTCTGGCTGTCCCAGCCCCAAATCCATCCCTTGCCGATCAGCCTCACCCGTGAGGGCCGGAGAGGGCACCTCGTGCCCTGCACTGCCTTCTGAATGTCAAAATATACACCTGCTTCTCACCTCCCACCTTCTCATTGTGTGCAAGCGCTCTCTTGGGGCCCACGCGAATCGGAACTCTGCAGGGAAGGGACTTCCAGAAACAGCGGTGCTAACTTGGCTAAGGTGCCTGGATACAAATCCGCCTCCCCACCCCAGAACCTGACGCTGTGTGTCGCCATAAGGCTCCGCCAGAGCTGCGAGCACAGGTCCTGTCTCCAGGGAACCCGTCATCCCTGGGAAGAAGGACAAGTCAAGAGACACCACTTCATACACACTTTGGAAAGTGTGGACAAGAGCCCATGGGGACCCAAGGAGGAGAACTTGTCTCTGGAAGGAGGGAAGCCTGGAATGGCCCCCAGGAAGGGACATCTGAGGTGGATATGGAAACTCAGAGGGGGAGGCTAACCACGCAGGGCCAGTGTCCTGGGGGAGAGGACAGCCAAGGCAATGCCCAGGACCTACACTTCTGGGCATTGGATGGATGGGTCAGATGGCGCTCCCCTCGAAAGGGCCAGAAGGGAGGTGGGCAAGGGGCAGGCTTTGGTGTGAGACCGGCCTGGGAGATTGCTGCAGGGGTGATCTTTGTCCTTGCTGAGCCTCACATTCCAATCTGGAAAATATATATACAAATACAAATACTGCTCTGTGCCCAGCCCTCCTACCCCAACATGAGGCACGCCTAAAATTGTTGCTGTCTTAGATCCTGAAAAATCCAAGAGGAAGATGAGATTTCCTGTCCTCCCAGCAGACACAGCCTCCCTTGAACTTGGAAATCGCCTCGCAGTACAGAGGGGGCGGGGCCCAAGGTCTGCGGGGACACAAACAGGGCCTTCCTTCCAGGGTCTCCCTCCTACCTCATTCCCCGCGAGGAACCGCAGCCAGCTCCTGCCATCTGCCATGATTTATAGAAAAGAGGCTGTGATTAATCAGCCAGTCAGCGCCCAGTACAGCCACTTTCTTTCATTTACCTGCCCCCTGACCCCCAACACAGTCCCAGGCAGCGCTGGGCAAGTGTATTAATCATGCACTTTAAAAATATTTAAAGGAGGAGCTGGGCCTGGAGCAGAGTCTCCTTTAATGGACTCGTTTTCAGCAGAGGGTGAGTATGCTAATTAGCAGATAAAACAAACTGGCTGTTTGAAATGCAAATGAGCTGGTGGTAGTGCTTCTGGTCCCTTCCTTCCTCTCCGCCAGTTTGGAAGGCTAAATCTTACTTCTCCCAGCCACTTCCCGCCATCGATTCCTAACCAAAAAAGATAGTGATGAATTCTAATGCTGAGAGGTGCTCGGTCTTGCTTCTTCTCTGCCCTTCCTCCTCTGTGAGGAACAAGGAGGACAAAAGTCTCTTTGGAGAAACCCAAGCCAGGAAAGGAGCCCCCCAGCCCCCACCCAGGCCCTCCTCTGCTTTCCCTCTGTCTTGGCCTGGATCTGGGTTTCCCCGGCTCCTCTCCCGCCTGCCTTCCTGCCCAGTTAAACCCTTTCCATTCTGCAAAAGCTGCCAGACGCAAATCTGAACATTTCGCAGCCTCCAGCCTTTCCAGTTGACCTCAGTCACCCCTCCTGCCAAGCCTAGACTCTGCCTCCAGTCTGCCTCCCCATGCCCACTCCACCCCACCCTCACCCGGGCATGCCCTGCCCCACTCTCGTGTTCCTGCCCACCCCCACTCCTGTTCGTCCTCAGGACTCAGGGCAAGCGTCACCTCCTCTCAGATGGCCTCCTTTTGACTTTGTGGTCCCTGGATACAGCATCTGTCTTGAGGACGGCAAAGCACCTCTGTGTTCATGTATCTGTTACCCTGAGCTGGGTGCTCCTTGGCGCGGAAGCTTTTCCCTCCCGACCATGCCCCACGCCAGCTAGCACAAAACTGGCATTTAGTCAAATCTTATCAGGAGGTCTATGAGCCCGCCTTATCCACAGACAGGTCCCAGAGAAGCACACAGTCTGCAGACAGACACCTGGACGCCGTGTCCCACCCTGCCAATAGGGGAGCTCCCCCTACAAGTGTCTGTTCTTCTGGAAGACAGGAGGAGCGGCGGCACCCCCAGGCAGGATCCAGACCCAGCTGGTGCACATGCCCTGTCCTGCCTCCGGTCGGCACAGGTCTGGAGCCCCCTGCGGCGGCCCTACCTGGGCAGCCCTGCCCGGCTCCCCCCTACCTCCGTCCCTCCCCAACACTCTCAAACTCCAGCTGCTCAGAATCTGGCCTCCACCTCCCCAGGCACAGTTGAAGGATGCCCTGTAAGAATACGAGGGTGTGAAATATTATCTTCCGTTACACACTCCCCCCACAGTGGTCTAAACTCTCCCCCCTCTGCCCAGCTGGCTGCCGTTCTCACTCCCCCCCAGCCCCTTGTCAAACTGAGTGTCAGGCTGGAGTGTCCGGGAAACTGACCGTGAGAGGAAGGAAGGGCACAGAAGTTTAGGGGGGGGGCTGGTGGGGGAGGGCTGTCACCTATAAAAGGGGGGGAAGACATGAGGTGAGCAGAGGCGCATCAGACTGGGATGTAGGCCCCCCCAAGAACGTGTGCGTGCCCAGCACAGGAGACCTGCCTTGGGGGTCAGGGCCAGGCCCTGATGATGCACAGTCCTTGCTGGGGCCACCCCAGAGCAGTGTGCCCTTGGCTCAAAAGTGGATGGAGCCAGCAGTTGGAGGCTGTCGGGGAAACATGCTGCTCACAGGTGGGCCGAGGTCCTTTCTCGAAGGGGGTCTGAACAGCGACTCTTCCTGGGTCTTAGCCTGGGCTCCCCTGAGAGCAGATCTGGAGCCAGCAGCCAGTGCAGAGAGCAGGGAAGAAAGCTGGAAGGGAAGGAGAGCCAATGCCAGAATTATCGCTAATTATCAGTTATCAGCCAACCAACTATCAAGCTGGCCAGTCCGCAGTGACCGGCGCTTCCGTCTGAGACCTCCGGAAGAGCACCGTGAGATGCTTCTCACAACCGACGCCTGGAGCTGAAGGAGGGAGGACCCATCCAGCCGCTTCTGCCCCCACTGGACAAGGGGGGCCCACGGGTGCTAACTTCCCCCGCACTTCCAGGGGTTCAGGCTTGGGTGCTAAGCAGTTTCGCCAACACCTCCTACCGCGTGTGGAAGGAGGCAGGATGTTGTCCGGCTGTCCCCGTGTACAGGTGGCCAGAGCAGCCGGCCCCAGTCACTACAGCAGACAGGGATGGGGGACAGCAGGTTGACCAGGGCTGGGGAGCAGCAAGAGTTTGTTCTGAGACCCTATTAAATTTGAGGGGCTTACATAAACATCCAAGAGAAGAAGTCCCATAAGGATGGATACTTACTCATCTCTAGTTCAAGGAGATGCCAGCACTGGAGACATAAACTTGGGAGCCGTCAGTTCATGGACCACATGAAAAGCCACCGACTGCATGAGGAGACATGAAAAGCTCACGGAAGGGGAGAAAAGAGATGCATCCGACCTGAGTGCTAGGAACTCCCTCAAGTTGGGAGATGAGGAGGACAAGCAAAGGAGACCAGACGGTGCTGCCAGCAGGTAAGAAGGAAGCTGGGGGAGGGGCAGACCCTGCAGTGGGGGTGGAGAGGGAGGGTGTTACACGGGGCGGGGGCCGAGAGAGCATAGCTGCTTTAAGAGCAGCAAAAGGGGAGGGTCTGGCCAGCCAGGTGACCTTTGGCAGTGGCGAGTCTGTTTCCCTCCAATTGCTCTCTTCTCAGCGTCCTGAGAAGCAAGGCCATTAGCTGACAATTTGGAGAAGGCGGAGGCTGGTGAGGGTTTGAAGAGACAACGAAGATGAGAAAGTCTGCAGAACAAGGTGAGTGGTGGATGCTTCGGGATTTCTCTTTCAATGAGCCTGAATATGTGTGTGTGTGTGTGTGTGTGTGTGTGTGTGCACCCATGCACCGCATGCGTGTGTGTCCACCCCAGGGTGTCTCACTCATTTGGGCTCCCATGGGCTATATGTGTGTCTAGATGAGAAGCCTGGGGTAGAAGGTTATTCCCAGGTTGGGGGTTGGGGTGCAGGTAGGGTAGTATAATGAGGCTGAGGGGTGCAGTTCCGTTCAGTAGAAAGAATCTAGGGAGACATCTGGTCCTGGCTGTTGTGCTCACTGAGACAAGTCACCTCTTTGTGCCTCAGTTTCCTAACCTGTAAAAGGCATGTGCTGGCTAGGTGGGTCTCTTTCCATCTTTGCATGTCTAGGAGACCAAACTCGAATGCTGTCCTAGCTTTGATCACAAACGGTGCTGATGGCAACTGTCCTGGAGCTATTCCCCAAGCTGCTTCCAGAGAAACCAGAATCCTTCAGGGTTTCTAGGGAGCATGGGAGGGTGGCAGGGAGTGATGGTGGCTGCAAAGCTCCAACTTCCACGGACTGGCAAGAAGGTGCCATCAACCACCAAGGTGATGGCTTTCTTGCGTCCTTGCTGAAAAGCTCCCCCAGCTCCAGAAGGCAGCACGCCCACCGGTTAACTGCTCGCTCTCCCCAGAATGGGGGCATTTGTCTGATTAATTCCAATACTGGAAAAGATGACTTCAGCCTGTGCACGGCATCTGTCCCCCTGCTGCTCACAAGTCTGGTGGGATGACCACCGGGTGCTGTTTGCACAACACAGCGCCAGGCACACAGGAAGTGTTCAGTGCCCAATCACACAACCACTGAAGGAGGGCCAGATGTCCGGGGGGTGATGCTGTGTAGCTCCCTGCTTTGTCTCTCTCTCCCTTCCCCTCCCTTTCTCTGGTCTGTGCAAGTACATCCCGCCCCATCCCCCTGATAAATGGCCAGGCCCCTTGCGGGGAAGGAGGGGCATTTTCAGGGCACTGCGGGGAGCTGTGTGGAGTCTTGTTCTGCCTGACACCTTTATTAATCGCTGGGCCAGGAAGATAAACAGCTTGTTAATTAAATTTGCAGATGTTGCTAAATTGGGAGGTGTTCTGCTTGTTCAGTCCCAGGAAGATAGAATGGTCCCACACTGGGCCTTGGAAAGGTCAGCTCAGGCTGGGGCCAGGAAATGGGTGGCTAAACTGTGTGGATAATAGTAATAATAATGGCCAGCATTTGCCGACCATGTACACTGCCAGGCATGGCAGGAGCCAGGAAGTGGAGGTCTGGGTTCCATCTACTCACACGTTGGGGGCCTTGAGCAAACTTCTTCCCTTCTCCCAGCCTTGATTTGCCCATCTCTGCAGGATGGGATCCCTCCTGGCTGTGGCATTCATGCCCAGGTGCTGCGGCCCCCACTACGAGGATGGAGAGGCGCCATGTCCCAGTGCAGGGGGTGGTCAGCACCCACTAGCCTGGCACAAAGCTCCCCGAGAGAGCCTCTGGTGGGAAGTGACAGTCAGGGGATCTGGATCTTGGTGTGGGAACCTGGGGATCAGATAGGTTTGGGGAGGGTTGCAGACTGGGGGTCTGTAGTTGTTGGTAGTGGTGTGGAAGTCTAGAGGTCTGTGGGTCTAGGAGATGGGGAGAGGTCTGGGGGGCATCTGATAGTTCTCAGGAAACTGGAGTCTACGGAGCCTAAAGGGTCTAAAGACAGCGGGCTGTTGGTAAGGGTTTGTGGAGTCTAGGGGTTTAAGGATATAGGGGGCGAGGAGGGCCTAAGAGGCATCGGGGCAGGGTCTGAGGATCAGGGTGTGGGAACCCAGAGGTGCTAGGGGCCTGGAAGATCTGGGTCGGAGGATTCAGGGGGTTGGAAGTTGTGGATCCCTGGGGTGTCTGAGGGTGAGAGTCTTAAAGTTCTAGCTAGGCTCTGGGGTGGGTTGAGATTTGGGAATCTAGCCTTTGGGAAGTTGGAGGGTCTGAGGGGTCTAGAATTTAAGGATGTGGGATTCTGAGATATGGGGGTCTGAGGTGTCAAATAGTCTGGGGGTCCTGGGAAGTCTGAGCTCTGGAAGAGCGTGAAGCTCCGAGGGTCCAGCGCAAAGGCGGGCTGGAGTTGAAAGCTGAATGTGGCCCGATACCGCCACCTAGTGCCCCTGCCTCCACATTACAGACAGGAAGCCGGTGGAGGGAACCAGAGCTTCTCCTGTCCTCCTGCAAAATCTTCCCCCATCAAGGCCTGGAACCTCCCCGGAGCTCAGAGCCCATCGGTGCAGGGAGGAGGCAAGCGAGCAGATCTGTGGGTTTACAAACGTTCCCTGTCATGCCCGCCTCGGCGTCGGGGAGTGTGTCCGTCTAGTTCACCGCTGTGACCCCAGCGCACAGAACAGCGCCCCGCACACGTGTGGCGGACATGCAACACATGTTTGTTGAGCCAGGAAAACGGCGTTTCAAAGCAGTTCGCCTGACCAGGCGATGGTAGCACACACCTGCACGTGTGCACACAGACACACACGTGCCCCCAGCAGCTGACGTTGATGAACGCTCTTACATCACGGAAAGCAGCCGTGGGACGCAGGTGCTATTGTCAGCACCTCTTAACAAGCAGGGGATTGAAACTCCAAGGCGGGCATCGCGCGGCCAGGAGAACTTCGGAAAGTCTAGCTCGGCACGGTTCAGTGCGTGCGGCGGCCGCTGGCCAGGTGTGGCTGCAGAGCCCTTGAGCTGTGTGTGGCTGGTCCCCACAGAGACAAGCTCCCGGTGTAAGACACACTGGATCCCAAAGACTTCGCATAAACAATGAAAAAGATCTCATTAGCAACAGTTAATGTTGCTAATGGTCGTAGTTTAGATATGCTCGGTTAAATAACATATATTACTGAAGCTAATTTTACCAGTTCCTTTTTGCTTTTGAAACTAGGACTGCTGGAAAGGGGCGTGGCATTTATAGCTGGCATCCTATTTGTTCTGCACAGTTGTGGTTGAGAGGGAATCACCAGTCACCAAGGGATCAGGCTCAAGGTCTCTGCAGGTGGGTGGATGGGGGTGCAAACGGCTCTAGGGACCAGGTGTAAAGTGCCTCACGAGGGGCCTGACACTAACAGGCGTGCAATAAAAATCTACCTCTGCGTCCATTTCTCTCCCTCTCTCCTAACCTGGGTCTTGAGGACAGGTAGAGCGACGGGTAAGGGCAAGTCCCTGCAGGCAAGGATATGGGAACGTATAGGACCTTCCTCAGTGAGGGGACACTTCCCCTAGTTGAGGAGTGATGCTGGGTGTCCAAGCAGGTGGGGTAGTAGGGGTGAGAGACACCTCGAGGCCTCGAGGCCTGGGTAAAGAGGTCTGTATTCAGGGCAAGTGACAATGGCGAGCTCGAGCTGCATCACAGAGGGGCCACGTCCAAGGTGCTTGGGGCCTCCATGCTTGACCTTGTAGCATGGTTGGATCGGAGAGCCCTGACTCCCACTGCTAGGTCCCCAGTGTGAGCCCCGGGCTCCAGGGACGGGTCTAAATGTCTGCTTGCATTGTGGCCTTAACATTGGGCCCTGATTAAGAACCGCCAGGAGGTAATGCCCACTGCCCTGTCCCAGGGTGTTTGCATCCAGCGGAGTTCAGTTTCCTGAGCTCAGCTCCCGGGAATGTGACAAGCGTTCGTTCAAGTACTTCCTGAATCCCTCTCCCCTGTACAGGACCTGGGCCTCTGCCCTCCAGACACCGGGGTGAAGGCAAACTTCGGTCCCGTCTCGGGACAGCTCATGGGCCAGAGGAGGAGACCCGCAAGCAAGGGCCATCCTGCCGTGTGATCTGGGCTGTGACAGGGTCACACATAGGGCACAAAGAGGGGAGCGGGGTGGGACTTGGGGCACCTGAGGGAGACATTCCCTCTTAGGAGGGGCACTATCAGAGCAAGAATGTGCAATCAGAGAGGGGCTGGGAGGCAACAGTGTGAGCAGAGACTCACTTGGAGTCACGTAGCGAGCGGAGCTGCGCTGGGAGTCTGACCGCCCTGAGCGTTAGGTGGGAAGAGGAAAGGGGCAGGAGAGGAAGCTGGAGGAAGGCAACAGTGGGAGCGGGGGGTGGGATGGGGAGATGTAGCCACAGTTCCTTTATTTTTTTTTAAGATTATATTTATCTATTTGAGAGAGGGAGCAAACACAAGCAGGAGTCACCCAGATGCCCCAAGACGGTTCCTTTAGAAGGAGTCCTGGTGGCTGGGCAGGAAAAGGCCGTGCCGGGGAGGCCGGATGCAGGGCTAGCCCGGGGAGGCTGTGGCATTTGTCTGGGGAGAGATGATAAGGTCTGATAATAACAGTAATAATGCAAGCCCTTTTGAGTGCTTACTATATGCAGTGTATTAATTCATTTAATTCTTTCAACCATCCCATATTGTATCAGAAGCACAGCGAAATTAAGTGACTTGTCCAAAGTCACCAGCTAGTGGAGCAGTGTTCAGCCACAGCCCTAATCCCCCTGTGTCCTGAGGTGAAGAGGAAGGGACACTGGGGGTCACCTGCCGTTGCCCTATGGCCCTCCAGCGCACGCGTCCTAGCCTTTTCTTCCCTTCATCATGCCTGCCACCTCTAAGTTTCCTCCTAGGGGATCAAATCCTCAGGCTTGTACTTAGAAGGACCTGCTCTCTGTGGGTGCCAAAAGCCCCCCTCCCCCAGTCCCCCTGGACTGACAGGGAAGACCGTATTTCATAGAGCAGTGGGGCCGGCAGCCATCTCTCTGTCACGCAGGACAGACTGGGGATGGCGGATGATTAAATTTCTATGGGTGTAAAGTATAAAATGCAAGTTAATTTCCTCAAGGAAAGGAAATCCTTGACACTTCAGCCAGATGATGAGTAGGGCTCTAAATCCCAGCGAGGAGGGAGGCGGAGAGGGTGAGCTATGACCTGCATGGCAGGCAGCTTGCTGGGGGAGAGTTATTGCTGCCTCAGCACTTGGTCGTGGCCCAAGACAGACTTTTCAAAAGGTGGGACACGTGCGCAGGGCAGCAGACAGGAGATGCTGCTGTCAGAGACCCCCAAGCCTCAGCCCCCTTTATTCCAGCTAACAGCAGCTGTTGTGGCATGGTCAATAGGAGATGGAGTGACTCATCCAGGGTGCTCTGTGGGCTCCGGATGACGGACAGGAAGCAACTGGATTTTCCAGTATGTAAGAAGCACAAGGGCATAACAGCCCACTGATTTTACATGAAAATATTTTTGGGGAAAAAATTGATTTTAAGAACTTGTGAATGTGCACATACTGCAAATGTTTTTTAAAATTGTTTTGCAGAGGAAACTACAATATTTTCTTCATGCAGATATGGCGTACAGAATTCTTTTTTTAAAAGATTTTATTTATTTATTATTATTATTATTATTTATTTATTTATTTATGAGAGAGAGAGAGAGAACAAGCAGTGGGGAGGGGCAGAGGGGGAGAGAGAGAGAGAGAGAGAGAAGCAGACTCCCTACTGAGCAGAAAGCCCTGAGGCTCCATCCCAGGACCCTGCGATGGTGACCTGAGCCGAAGGCAGACACTTAACCGACTGAACTAACCCTGGCACCCTGCTGTATGGAATTCTTAGGCCCCGTAAGAAAGCATGGCTTTTTGATACACATAAAATTGTTCAGATCTTGTTCAGGTCCTGGAATAAGATCCCGTGGAACGTTCCTCTCTGCTGTTGCCAGGCCCTGCCACTAGAGGGCGGCAGCGTGGTGGTTCTTACCCTGTGCCCACGCCTTTCGTCCTTAGTGTGGGTGCCAGGATTTGGGGAAGGAGCCAGGAGGGAGGAAACGCTCCGCGGGAGAGATGACAGCCGCTCCTTGAGGGCGTGCCTTCTGGCCGGCGCTGTCCTGACCATCTCCACCACTACTTGGGAGGAGTTATCCCCATTTTACAGAGAGGAGTACTGAGGCTCAGGTCACACAGCTGGCAGGAGACTGAGGTGGGGTTCACACCCAGGGCTGTCTGAGGCCCCGGTCGGTGCCCGGGACCCCGCAGCCTCAGGGCCAGCCCGGCTTCCGCAGGCGAGCTTGTCTCCCGGGTGCTGGCAGCACTGCTGGCGTCCTGGCCGTCTCCGGCCCGTCGTGGCCCCTGGATCCAGCGCTTCATGTCTCTGAGGGGCAGGGTCCTCCCCAGAGAAATGGGGGAAACCATGTGCCTGCTCCAGGGGGCTGGGCTTGTGAAGAGAAGATGGCCCAAGCAGCAGGTTCCCCATGTAAGGGGACACTTGTCACACACGCAGTCCCAGCCCCTCCCCTGGAGGTTCGGACTCCGCGGCTGAGGCGCGCCTGGAAACTGGAATTATGATACCCCGGGCAGCTCTCTGAAGAGGTGGGTCTGGGATAGAAGGGGAAGGGCAGTGCAGGAAGGGCGGTCTGGTCCTCTGTCCTGGTCCCCTCCTGTAGGAGGCCTCCTGCCATGGGCTGCTCTCCTCCCCGCCAGAGCTGGGGCCACCCCTGAAGGGGATACCCCATCTTCCAACACAGTAATGTCCATGGGGACATCTCAGTGGGATGCCAGCCCCCACGGTCACATGGGGGGGTCGTGCTTCAGCCTCCCAAGGCACATCCACTGAGGTCCGCTGTGGGTTCCTATGTCAGTGGACCACAGCTGACCACAGCTAAGCACACACAGGTAAGCCCCACACAGGAGGGATAGACTGGGACACACACAAATGGAGTGACAGAGAGCCACTGCCTCCCACCTCTGCTCTCCTGATTGCCAGGCTGTGGTCCTCAACCAACCTAGGGTGTGAAACTCTTTCTCCCCGCCTAGGGTCAGTTCTTTCCAGAAAATTCTTCAGCCCTTTGTACAAGTCGATCTTTGGTGAGCATTTTAAACACTCGAGAACATCTCCAAACCTGAGGAAGAAGGACACACCTAAAGCTGAAACTGGGTCTCCCGTTTCAAACCTCTCTCTCCCCCACCCCAACAGTAGACAATCTGAACCGCCTCCTGCCAGGGCGGGAGCTGCCAGGGCCGGAGCCGGCCGCCCAGGGAACCCCAGGCTCTACGTAGCCCATACCGAGGCTGGGGGCCTGGGGAAGAGGGCTGAGTGAGAGCTCTCCACGGTGCTGAGGGGTTCAGTGAAGCTGGCCATTAAGACCAGGGCTGAATCATGACTTTCATGGGCCCCTGGCAATTTAAATATCAAACACTGGGGTGCCTGGGTGTCTCAGTTGGTTAAGCGTTCAACTCTTAATTTCAGCTCAGGTCATGCTGTAGGGGTAGTGAAATGGAACCCTGTGTCAGCTACTTGCCGGGCATGGAGGCTGCTTGAGATTCTCTGCCTCTGACCCTCTCCCTGCATTGGTATAAATGCAGAGAGAATGCAGGCTGGATTCATTAGTATATATTCATTATTATTACATTTTTTTTCCTCTGATTTAAAATACATTAAATTTAAAACATTTTCAGAGGCCTCTAGAAGTGCTGTGACCCTAGGCCTGTGTACACAATGGAGATGTCAGCCAGCCAGGACCCAAGTGGCGGCAGGCAGGGACCCGAGGCAGGGTGACGAGTGCGTGCTGGGGCCTTGGGCTCCTGGCTGGGGCCATAGCCCGGGCTGTGTGGCAGGTACAGCCTGGTGTGTTTCTTAGCCTCTCTGAACCTCTAATTTTGTGAAACAGGGTTCATTATGGCCATTAGATAGGTTAGGGTGGAGGTGACAGGAGGGGTTGAGTCACAGGTGGGCTCAGTGACTCCTGGGACCCCTCCCGGCCCCCTGCAGAGGAAGAAAGTAAGCTGATGGTGAGAATGTTCTTTCCCTGCAGGTTACGGCAAACTTGGGTGAGTGAGGTGGCTCTGGACAGGGAGGGCAGGCACACACCAGGAACCAGTCAGCTGTCCCCCCAGCCGGGAGCTGGCAGTGCTGTGCCCTCTGCAGATGTGCGGCCAGCTGTTTGCTCCTCCTGGCCACCCCTCCACGGCCCCAGGGGCTCCCCGGAGTCTGCCCAGCTCTCGGCCAGGTTTCAGGCCACTGTAGCTTCCTGCATCACGCCGCTCCGGGACACAGGCTCTCGGGGCTGCTCGGGCCAGAGGCCCCAGGTCAGGCTCATGCGGAGGGAGGCTGAGACAGGCCTCAAGCGCTGCCTCCACAGGGATGGTGTCTGGTCCAAGCAGACCAGGCTCAGGGACACATTTACACCCGGGGCTTTCATGCGCAGGCCAGGAGTCGTCTGCCCCTTGCCAGGAGCCTGGAGCCTGGGGAGCACCGTGCTGATGGTCCCATCGAGAAAGCAGAAACTGGGACGGAGGTCCTGCCAGAGGCTGCAATGTGGAGTGAGGAAGGAGAGGCTGTTGGGGAACAGGAGCCTGTCCCCAGGGCTTGGGGCTCGGAGCTGGGGGCTCTGGCTGGGAGGGGCTCTGCAGGCCTGCGTGCAGGTGGTGCATGGGCTGGGTGACGCATTGTCACTGGCCTTAGCAGGTTTATGTCCAGGCAAAAGCTGAGGACAGATTAAACCAGCTGGTTAGAAACCAGGGCTCAAATGGAGAGGCTCAGACAGCCAATAGACTGACAATAATAATAATAATAATAGTTACTGTTCATGCATCATGCACTATGTGCCAGGTGTGATTTAGACCCTTGGCACATTTTCTGTCGTTTGGTCCTGAAAATAATAACTCGACGAGTGGGAGGTTCATTAGTGTGCCCAACATCAGACAACTTGCAAATGTCTGAGTCAGGGTTCTAGCGAGGCTGCTGGCACCCCTGTCCCTAACCACTGACTCCTCGATCTCTAGAGACAGAGGGAAGGAAGGAGGGAGAGGGGAAGGGGCCAGGAGAGCAGGGAGACTGGGTGGAACAGAGAAGGGGAACGACAGGAGAGAGAGTAGCAGTGGCTTCAGGAGGAGAAAGTGGCCCATCACCAGACGCCGTAGTAGAACCCAGGGGGGACCTGAGAGAATTCACGGGTGTCTGTAACCCCAGGGATGACCATCTGGGTCATCCCTGATCAGCCTCCAGCTCAAGGTTGAGGGATCTCGGTGGAATCGGGAGGGCAATGCTCGCACCAAGATCCTGCTCAGCTCCCAGGGAAGACAACACGGAGAAGAGGAGGCGGGCCAGACGTGGCCCTGGACTCTCCCGGCTGCCCCCACCCCCTTCTGCAGCGCCACCTGCCGGCACCCTATCCACAGGCAGGAGAATGAAGGTGGACCCTTGCACCATAAGCAAAACTTAACCCCAAATGGGTCTAAGACCTAAAACCAGAAAACTCTGTGAAGAAAACATATGGTGAAAGCTTCACAACTTTGCTCGTGGCCATGCCTCTTGGAGATGACACCAAAGGTACAGGCAACACATGACAAGAATAGACAAACCGGAATTTGCCAAAATTTTTAAATTTTATGCATCAAAAGACAATAGCAACAGAATTAAAAGGCAACCCAAAGAATAGGAAAAAAAAATTTACAAGTCATGTATCTAATAAGGGATTAATGTCGTGAGGATATAGAGAATTCCCAAACTCAACAACAACAAATAATTTAAAAAACGAGCAAAAGACTTGAACAGACATTTCTCTAAAGAAGGCATAGGAATGGCCAACAGACACATGGAGGGACGCTCAGCATCACTCATCATCAGGGAAATGCAAGTCCAACCTACAGTGAGAAACCACCCCACACCCACTAGCATGGCTCCCAGTAAAAAATAAAACAGAGAATCACAAGCACTGGTGAGAATGTGGGAACATTGGATCTCTTGAGCACTGTCGGCGGAAATGCAAACTGGTGCAGACACTGTGGAAAACAGTTTGGAGAGTCCTCAAATAATTAAAAATAGAACTACCACGTGATCCAGCACTCCCACGTCTGCTGTGTATCCAAAAGCATGGGAAGCAGGGGCCCGAAGAGACGTTCGCACCCCCATGTTCACAGCAGCGTTATTCACAGGAGCCAAAAGTTGGAAGCAGCCCCAGCGTCCACCGACAGATGAGTGGATAAGCAAAATGTGGTGTATACACACAATGGTGTATTATTCATCCTTAAAAAGGAAGGAAATTCTGACACATGCCACAACATGGGTGAACCTTGGGGACATTATGCTACGTGAAATGAGCCAGTTGCACCAACAACGAAAATACTGTATGCTTGCACGGACAGGAGGCACTTAGAGTGGTCAGAACCATGGAGACAGAAGTAAAATGGTGGTGTCGGGGGCTGGGAGGGGAAGAATGGGGAGTTATCCCGTAATGGGGCAGAGTGTCAGTTGCACAAGATCTAAAGCTCTGGAAGTAAATAGTGGGGAAGGCCACACATGACAGATGTGTTTAATACCACTGATCTGTAGACTTAAAAATGGTTAAGATGAGGGGAGATTGGGGGCGCAATCCGTTAAGCATTGGCCTCTTGGTTTTGGTTCAGGTTATGGTCTCAGGGTGTGAGATCGAGCCCTGAGTCAGGCTCTGCACTGGGTGTGGGGCTTGCTCAAGATTCTCTCTCTCCCTCTGCCTCTGCCCCTCCCCCAGCCTGCTCTCACACACTCTTTCTCTCTCTCTAAAAAAAAAAGTGGGGGCCCCTGGGTGGCTCAGTCGGTTAAGCGTCTGCCTTCGGCTCAGGTCATGATCTCGGGGTCCTGGGATCAAGCCCCGTGCCAGACTCCCTGCTGCTCAAGGAGTCTGCTTCTCCCCCTTCCACTTCCCCTAGCTCCTGTGCTCTCTTTCTCTCAAAAATAAATAAATAAAATCTTTTTAAAAAATGGTTAAGATGATCAATTCTATGTAGTGAGTATTTTGTCACAATTTTTAAAAATTGGAGAAAAAAAATCAAGTCACGATGTCTAAGAGCTCAGAGGGTGATAAAGGGACAGACCACTCCCGACTCAATACTGAACAGTGACCCGGGGGGGGGGAGGAGCATAAGCACAGACGAGTAAATGCAGAGCAGAAGAGGAATCCCACCCAGAGGATCCCCAAGGAACAGAGTAAAGGAAAAATCAGATAAATAGTCCTTCATATTAAAAAAATTAAAGACAACATGGCTTCTTAGGAAAAAAAAAGGCTTCAAGTAGATACGAAAGAGATTGGAGCAAAGATACAAAGTTACATCAGCAGGAAGGAGAATTAGAGTAGCTCAGGAAAGAAACAAAAGAAAAATAAAATTATTAAAGAGATAAAAGCCAGGACGCCTGGTTGGCTCAGTCGCTTAAGCATCTGACTTTGGCTCAGGTCATGATCTCAGGTCTTGGGATCAAGTCTTGTGTCGAGCCCCATGTCCTGCTTCTCTCTCTGCCTCTGCCCCTCCCCTGCTCGTGTTCTCTCTCCCTCAAATAAATAAATAAATAAAATCTTTTAAGGAGAGAGAGATAAAAGACACACACACACAGAAAAGCCGTATTAGAAGCTAAAAACGGGGGACCATGCACAATAAAGCAGAAAAGAACAGTACAGCTGAAGTGATCATGGAGAAGGTAATAAATACAAAGGGATGATTCTTCTGAAAAAGAAAACAATAAAGTAATTTAAAAGTCTGTTAAAATGTTAATAGAAGAAAACCTTCCCGCAATGGGGCAAGATTGAAATGTACATAGCAAAAACATGTTATATCAGGGCGACTGGGTGGTTCAGGGCCCTGGGATCGAGCCCCGCATCAGGCTCCCTGCTCTCAGGGAGTCTGCTTCTCCCTCTCCCTCTACTGTTCCCCCTGCTTGCGCTCTCTCACTCTCTCTGCCAAGTAAATAAATAAAATCTTTTTTAAAAATGTCATATTACATCCCATAAATATACAATATATAATTATATGTAATGGCTATATATTCATCCCATATAATCCATATTATGTCCCAAGACATGTCCCGCTGAGTTTGCTGAGTGACCTGTCCCTGTCCCTTTAGGCGGGAGTGGGGGGTGGGGGTCAGGGCACGCCAGCTTCACACTCCCCAGAGCAGCGTTCAGGGCCTGACATCCTGAGAGGTAAAACCTGACCAACAACTTCACATTCAGGCCAGGTGTCTCTCAGGTATAACGGAATAGGGCAGGTGTCTGCAAACATCGAAGAACCCAGAAAGTACGGCACCTGGGAGGCCTCTTGTATGAGCAAATCTACTTGATTGAAATTTCTGCCATCCAAGAGATGAATCAAAATGAATTCCAGAACAGAGAGGCTTTGGTAGACACACTGTGGTATGTAGTAAATAATGTAAGTTTGCCCCGAAAGGGGTGATTGGTAAGCTGGAGTATCCCGCCTGCTAGGAGTATCCTTGTTTGCCCAGGACTCTTGGGGCACACTGGACAGTCTAACAGTGTGACTTCCAGTGGAGAACGGCCAAGCTGACGGTCACAGGGTGGGGGCTGGCCATGTGTGATGGGGGAACGGTGTTTGGGGCACACCGGGGGGCAGGGGCTGGACAGGACACTGAGAGGGGCCACACAGGCAGCCGGTCACTCCTACATAATACAGCCCCAGTAAAAACTGAACCCCGAGGCTGGGGAACTGCCCTGGTTGTCAGTAGTCCTGTGCATCATCACATGTCGCTGCTGGGGAGGCAAGGTATCTTGACCCCCCAGGGAGAGGACAGTGGAAGTCCCACCTGTGATGCCTCCCGACTCTGCCCAAGGTGCTTCTCTCCCTCGGCTGATGTGCCTCTGCGTCCACTCACACAACACGAGCCTAACAGCTTTCCATGAGTTCAGAGTCTTTCTGGCAAATTATCAAGCCTGAGGATGGCTTGGGGGAATGCCCCCCCAAACTTGTCACTGGCTTGGGAAGGGAGGCTGGTGCCCTGTGTGGACTGTGATCCCCCATCAACACAGTTGTTGCACCTGTGTAACTATGAGAGCAGCCAATGCTTATCCACTTCCATCCAAAATGAGGACTTGCATTTGGGGCAAAAATTCCAGTGCACGTACCTAGGCATGATGACTGACAGAAAGGAAACATGATTTCAAGTGCCTACTGGAATGTGTGAGAAAGCCAGGGAACCCCCAAGGACCCAAAGGGAAGAGGTGGCTGAAAGCAGCATTGGCCAGGGGTCGCTGAAGCTGTGGGCTGTGCTGGTGGCATCTGGAAATTCCTGAAACCCACAGTCACTGGTTCTCGCAGCCATTCCGCAGAGAGAAGGCCGGACCCTGAGCCCCTGCGGACAAGACGCAGTGTTAGCACTGGCATCTCTGTGAAAAGCTAGAATCCTTGAAGAGCTACGGCCTCCGTGAAAGGGGCGGTGGTAAAGGAAATGGTCTATCCTGGCCCCCACTTTGTGTAAAGGAGGCAGAAAGTGAGGGGAAGGAGGAGAAGGAAGAGGAGAGATTTCGGCCCTCCCCCGACCCCTGAAAATTTAGACACAGAAGCCCATCCTCACATGGATTTGGGGTCTGAGTTTACACTCCCCAAAGAATTGCTAAGCTGAGAATAATCTTAGGGTGTTTCCAAGACAGCAGCCTTCTAGAGGCTCCTGGTAGAAATGACCACAAGCCTCTGCAGAAGACTGACCCCCAACCCCGGCCTCTTGGGGTTCCCCAGACCAAGATCGGCCAAATAGGAACTCCCAATGAAAAGTGGCCAAAGCATGAAGAAATGATCAACCGGTAGCAAGTGTCAGCAGAAACAGTAACTGGTGGAATTACCCCATCAAACACATTGCAACATGGAATGATCAGGAACAGAATAAAAAGCCGTAGGTTTGAAATGATCACAGAAAAAAAAGGAGGACATCGGAAACACAATCAGGGAACACAAAGTGATCAAAAATGACCAGATTTCACAACCAACGACAACACCTCAAAATGAAAATATAATTATTACATCTTTGAAAGTCGGAAATGGTTTAAACATCAGATGGGACACATCTGTAAAAAATTAGTGAATTAGGGGAGTAAGGGTGGAAGGAATTACCTGTAATGCAGCTCAGAGTGACAAGGAGATGGGAAGTAAGTCAGAATTCCTCTGGGGCCCCCACTTGGAAAACAGCTGGGTCTTGTAGAAGGACAGTGAGGACAGAGGAGCTCGGGGAGTCAGGCAACGCTCCCTCTGCCCCAGTGAGACCCTCTCCTTCCATCTTTGAGAGGGAGTAGGGGATAACTGAGAGGAAAGGAGACTGGTCTCTGTGATCAGAAGCTCCCATTTCCCTTTAAAATCCTTGGCTTATCTATCATCCAGGAATTTCCCTAAACCTAAAACCTTTTTTGGAAAAGAGTCTATTTCCAGTCTGTTCCATATGGACAAATCACTTCCCCTTCTTGGATTTGTCGGTACAATAAACCAGGTCTCTAAGAGCACTGCCAACTCCAATATTCTATTATTTTATGGCATTCTGAGATAATAGACCCCGGATGTGCCCTACTAGCTTGACCTCCATAGTCAGAGATCAGGGGATGTTTAGAAAGAGCTCTGCCTACTTCTTTCTATCCAAAATGCCACCACAGAGTCTGAAATTCCACCATTAGAGAATCATTTCTTTGGAGATAAACATTGCCACACATAGATTCTAATTTTAAAAAAAATTTTTTGTTCTCCAATAGCCTGGGGAAGAGATAGATAATAATCAAAGCCAGTATCAATCATAGCATCTCAGTGTGTTATTTTAGCAGACTTTTTTCAACAAAACCATATCATCTGAGATGGATTCGATGGTGGGAGGAAAGAGAGAAATGTGGCGGGTCGGCCACACTTCGGGAGGATGAGCAGCCTAGCCTGGCCCAGTCCTGTGGCGCAGGAGAAGCAAGGTTGGAAGGGGAGTGTTTTATAGCCTGTCTGGCCCTGGCCTTGCCAGTCCTTTTCCCCATCCTCTGGCTCCAAACTACCCAGCCTGGCCAGCAGGTGGCAGTACAGGGTTGAAAATAAACATCTGCGGGATTTCCCAGGTCTGGGTTCAGCAGGCTTCTTTTTAGGGTGACCTCAGTGTTCATTTTGGAGCAGAGGACCACAGGCACCAGGCGGCCAAATGTGGGATACGCTGTGCACGCCTTTGTAACTCTGACCTTCAGCTCCTGGGAGGTGGACACGGTAGGGGGCCAGGAGGCCGGATTGAGGCATCCTGAAGGAGGGGGCACATAGGTGGTGTCCTGCCTGATTTAGGGGAGGGTCCTTTTGGGGATGAAAGGAGATCTTAGGGGCATACATGTTCCATAGACTTCTTGGGGCTGCGCCTGGTGAGGCAGGGGCTGGAGGGCATTACAGGGGGCCGGACAGCTCCAGATGGGGGGGGACTGAGGCTGAGGAGGAAAGAGTCAGGCTGGGTGGGGGTGGCAGGGCAGCAGGGAGCATTGTGAGGCAGGCATAGGCCCAGGATCTCAGCTCACCAGACAGAAGGGTGCAGGAGGGACAGCGTGCACTGGGGAACTAAGCCTCATTTCTGAGATCTACCAAATGGTTGTGATCCCTGGGTGGACAGTCCTCTCCCCATCCTCTTTGGGTGGCATGCAAATGCCTTGGGCCACCTCCCTGTCTCATACGCCTGGCTCTGGAACAATCACTTGCCTCACCTGCCCCAGGTAGCCCCCTTGATCAAGGGAGGAAAGTGAGGGGCTCGAAGCAAATGCATCCTTCTGAGGACACCTTCCCTTCTTCTCCAGGAAGCTCACGGAGGCACAAGCCTGAGGCCAGCACACAGGGCCGGCTGACTGGCTGGACTCCACCAAAGGGGGTGACAGGCACACTTTCCGTTACGGCTTTAAAAATCCCCTCCTTCTGCCCCACCTTGCAGAATTACGCCTGTGATCTCACACAGTGTCTTCCAAACACAGCTCCTCATGGGGATCTCTGGGCGCTTGTTAAACATTCATCTTCCAGGGCCCTTCCCGGATGGGCCGAGGAGCCCATTCTGGAGGAGGGGTGGGCATCAGTGTGTCTAGCAAGATCCAGAGCCAGTAGAAGGAGGCAGAGGAGGAGCCCAGAGGCTTTTGGGGAGGCTTCCTGGGCTCCGTAATTTAACGGGAGGGAATCTAACAGGAAAACGGAAGGTGGGTGTCAGGGAACAAATAGCCAGACTCAGTCCTATGGCTCCTTGCATCTCTGGATATTGACACTCTTCACCTCTGATGCCCTCCCTGCCTTTTCCCGTGGCCTGGGAGGAAACCGAAGCTTGTCACACTCTGGGATCACTGCTCACCCCCGGGGTCAGGTTGCTTGCCCAGGGCCCTTTTTCTGACCCAAAGGGTGATTGTGGTAGGCAGAATGGCCCTCAAAGTCGTCCATGCCCAAATCCCCAGAACCTGGAATGTGTTACCTTCCACGGCCAGAGACTCTGCAGGGGTGATTGAATGAAGGTCTCAAGATGGAGATGATCCTGGTTATCCTGGAGGCCCAGGTCACCACAAAGGCCCTGATGATGGGGGCAGGGGTCAGAGTCAGGAAGAGGGACAGGGACAGACACAGGAGTTGAAGGCGTCTCACTGCTGGCTTTGAAGATGTGAGAAGGAGTCCACAGGCAAGGAATGCTCGTGGTTGTAGAAGCTGGACAAGGCAAAGAAATGGGTGCTGCCCCAGAGCCCCCAAGAGGGTGGCCGCCCTGCAGACACTGTGACTGAGCCCAGGGGCATTTCTGCTGTGAAGAATTACAAGAGGACACATTTGTGTTGTTGCAAGCCGGTAGGTTTGTGGGGCTGTGCTGCGGTAGCCACAGTCAACCAACATAATGATCTGATTGGGAGAGGGGCTCTCAGCACGGCGCCTGCCCAGACCTGAGAGCACCCTAGAAGCCACAGGCTTCCTGCCGCATGACATCCAGCAAGTCCCCATTCTCTCCGAGTCCCCCTTTCCCCATCAGCACACTTTAGGGGAGTGGTCCTTTGATTTTCTCTCGCAGCAGCCAGTGTGTGGAATGGTCTGCTCTGTGCCCCGAACGCTGGGGGCTCCAGGTCCGCTCTGAAGGGGCGAGAGCCACATCATCACGATGGTGGCTTCCCGTGCTAGCTGCAAAGGTGAGTCCACGGCAGACGGTGCTCTGCGACTCGTTTGAATTGCCTCCTGGTCCCAGGGCCAGTTTCACTTCCAAGAAACCTCTGAATGGAGGGGAGGGTGAATGTGTTCCAAGAGGCTTTCCTGGGTGGGGAGGGCGCTGGGGTGGTCAGCAAGGCTTGGCCCTTCTGCTCCAGGGCAGCCTCAGGAGGGAAGGGTGTGGGCAGAGAGGCCAGCTGGGAGAGGGACCGGCACCCGGGACAGCTGTAGGGGACCTGGGGGCCCGGCCCGGGGTGGCCGATATCCCACCACTGCCCCTCAGAAAAGGTCTGCCCCCTCTTCTGGCGTGCCTGTCGTGTCTAAGACACACCATTCATAATCCAGTCGACAGAATAGTAGCCTTGATAAAGGCCTCTCTTTGCAATCAGGCTGATCAGATTCAACCCCAGACAGTGTCATTTACCAGTGAGATCAGACAAGGGACTTAAACTCTCCTAGCCTGGGTCTTGGTTACAGTTTCTTGTAAATGCATGCAAATCCCTGTTTCCCTTCCCGAGAGGAACTGGAAATTTAGACCTGCCCTTTCTGAAAGGGTTGCTGATCTCAGAGAGAGGGGCCCACAGGGTAGCCGGGACCATTCTTGGAGAGCACCCCAGCCAGGCGGCCTACTGTCTACAGGCGGTACTGGGGACAGCATCACTGTAAGCTAGGGGCAGATGGTAGTGAGCGGAGGCTCCTTTTAAAATTCCGGAGATAATGCTAAGTGAAATAAGTGAAGCAGAGAAAGACAATTATCATATGATTTCTCTCATCTATGGAACATAAGAACTAGGAAGATCGGTAGGGGAAGAAAGGGATCAAGAAAGGGGGGTAATCAGAAGGGGGAATGAAGCATGAGAGACTATGGACTCTGAGAAACAAACTGGGCCTCAGAGGGGAGGGGGGTGGGGGAATGGGATAGACTGGTGATGGGTAGTAAGGAGGGCACGTATTGCATGGTGCACTGGGTGTTATACGCAACTAATGAATCATCAAACTTTACATCGGAAACCGGGGATGTACTGTATGGTGACTAACATAATATAATAAAAAATCATTAAAAAAAAAAAAAATCTCCTGAGAACTTCTCCGCCTGGCTCCTGGCGCCCTCTGCTGGCCGTGTTAGGAAAGAGGCCGCTGCCGGGCGTTTAGGATCAAGGCTTGAGTGGGGGACTTGCCCAGCAGTCCCTACTCTGGACAGAACCCTGAGGTGACCGACAGGCGTCAGAAATAGGGACCTAACTCCACTGGTACCCGCAGTGTCCCGTCCGGCAGCGCAGGGGTCCTGGCCCCTCAGATTCCCCTGCCTTCTCTCCCTGTCTCCTCTGGCAGCATCTTAACCAGGCTTCCAGAACTGCACCTGCTGGCTGGAGGATGTGTGGCACCGCTCCAATCTCAATGTCCTGCAATCAGACAGCGTAGCCTGTGGGGTCCAATGTAACCAGGGCAGCTCCTGCTCAGAGGGAAGTGATTTGAAAATCAAATTGGTGGGGCCAGAACATTCCATTCCTGAGCGGAGTGGTTTCCAACCAAGGCATGCAAATGAGCTGTCTACAGCATAATGGCCCTTGCAGGGATGGTCTGGGGCACTGCCGGGTGAGACGGAACGGGCCTTGGCAGGAACACCGACCTGACATTTCCTAGCTGCTGTGAGAAGTGACAATGGCCAGGCCTCTTCTGCTCGACCCAAAGGGAGCAAGCGTTTATGGAGCCCTGACTGTGTACTGAGCACCTTCTTGTAGTTTGATGTCACTAACTCTTGCTGATCGGACTGTGACAACGGTATTTATCCTTTTCTTTTACAGATGAGTAAGTGAGGCTCAGAGACGTTCAGGTAATGGTCCACGGCTACCCCACTCTGCTCAAAGCCCAGGATGTCTGCCCCCCACAGTGTTCCACTGTCCTGCCTGCTTCTGCCTGTCCCAGCCATCCTGCTACATCTCACTTCTAACCCTCCCAGATGTCCCTCTCTCCTCCTTGATCCTAATCTCGTTGGTTCTCAAAGTCACCCCGAGTCCCCAGTTCCAACCCAGCAAACCTCCCTGATGGACGAGCGTGGCTGAGACCCCTCCTAGCTCTCCAGCTATACCAATTCAGCTCACTCTGCAGCCCTGGCCTCTGCTAACTGTGCCTTCACTTCCCCCCCAGAGCCCCATCGGAGAGAAGCATTAATACGGGGCTTGTGGGACGGTCACCAGGGGCAGAGCACCCGCCTCGGCACCCCATATTGCAGGTGCTCAGCGAACACCGTCACCATCTCCTGAAGAGGTGGGGGAGCAGGGCAGCCTGTCTGATGAGACCCTCTCGCTCCCCTACGCAGTCTGGAGCTAGCACATTGACATGTGCTCCTGGGCCACTGTGATGTGCCCTATGCCCCAGCGTCGGGCAGTGCTAGGGTTGCAAGGTTGATGCTACCTCCAGGGCTCACACAGAGCAGCCTATTCTCATGCAGAGGCCCGGGGGCCTCCAGGGGCAGGCTTTATAGGCATTTCTCCGGCCCTAGCAGCCCTGCGGTGCTTTGGGTCCATGGGAAATGAAGCCCTTTCAAATCTGTGCTTGGAGACTCAACAGGGCAAACCGGGGAGAAGCTCGGTTTTCAAACAAACTTACAGCATAGGGTTTTTCCTTCTTCTGTGCCAATGGGGCACAGGCCTGTCCCCTTGGGAGTGCTCTCCCCCAGGCCTCAGTCAGCCCTAAGGCAATAATCAGGGATTATTATCCCGGAACAAAGCTGTTCACCTCTGCTTTATTTGCCGATCCAGGAAAGGGGGAACCACCTGTCACGAGGAGGGAAGGGGAGTGGAGTGCTAAAGCCAGCGATGTCACTGTCCATTCAGGAACACCGCAGGCAGAAGGGTCCACAGGGCCAGCAGAGGCATGAGGGTCTGGGCATCCAGGGGGTGGGGGCGTGCTTGGGCCAAGGTGCAGCTGGATGCAGGGTGGGGCTGCTGTCCAGGAACACCAGCCTGGGTTTTGTCAAAGCAGAACAGAAGCAACTCAAGGATGCACTAAGACCTAGGGCTCCAGCAGTCTGCTTACCCAGGCTCTGGCTTATCCAGGTTCTGCTGAATTCATTCCGTATCTTTGGCAATGCAGAGCAGAGTGGTAGGACATTCTGCTGGCCCTAGGCCTCCAGACACAGAGGTGGACATGTGGTGTACTGGAGAAGGAATCAGCTCTGGGAACCAGCAAAGAAGAGCAGGATAAGGTCGGGGAGGCTGGCCCTGGCCCTGCTGGTCACTGTGATTGCCCATGGCCTTGACCTTTGTTTCCTTTCTGCATCTCGATTTCCCAGGCTGGCAAGTTTGACCTCATGGTCTTTAACGTTTATGCCAGCTATAAAGTTCTGTGATTTAGGGAATCACTGAGAAGCAGATAGAAGGTGGTAAGATTAACCCAGGGGCTTTATGGGGATTTAACCCATGCGATGGGGATTAAAAATCTGGTATCCTCCATGGAGACATCCCAAATCCTGTGCTCTAGAGAAAGCCAAACAATGACACCCTCTGGCCAGAGGTTTTCCTTATCATACCGTGGAAGCCAGGAATAGACTCCATACCCAGAAGCAAGTGGACGGTTTGTGGGTGGACCGGCCTTGTTGGGTCTCTGACAGGTGGTCAGAGCCCGAGCCTCCCCGCAATGTTGGTGGGTGAGGAGCCAGGCTGGGGGGTGAGGGCAAGGTCTTTGGGTTCAGGGAGTTGCCTGGGACTTGAAGACCAGGAGTAACCACATTTCCGGTCATTCCAGGAAAAGTTAGCATGATGGAGTTTTCTATTTTTAGTGAAAAAAATAAAATGAAAAACAAAAATGTGTACCATAGGTAGTTTTAGCCAAGATACAGTTGGAACAGCTGGGCCACCTTCAAAGCCCTTGATCTGTTTGACGTTATTCTGCCATGTCAGGTATTCGCATGTTGTGCTGACAGTCTCTCTGTGACACCTTCTCCTACCAACCTTGTCCCCCAGGAGTCTGTCTATGGCAAAATGCACACACATTCCTCAAAAGGCAGGAAGCCCTGAATTACCCCAGTTGAACGTTCTAAATCACTGTGATCTCCTTTTTACTTAAACTACCCAACTGATTAAATTAGCTATGGGAAAGCTATGGGAAATTTATTAATTCCTTGGCAAGTGAGAGACAGAAAATTATTCATGGGGACTAACAACATTTGCAAAAGAGTATCTTTAAACAATGCTTTGGCAATAATTAGGGAAAGGAACAATGAGCCCATTGATCAAGATCTGGAATATGTTCTTTGCATTCTTTGATAGAAGGAAATGGTCTCTTTCCTCTTTCCTTTTGATCTTCTTTTTCCAGAAGTAATTGTAAGATAAACTCATGCCAGCAGCTTCAGGAGTATCTTTATCATTCAGTGTGTCCACGTGCGTGTGCACGTGGCGACGTGAGTGGATGTGTGCATGTGTTTAAACTTCATCCTGATTCTAAGTCATGGCCCATTAATAATGTCTGACTGCAAAACTAAGGAGCCACTAAATATTATGCTATTTATAAGTAATCTGTTGCCTAAGGCATCGAGCTACTTAATGAAGCCTTGAATTAATGTGTAACTTAAGAAATAGATCATTCTACAAATATAGGCTACCAGAAGCACAATTTAAGCAGTTCTATTTACTTCACTACTTGGATGGGTGTAAGAGAATGCACATAAATAAAATGTATTGAGCCAGGCATTGTGCAAATGGCTTTGAGTGCATCATCTCTTTGGGTTGTCACAATGGTCCAGTAAAAGAGACATTGACACTATTCCCATTTTACAGATAAAGAAACTGAGGCTTAGAAAGCTTTGTGTAACTAGTCCATGGTCATGCAGTGGGATTTAAATCTGAATGCCTATGACTTTTTTAACAACTGGATAATGCTTCCCTGGGGTAGAAAGAGTGAGGCAAAGAGCCGGTGTATATCCTGGGATGTCAGATGATTTGCCTAAATGCAAGGATGGAATTTGTTTGCTTGAGGGGCTGATATTGACAGGTTGGAGAACGCAGGGATAAAGGTGGAGGGAGAAACTTGCAGGTGGCAAAATGCTTAGGAGATGGCAGGGGTGGGGGGCGGGCTCCAAGTGCCCAGCAAGCTACCACTGATGACTGAGCTTTCTTCTTCTCTTTTCCTTTTTTAAAGATTTATTTATTTTAGAGAGAGAGAGAGAGTTTGGGGGGAGACGGAGAGGGAGAGAGAATCTTAAGCCTACTCCACGTTCAGCATGGAGCCCAACGCAGGGCATGATCTCATAACCTTGAGATCATGACATGAGTGGAAACCAAGAGTCAAATCTTCACTGACTGTGCCACCCATGCACCACTGATGACTGAGCTTTCTAAAACCTTGAGGCCTTGTAGCTGGGGTGACCTGTTTACTAACCAGCTATGATGTGAGGGAAGCCCAGTTCAGGAAATTCTTGAGAAATGTGTGTTTCTGGAGAATGTCCAAGCCAGACACATCAGAATGTCTTGGATCTTTATTCAGGGAGATCCTCCCAGGTTCAGCAGACCTGAGAACAGGGTCCCATGATGAGGCTGACCACTGTGCTGACCTCCATGCAGGGAGAGCTGAGACCCACCCCTGCCCGGATGGCACAGAGAGTAGTTCTGTTCTGTGAGCCTCAGTTGCTTCCTGGTCATATACGAAGGTCAAGAGTGATTTCTGCCCAACTGTCTCCCTTAGTGCCCAGCTCAAGGTCTCAAAAGTGGACATGTGCCAAGAGGATGTCTGAGAGACCACACCAGGGGTTGTGGGTGGGTAATGGAGTGTCAGGGACAAGCTCGTGGATGGGTGGGCGGGAGGCTGGTTTACTGTTCAGGATGCTCTTATCTCCGTGCCTCATTCTTCTGCAGATCCTAGACTCATCCAGGAGAGCTGGCATGGGGCTCCCCTAGGAGAGTGGGCCTACAGTCATTTCTATCCACTGGCTCCTGCCCCTGGCTGGTGACAGAGCAGACTAAAGTTCAGCTTCCCTAATTCCTGGCATGTGATCTTTCTTCCCCATTCAACGCATGTAGCCTAGCACCTGCAAGCTGTCAGCACCATCCTTTTATTTTGTGAGGTTGAAAGCTAAAGTCAAGCATCCCCCAAGACAGAGGAGTTCCATCAGCAGAGGACTCAGAAAAGAACCTTGTTTATTTAGGACCAGGCTGCAGACTGACTTCTAGATTCTGGAGCACCTGTAGCCTCAAGTCTGGAGTTAGGGAGAACACTCGGGTGAAAGGGCTGGCTTTCTGGATGGGGGTGCCTCACCCTGTGCCTCTCAGCTACAGACAGCTATTCCGGGCCAGGCGAGGGCTCTGGGAACTGTCCAGCTAACAGTTTGCTGAACTGCAGGGGCAGCCGCCCCACCTCAGTGAGCTGGGCCAGAGGATGGCCTGCGGCTAGTGAGGCCGACACAGGACTGGAGAGGGAGTGGGAGAAGGGGGGCACGCGGCTGGGGGCCTTGGACCGGAGACGCTGCCCATCACCGCATCTGACCTGTAAGCATTTGCATTCCTGATGGTTGGTTAATTAAAAATAAGCCCAAGGGCCTAAGGAGGCCCACAGTGGTCTGGGAACTTCTTGCTACAGACAGACTCCAGGTTTCAGACTAAAGTAATATAAAAGGGATAGATTGCTGGAGCACCTTCTCTTATAGATGTGAACTTGGAGGCTCTGAAAGGGACAGTGACGAACTCATGGTCACAAAACTAGTTATAGGGGCCCGATTTTGTCCCTACCATAGCCCATGCCCTTCAGACAGTAGTTAGTATATATTTAGACCCAGATACAAGACTCTCTAGGGGAGCGTCTTTCTGTGTCACTATCTGATCTTAATAATGTCATTATTTCATATGAACCAACACCTGCTTTAAGCGCTTCACATTTATTATCGAATGTTTTTAATGCTCTCAAAAAATCCTATGAGGCAGAAATTATCATCATCCCCATTTCTCAGAGGACGAAATGGAGGCACAGGTCAGTGAAGAGGCATCCCAACAGTGGGCAGCTGGAGGGCTGGGACCCAGGCGCAGATAGTCTGTCTCCGGGGTCGCTCTCAGCCATGGCACTGTGTGGCCTCTTCAAAAATCCACTTGAAGGCCCATGGTGTGCCCTTGTGTTTTTATATTTGCAGAGAGTAAAAAGAATGAAGAAAGAATTTGGGGAAGGGATGTCGGGGGAAGGTCTCAAGTGTTCACCTGGAAAGTTTCGCTTCAGATCTTCTCAGTAAGACAGTCCTTGAAGGACAGACAATACCCACCATGCATGGAACAAGCAGCGTAGCTCGGCACACCTGAGGGCCGGTCTCTCTTGGCTGCTAGGTCTGCTGCCTTCTTACTCCTTCATCGAGGGATTGTCAGGTGTGACTCCACTGGCGGCCCTCCCCAGATAATGCTCCCGAGTTAGCAGAGGCTTTCAGGGAAGAGAAAGAGGCTACTCTTTGCCTATGAATGAAAATTGGCCGTGTATTAATAGTTGTCCCAGTGTGGGCGCCTGGGTGGCTCAGTCGGTTAAGCATCTGCTTTCAGCTCAGGTCATGATCCCAGGGTCCTGGGACTGAGCCCCACGTCAGGCTCCCTGCTCAGCGGGGAATCTGCTTTTCCCTCTCCCACTCCTCCCCCCTGCTTGTGCTCCCTCTCTCTCTCTGACAAATAAATAAATAAATAAAATCCTTAAAAAAATAAATAATTGTCACAGTGGAGTGATGGCTATATCAGGTTCATTACTATTCTCTCTACTTTTCTCTGTTTTAAATTTTCCATAATAAAAAGTTTTCTTAAAATATAATAAAACATGCCATGTCCTCAGGAAAATGCCAAGGAGTCAGCTGGAGCTTGGGAATAGAAAGGTCTGCACAACGGGCAACTGGGGAAGCTGAAGCAGGTAGTGTCGGCTAGAATGCTTTCTGATGCAAGGTAGCAAGAGTCCTCTTAACTTAGGTCCATTTGAGTAACCACTGCACTCCATTTCCCCTCAACACAGGCTGCCAGATGCCCACTGCACACGGAATGCAGGTAGCTAATAGCTACCCCCTTGGGGTCAGCAAACTGTGGCCTGAAGACCAAATTTGTCCTGCCACCTGTTTTTGCAAGTAAAGTTTTCTTGAAACACAGCCATGCTCATTTATGTACATATTGTCTGCAGCTGCTTTGCCACTACAGTGGCAGAGTTAAGAAATTGCTACAGAGACCATATGGCCCACAAAAGACAAAAATGTTTGCTTTGTGACCCTTACAGAAAAAAGTATCCTGGTCTATTCTAGAACATCATGCACTTCCGCCCTTATCAGCTGACTTGTATGCTTGCCAATCAGTTGTATCTGGCTCCAAACTTGTTTGTGCTAGTTATATTTATTATTTTAAGTGTATAATTTAATGAAATAGTGTGTAGATCAATGAGCTCAAACTGACTGAGCCAACCAGGTGCCCCTAGATCAATGAAATAGGAGTGTGGAAAGAAAGTGTTATTAGTATAAAAATTAGATGAAATGCCTTAGAAAGACACAGTAAATTCAAGTCACTAAAAACAATCGCTATTAAATCGAATATGGGCAAGAGAGTTGTACAAAGCTGGGTTAGGGGTATTTCACAAATCTAGAATAATTTTGCATGCAAAGAGCTTTACAAACACCTTTAAAGATCACTCCAAGGACACTGGAACTGGAAATTTTAGACAATGCTCTATCCATGTGGTTTATGTGTGAAAGACAACCCACATCGAAGAAAAGCCTTAACCCTACATCAAAATATTGGAAAATAAAGATATATCTGTGTTTTGAAAATAGAATAAAAAGTGTAAGGAATACACACGTGCATGTGGTTTTTGAAATATGTTTTATGGATCTCTACTTGAACCAACGTTTTCAAAATGGTCCTATTCCCAATAGCATCAGATTCGACAGTTTATCCTCTAAGAGAAAACCCATCCTCAGATCGCTTTAAAAGAAGAGGTCTTCCTTCATATCATCCTGTCATTTCCACCTCCCCATTGTTTCCCCTTCCGGCCTGGAGTTGTTTGCCCCTGAGGAGGCAGAGTGGGAAGAGAAGGGGCTCCTTGCAGAGGCGTGGGAACTGGCGTTCCCTAGGCTCCAAGGAACTAGGACAGAAGTGGCAGGTTGTGGAGGTGGCTGGAGTGGACGGAAGATCAGTTACACTGAGCAAATAGTTAATGGCTTGAGCAATAAGTAGATATATTGAGGGTATGGCAGCGGGAGCCAGTTTCTCACTATCTGAGTTAGAAACATGGGGACAGGGAAGGATGGAAAGAACACCGAGGGGTTGGAGTGGAACTGGAAGTATCAGATGGACTCCCAGGCTTTTAAATACGTTTACCAGATAGATGTAGAAATAGTTACAGATATGTGCACATGGGCATACTGATGTCTGCATGTGCTCACCAAGAGAACTGAGAAGCAGGGCACTCAGGTAGCAGTGAACACACCCAGCATACAACCTTCAGAATACAACCTATAGACTCCAATAGGAATCCATGACACCATGTTGATACGAGTCAATAAATGCATGCATGAATAAATTGGGATGGGGAGTGGTCTTCCTTAGGAGAAAATGAAATTAATGGAAGTAGAAGGGCCGATAGAAATACTCACCACCTGGAGCCATAGGATGTAGAGCAACAGGAACTGTCATTCATTGCTGGTGGGAACACAAAATGGCACAGCTACTTTGGAAGACGGTTCGGTGGTTTCTTACAAAACTAAACATACTCTTACCATGTGATCCAGCAATCACACTTGGTTATACTCAAGTGAGTTTTAAAGTTAAGTCCACACAAAAATCTGCACGTGAATGTTTATCGCAGCTTTATCCATACTTGCCAAAGCTCGGAAGCAAGCAAGATGTCTTTCAGGATGTGACTGGATAAGTAAACGGTGGTACATCCAGGCAATGGAATATTACTCAAAGCTAAAAAGAAATGAGCTGTCAAAACACATGGAGGAAACTTAAATACATATTTCTAAGTGTAAGAAAAGGCCACATAGATATGATTTCAAGGATTTAACATTCTGGAAAGGGAAAACAATGGGGAGGGTTAAAAGATCAGTGGTGAACAGGAGTTAAGAGGGAGAGAGTGAGGGGCGCCTGGGTGGCTCAGCCATTAAGCGTCTGCCTTCAGCTCAAGTCATGATCCCAGGGTCCTAGGATCAAGCCCCGCATCAGGCTCCCTGCTCGGTGGGAAGCCTGCTTCTCCCACTCACACTCCCCTTGCTTGTGTTCCCTCTCTTGCTGTCTCTGTCTGTCAAATAAATAAATAAATAATCTTTTAAAAATTAAAAAAAAAAAGAGGGAGAGGGATGAATGGGGTGGAATGAATAGGTAGAGCACAGAGGATTCTGAGGGCAGTGAGAATATTCCGTGCGATAATATAATGGTGGAGACATGTCATAATGTATAAACATTCATCCAAACCCAGAGAATGCCCAACACCAACAGTAAACATAATGTAAACTGTGGACTTTGGGTGATAATGATGTGTCAGTGTAGGCTCACTGATGGTAACAAATGCACCATGCTGGTGCCCAGATGTTGATATTGGGGGATTGGGTATATACAGGCTATCTGTACTTTCCACTCAATTTGCTGTGAACCTAAAACTCTTCTAAAAAACAAAATCTAATAGATATAAAATATACATAACACCAAAAAATAATTGAAAAGATAGTCAAAGGTCTTTCAAATAGTCAAACGGCCTCATAAGACAGCAGAACCAGGCAGCTCTAGACAAGTTCTACCAAACTTTCAAGGAAGATGTAATTCCTGTGTCATATAAACTGTTCCACAACTTAACAAGGATCAAGATCTTCCTGCTTCTTTTATGATCCCAACATGCATGTATCGGAAATTAAATATTAGCATAGCGAATTCTCTACTGAATTAAAAGGAAAAAATGCATCACAACCAGTAGAATTTTCCCCAGAAATGCAAGGAATGTGCAAGATTGATATAAATGAAACCCTAAAACCAGATTGAAGAACCTAAAAGACCTGAATAAATGGAGAGACTTCAATGGTGGAGGATAGCAAGACCCAATTGGGTAAAAATACTGTTTCTTCCCAAATCAAGCAATACATTTATAAATGTAATTCTAGTCAAAACACCAACCGCATTTTTAGTGAGGTTTGACAAGAATACTCTTTTAAAATTCATCTGAATTAGAAATGCGTGAGGATGGGGTGCCTGGCTGGCTCAGTTCGAGGAGCATGTGACCCTTGATCTCGGAGTCCTGAGTTTGAGCCCCGCATTGGGTATAAAGATTACTTAAGTAAGTAAAACTTAAAAAAAATGCACAGGGATAACAAAGTCAATTTGGAAAAAGAATAGTAATCAGGAGGTATGTGAACCACCAATTATTAAAACATATTAAAGGTAAGTAACTAAAATTTGAGGTGTTGGTGCAGGAACAGTCAAGTCATTCGATAAAACAGAGGGGAGCACAGAAATAAACTTGATTATTAAAATAGTCATTCATCTAATAAATGTTTATTAAATACTTATTACGTGTCAGCACTGCTCTTGAGGCAGGTGGTGCAAGAATAAACAAAATAGATAATACCTTTGCCTTCTCATTGGGGGACCCAAACAATGAATGAATGGCAGATGGAGATGGGTGCAGCTGGAACCAGGATGGCGGCAGTGAGGTGGCGGGAAGTGTTCAGGTCCTGGATGTATTTTGAAGGTAAAGCCAGCAGGGTATGCTCATTGGTGCTGATGTCCAGTCCATGAGAGAGAGGAATCAAGAATGAGACCAAGGTTTGTGGACCAGACACAGGAAGAGCAGAGTGCCTGTGCTGAGATGGGGGATATGTGGGAGGAATGGGAGGGAGCTCATGAGTTTGCTTCTGGTCCCTTAATGGAGATGTTCAACGATCATCCAAGAGAGTATGTCCAATAGGTAGCAGGGTATATGGACATAGAATTAGGTGAAAGTCTTGGGCTACAGATATTAATGTGGATGCAGTCACCATATAAATAGTATTGAAACCCAGAGGAGGGAGGATCACGGGGAGGGTGTATACAGAGATGAGAAGGACAGAGCCCTGGGCTGTCCCAGTGCAAGCAGATGGGAAGACAAGGGGTAATGAGTGAAGGACACTGGGAAGGAGCAGCCAGTTCAGTGGGAGGAAAACCAGGAAGGTGAGGTGTCCTGGGAGCAAGGGATGTATCTCAAGAAGGAGGGAGAAGTCCGTGACCATGGGATTTAGCCTAGTGTTTGTGGTCTACACACAAACATGCCTGGAAGTGGCCCAGAGCAACTGCCAGTCAGTGGGAAGGAGCGGAAAACAATGGGTGAAGGATTAGTTTTATACGTCACATCCCATTTCTTTTATTGAACAACAAAAACGAGCTCTGGAGTGAATATGGTTAAAATGGTATTTACTGGGGCACCTGGGTGGCTCAGCTGGTTAAGTGTCTGCCTTCCACTCAGGTCATGATCCCAGGGTCCCAGAGACCCGCATCGGGCTCCCTCTGAGCAGGGAGCCTGCTTCTCTCTCTGCCTCTCTCTCTCTCTCTCAAATGAATAAATAACATCTTTAAAAATAAAATAAAATTATATTTACTTACTATAGATCTTGGTATTGGATTCATGAGTGTGTGTTATATTTTTTCCTTTTAAAAAATATCTTTAAAATGTTGCATAATAAAAAAAGAAGAAAAGCCATTTATAAGTAAATAAGTAAAATATATCTACATAAAATATTTTTAGAATGATGTCCAAGACCCTAGTAAATGGTTGTCACTGGTAGGCCAGCATGCATTATTATGACTTTCATGGGCCCTAGGAAAAATAATAAAACATTTGTTTTATAATTACCTTGGTGTAAAGATAAATATGATCCAGGCTGGACTCATTATTATATGTTCATTATTATTATGTTTTCTTCTGACTGTAAAAGAAATCACAATTAAAATAGTCCCAGGGGCTCCTGGGTGGGTCAGTTGGTGACATGTCTGCTTTCAGCTCAGATCATGATCTCAGGATCCTGGGATCGAGCCCCGCATTGGGCTCCCTGCTCAGCAGGGGGTCTGCTTCTCCCTCTCCCTCTGCTGCTCCCCCTCCTTATTCTCTCTCGCTCTCAAATGAATAAATAAATCTTTAAAAAAAATAAAAAATAAAATCAGGTATGTTTATCTCTTTTCTAAAAGGAGGCAAAACCTACACATATGCAAGTAAAGGGTCATTAGCATGACAGGAGTGCAGGCAACGGTAGAAGGAGACGATTCACAGCAGACTCCATACAAATGGCCAGGAGCCATGAGAAGACGCTCAAATGTACCGTATCAGGGAAATGCAAATCAGACCCAAAAAAGTTTTTAACTGGCAAAAAGGAAAAAGACTGATGTTCTGCAGTGTCGACATGAGCACGGCGATAAGAGGCCTTCTCACAAGGCGATGGGAGTGGTCGCTGGTCTTTCAGGAGAGCAATTTATCCAAGTTTATCTACATGAACAGTGCAAAGACTCCTTGGCCAAGCATGTTGATTCCAAGGTACGTAACGTATAGAAATAACTCTCACGTATGAAAAAAGATACATGCACAAGTAGGTGCATTGCAGCGTTGCCTAACTGAAAAATTAGAAGCAAACTAAATGTCCCTAAACAAGGGACTTGATAAATTATGTGTTCATCCTGCAAAAAAGGTTAGCCATTAAAATAATAGGATCAATATGCAGCAGATGGAAAATCTACTAGATAATGTAAAAGCCAGTTGCAGAGCAGTAAGTATGAGCCTTGTAGATGTGTGCAGGTGGGGCTGGATAGAAGCCATCTGGAAGGATCCACGCTTAACTCTGAACAATGCTTATCTCTGGAAGGGGGATTGATGGGAAAGTAGAGGAGGTGACGAAAAAGGATCTTTACTCTATATTTTGTATCCCTTCATAGGGCTTAACTTTCTTACAAAGAAAACTTGCTTATATAATACTTACATAATCTTTTAAACAATTGAAACCATCACTAGGTGATTGTGGGGTGAGGCTGGAGACAGTTCTGGCCAATCAAGCCAGGGGGCTGAGGGTCTGGGTGAAGCCAGATCTGTGATCCGGGGGCAGCTTCGGTTTGGGATCACAGAGCTTTGGGGTTTCAGAGCTGGAAAGGTCTGGGGTCCCTCGCCTGTATAGAAATGCAGCTAAAATACATGGGCTGCAGCCTCTGGAGGCCAGGCAGTTTCATAGACAAGGGACGTGGTCTCATTCCATTTCCAAGCGGAAGGCCCTGAGGCTCAGAGAGCTAACCCGGGGGAAGCAGCAGTCAGCTTGGAGCCAGGGTTCCCAGGCTGGGAGGAGAAAGGGCTGCAAATTCTCCCAGGACGGTGGCCTTGCCAAGCTCCAGGTCTGCAAGGCTGGAGCCTGGCAGCACCAGGACACCCCAACATAGCACAGAAGTCATGGCAACAAGGCACAGGCCAGGGACAATTCAGGGCACTCATGTCTAGTGTTCAGGGAGAGGTGTGGATTTCCCGGGATCACACTTGTCCTCAAGGCCTGACGATGATTTGAGTTGTGTCAGTGTCGGGGGGCATGTGTGGGGCGAGTGGATGAGGTTAGAGGACTCTGTAATGCAAACCTAAATGCGCCAAAGGACAAAAAGGGGAAAAGTCAAAGAGAGCCCCAAGCTAAGCTGCTCCCGCGAATCCTACCGCCCACAGTCCTGGGAAAGCACCCAGTTCCCTGGCCAGATCCTCTCAAGGGCACAGCCTCGGTCTGGGGCCCCTCCCTCCCAGAATTCTGTCCCAACGAGGCAGCTGAGGCATCCCTGAACGTCAGCAACCCCAGGGAGCCCTCAGCCAAGCACCCAAATCTGGGGGTCCTCTTCCATCGTGGCTCCCATGTTCCCATCCATCAGGCCTACATGGCCCCTGCATGAGCTGGCTTCCTCGCTGGGCTGCTGGTCAGGAGCGGAAGCTATGGAGTCAGGACACCCAGGCCCGAATTCGCTTCACTTACCAGTGGGACCTCAGTTTCCTCACCTGTGACATGGAGTTAATAGTAGCTGCCCCGTAGGCTGGAACGGGATTGAGCAAGTTTATAGTTACACAGAGTTTAGCACCTTGGTGCTTAATAATTGTGTGCTTCGATTATCCCTACAGGCTGGGACCGGGTAGGGCCATCCCAGCTGTGTGGCCTGAAGCTCCAAGCTCCCCGGTCATCCACAGAATGAGGCCCCCACCTCGCTGGGTGCACCGCGGGGGTCGGGAACGGACCCAGCCCCTGGTCCAGAAGCTCATGGGCCCTGGGCCGGCCACCTTCCTGGTGGCATCCCTTTCCCTGAATCGGGCAGCAGGCCCAGAGAAGCCCACGCACAGGGCCTTCGAGAGACTCTGGTACAACTTCCGCATCAGCGCGGCCTCAGCCCGGTGAGCAAGGACGTCAGGCCCGCTCCGCAGAGGCTTCCAGTCTGGCCTGGGTGGGCATGGGGCAAGGTCATCCGGTGCCAGGGTTACTGGGTCTCACGGTCAGGGCACCGGGCAGATGAGATCACAAATCCATGCGTCTCTCCTGCCAGGCCTGCAGCCTCTGCTCAGCTCAGCCCTTGGTTTCCTGGCCTCTGTTAAACTCTGACCTTGAGCTGCCTTCATGGTCAAGTCAAGGCCCTGAGGCAGAGTGGCAGAGTTTAAGGTCTCTCTCTCTTTCTCTCTCTCCCTCCATGTGTCTGTGTGTGTGTCTCTCTCTCACAGAGAATTTGGGGGGAGGGGGAATGAAGGCAGATCTTAACACAAAGTGAGAAGAACAAATTGTTTTAACCAACTGGAAAGACAAGAGCCTCCCCGGGCACGGGGCGATCAAGGTCAGGGGCTGGATACGAACACCTGTTTAGGGGCCAGGAGGGCAGGTCAGCCCCAAAATCATCCTCCCCTCCGTGGCCTGGCCCAGAGGTGGAGAGGCCAGAGGCTCTGTCAAGCCTGTGAGGAAACGCTTCCTCCCTCCCTCTCCTTGTGACCCCCTGAACATCTATGAGCTTCCTGAAGGCAGGACCCGGAAGAGCTTTCTCAATCTTGCATCTGGGTACCCAGCACAGAGTTTGCTCCTTGTAAAGATGAGAACCAGGGAAGAGGCCAGCCCAGGGTACAAATGAACCGACTAACGTGGCTCCTGGACTAACACCTGCCCATCCTCCCCCACGGGGACTGGGAGACATACCCCTCAGCCTCTGTGCTGCCCCCCTCCCAGCCTGTGGCCTGCCAGGGTGACAGAATATGGGGATGTCACACAGCCACTTTGCAGGGCCAGGCTAAATTCTATACCTCAAGTCCTTCCTAACCTCCACCACACATGTCCTTGTCACACAGATGTTTGTCTCCCCATCATCACCCCCACTGGGTTGGGGACTGGTGGAGGACAAGGGCTGGGCTTACAGAGCCCTCTCCTTCATGAAGCACGGTAACAGGGACGCAGAGGGTGCTCAGCAAACACCCATCCAGTGAACCCAGGGCTCTGGGGGGTGGTGGGCCCAGCCTCAGACCACCTCGATCTCACGTCCCGTGACATGAAACACAGTCTTTTCTTGCCTCTGCGCACGAATGGAGGCCGGGGGAGCAAGCACAATCAGAGTCACCTTCAGACTTCTCTCCACATGTGCAGGCAATGAATTTATGGCAACAGATCTGTCTGCATCATTATACTGATCATGACCATGAGTTGCAATTCCAGGCTAGAGGAGACTAGACATAGAACAGACATAGCTGGCTAAGGATGGGAGATCTGCAGGGGGAACATCTTTACAGAAGAAACTCCACAGGCATTTAAGAAGGGATTGAACATGAAGGCAAATTTTATTTTAAAGATTTTATTTATTTATTTATTTATTTATTTATTTGAAAGAGAGACAGAGAGAGAGAGAGCGGAGCATAAGCAGGACGCGGAGGGGAGGGAGGTGGGCAGGGAAGGGTAAAGGGAAAGGGAGAAGCAGACTCCCGGCTGAGCAGGGAGCCCGATGCCGGGCTCGATCCCAGGACCTTGAGATCATGACCTGAGCCGGAGGCAGACGCTTAACCGATTAAGCCACCCAGGTGCCCCCGAAGGCAAATTTTAATTGCCCCAACAAGGATAGAGGTTTTGTTTAGTAGGGTCAAAGCTCATCTGGGTGCCACAAGTGAACTCAGTTTGAATCAAATCAGTGAACCTTTGTCGAGCTGCTGCAAGGTGCTCAGGGCTTTGACAATTACCAGAGGAGGGAACCCCTCTGACCTGATCCCAGCAAGAATGATGGAGAACGTAAGATTTCCCCTTCCTCAGTTCTTGTGAGTTGTAACATTACCCAAATGGGGCCAGTTTCTAGGTTAAAGAGAAGTGGGTGGTGGGGCAATCTCATTTCTTTGTTATTAAATTGTTTATTGCAGTCATACCTGTAGGTCTCTAAGAAGACATAGTCTCGGCCCCCCGTCTCCCTGCCAGTTCTCCCAAGGGCAGCCCATTTCCAGTTTTACTTCTTTGAGCGGGTCCCTCCTGCGCTGGGTTCCCTCCATTTGTGCCCCACCTCCCCAGGCCCCATCTCCCCCTTCTAGCCTGCTCTTTGCTCCAGGAGGCTAACCGGGCTGACCTCTTGGGTCTGCAGCCACAGTCCCCAAGCCCTCTGGCTTCAGGGCGGCCTGGCCAACTGGGGGACCCATAGGACTGTGGAGGGGGAGAACAGAGAGATGGGTGATTACTTCCCTGGCTCCTCCCTGCCAGGCCTGGGTCGAGTTGGAGGCTGCCTTCCTCTATGGCCCCAGGCCCTATCCGTGGTGCTGGCGCCTCCCGCCTTCGCTGTCCCCTTAGCCCACAGACCCGTCAGAGCCTCTCTGCAGCTAACCCTTGTGAGGGCTCCTCTGTTTTGGCCAGCCCCCGGATGACCCACCTCCACGCCTCTGCGTAACGTCTGGCTAGACTTAGTATGACTTGACACTCCTCCTTGTTCCCAGCCTGGCCCCACCCCGACCCCTCATGGCCAAATCTGATGCTTAAATCTCCCACTTCTGCTGGAGACAGTAAAGGCAGCTGTTTAAGAGGCAAATACTATCTGGACCTCTTACTAATCAGTGCTGTGGAAAAAGTCAAACAGATCCGAATTTGAATCCTGTGTGACTTTGGGCAAGTCACTTAACCTCTCTGAGTCTTGGTTTTCTCCTCTGTAAAATGCAAATACTAATAGCGCCTTCTTGGATTGTCATGAAGATTACACGGATTGGCAGCCAGCCTGGCAATGGTAGACGACGAAGTGGAACTCTGAGGAGTCTGGCATCTCAGAGACCCCTCCTGACCACTCCGGGGCGAGGGAAGCCACAGTGTTCCTCATTTTACAAAGAAAATGAGTCCAGAGCATGTGCACACAACAGAGAGGGCCCACGCTGGACTAGAAGTCAGGGCTGTCAACACCCGGGCCAGGGACATTTTGGATACAGCAAAGGCCCCTTCCAGAGCCTTTATAATGCTTTCGACACTTGCAGGTGAAATGACAGGATGTCTGGGGTTGACTTTAAAATACTCCGAACAACGCAGTTGGTGTGAAGAGGAAGAAGGGAAATAAGCAGACAGTTGGTAGATGCTGGAGCTGTGGCAGGCACGTGGGTTCCTTATGCGATTCACCTGCCAGTGCACTTGAACCTGTCCGTAATGAAACATTGACACGCTTCCCAACCGTCTTTAATGACTGATGAAAACTTTACTCATGATAAAATAATCGGTGAAAAAAGCCAAATGCAGAATTGTGTGCTCATTGTGATCCCAAATGTGTGTGCGTGCGTGCGTGCATGAGTGCATGCACACCGTGTCTACTCACACAGGTATGAAAGATCTGGAATGAACGACACTGTTAATTCAACAATGCTTGTCCCTGCATGATGAAATGATCATTTTTGTTTCCTTCTCTTGCTTCTCTGTATTTTCTGAGGTTTCTAAAGTGAGTGCGTATTACTTGTACAATCAGAAAAGTGGTCGATATTAAAATGTTTAAAGTGCAATTTTGCTAAACCAAGCAGCTGGGGAGGAGATGCTGGGAGCATGGAGCAGGGAGGGGACGGGGAGGCTGGGGGTCCTGGCAGCTGCTCAGCGGAGCCCAGGCCAGGCAGGATGGGGATGGGGATGGGGATGGGGAGAAGGATGGGTGCATCTCTCCCCATGGAGAGGAGAGGCAGTTAGACAGGTACCATGGCGCCTCTAGGTCTCTCCAGTTCCTCACCCACTGGTGGGTGCCAGTCCCAGGAAGCCCAGCCCATGTGAGCCCAGCCACCCTGCATGTCCTCGGCCCGGCCCTGCCCAGCTACCTTGGCCCTGTCTCAAAGGCTAGGTGCCAGGGGAGGTGAGCCAGGTGTCAGAGGCACGGCCTATGTCTGGGGGAGGGTGGAGACAGGCACGTCGTCCAGCTTCTCTGGGCTGGGATCTGGTTTCAGCACCTGACCCCACCACGGAGGGCTCGAGGGCAGGAGAGTGCGTCAGGCCATGCCAACTGGGCCTGGCCAGTGCAGCACCACGCCCTTGCCTAGGCTGGGCAGGCAGACACAGCTGCCGCCTTGTTGCTGAGGACCCATGTGCGAGCTACATCCCACTGGAGAAGGAGGGATTTCATGCCCAATTTACAGACAAGGGAGTAGAGGCTATGAACACCACCTCCTTGGTAAAAATCCTGCAATGCGTCCTCTTTGTCCTCAGGCGGGCCCTTCCCTCCGGTCCTGCCACTACCCACGTTCCTGCCACACGGAAGTATTCACAGCCTCTCCACTCACTGGGCACCCCCTTGTTTCTAGCCCTGTGCCTAGGGTTTCCCTCCACTGTGTTGGCCCTCCCCTCATTCCCACATCTTCATGTCTCTGTGGCAACGTTACCTCCTCCAGGAAGCCTCCCCTGATAGGCTCCAGCCATCGGGGCAACTCCCACTAAACCAGTGTTGCTCTGTGCGCAGCCCTGATTGTGCTATGTTGTAGGCACACTTTCATGTCACTACACCCCCTACCCCTGACTGTGGACCCCCGGAGGGGAGGGTGGGAGTCAGGGCCACCACACAGAATCCTTCTTCCCAGGGCCACCCAGGAGTAAGGGCTTAGTGAACTTGTGTGAACTTAGCGCAACTGTGTACAGTGTCCCTGGCCTGGGTCCTTCTCATTTCTGGGCCCAGCACAGAGATCTATGTGAGTGAGTGAGTGAGTGAGTGAGTGAGTGAGTGAGTGAATGAGTGAGTGAATGGGTGGGTGGGTGGGTGAGTGAAAGAGTTGCCCAGGGTCTCCCAGTGGTAATGGCACAGCCAGTTTGATACCTGGCTTGAGGAGCTCCAGCTCTCATGCTTGGCAAGCTTGCTGGAGGAGTGGAGACCTTGGGGCGAGTCCGGGTGCCGAGGCAAGGCGGGTCCAGAGACCTGAGCCATGCCCACGGTGGGCCCCTGACTGTGGTAGACTGCTGAAACTCCTGGGGGGGAACACCCAGGCGGGAAGGGATGTGCTGCTGGATAAGAAGTCAGACAGGCTGACGCCCTACATGGCAGTGAGTCCCCAGCCAGGCCAGGCTCAGGGAAGCCAGATTCACAGAGCCCAGACCTGGCTCCTGAGAGCACATGGTAGCTGATAATCCGCGACCAAGCTGTCGTCAGACACCTTGGGAACCCTCGGTCAGGAGGTGGCTTGGACCTCAGCGCGGGGCTCTCCTCTCCTCCCCAGGCAGGAGACAAAACTGCGTGAGGTGCTGGGGTGCGAAGGGTGAGCATACCCCCTGTCCTCAGACTACTCACAGCCTAGAAGGGCTGGGCGGAGTGTTGCCTCCCTTTCCCCCGGGGCAGGAAGCTCTAGACTCCAGCATGGCACTGGTTGTCCCACAGAGGGTGCAGGCGATGGAGGGACAGGGCAGGAGGCGGGGGTGCAGGGCATGGACCCAGAACAGCTGCTAGCAACTACTTTCCAGAAACTGTGTTCACTCCGAGGATGTTCTTAGAGGCAGGGCTGTAATAGCAAGATAGAGAAGAGCTTGGGAGCGACACGGAGCCGGGATCAAATTCCTCTACCACTTCATGGCTGTGTGACATCCTTAGCTCCTGAGAGCCCCACGGTCTGTAAAATGGGGGTATGATAGGGGCTGCCTGTGCCCGCTGCAACACGCGTGAGTCTCCGATGACACTGAATGACGAAGGCAGGCCGAGAAGTGCACATACTACGTGAATCCATTCACACGCAAGTGTAGAAAACGCAAGCCAGTCTATACGGAGAGAAAGCCATCCGTCGTTGCCAGGGGCCGGGTGTTGAGAGGGCAGGGATTATGAAAAGGATCACAAGGAAACTTTGGGAGGTGGAGGACATGTTCATTATCTTGAGTGTGGTGATGGGCTCCAAGAGTGTATCCATTTATTACAATTTCAGCTGTGTGCTCTAAATCCGTGCAGTTCGGTGTGGGTTTGTAATACCCAATAAAGCTGTTTAAAAAAAAATGGAGGGGTGCCTGGGTGGCTCAGTTGTTAAGCGTCTGCCTTCGGCTCAGGGCGTGATCCCGGCATTCTGGGATCGAGCCCCACATCAGGCTCCTCCGCTGGGAGCCCTTCTTCCTCTCCCACTCCCCCTGCTTGTGTTCCCTCTCTTGCTGGCTGTCTCTATCTCTGTCAAATAAATAAAAACTCTTTGTAAAAAAATGGAAGAAATACCCCCCCCAACCTCAAAAGTTTTTAAAAATCTCAACATCTCCTTACTGGGGATCGTGCCCCGAGGCTTAGTGGTTCTTGCAGAGTGCCTTGTTCCTGTCTGGATCTAGCATGTTCCATGATGGTTAGTTCCCTGCTCATCCTTACATCACCAAGACAATTATTCTCTGATTCATTGGTTGAACACACATCTACCTGGTTCCAACAAGGCTCCAAGCAAATGGGCCAGGATTGGCCTCCAAATGGAGGCCACGCCATGGGGTTAGGCCCATCTGGAGGGGAGCCCAGGCTGGCCCCTAACTTTGCCTGGGAGCCCAAAAACCAAGGTGATGGCCAGTCTGCTCTGTTTGGAATCCCCGTCAGCACCTTGCTCATCTGGGGGCCCTCAGTGGCCAGCAGGAGGAAGGACATGTTTCAGAGCTCACTGCTTGTGCTCCCTGGCTGTTCAAATGTTGATGAACTTGGTGCAGCACTGGCTTTTCGACCCTCTGTGCACGTATAAGCAAGCATCCTTGTTAGATTTAGATGACTGTCTTCAGTTCTGATTCATTTTAGCCAACTATCCCTATTTTGAGCTGTAATTGTAAAAAGTTTGAAATAAATGTCCACCAACATGGATTTGATTTAAGGAATCAGACTGCATTTCAAACGAGAATGTAGAGTATTTCAGTGTGGGGTGGTGTGTGCGTGTGTGCATGTGTGTATGTGCGTGCTCGTGGGCCACAGGGTGTGAACAATAATTTCTCTGGGCAGCTTCAACTTGACTGTCCTTCATGCTGTTCTTGCTGGTTGGTATTTTCTGTTCTCAGAAATGATCATGGACCACTCCAGTATAGAGAGAAAAATAATGAAAGAAACCATGGAAGATAGGGGCACAAGGAGGCCCAGTTAGTTAAGTGTCCGACTCCTTATTTCAGCTCAGGTCATGATGTCAGTGTCAGGAGATTGAGCCCCACATGGGGCTCCAGTCTGGGTGTGGAGCCTGCTTAAGATACTCTCTCCTTCTCCCTCTGCCCCTCCTCCACTCCTCAAAAAAAAAAAAAAAGTACATCTCACCACTGTGTCCAACCATTGTCTTTTTTTCTGACCTGAGGGTGCCCCCAGCACCCACAAGTCTCCTGGGCTCCAGGCTGGCCCCTCCCTTCTATTCTTTACCCTGAGTGACCCTCACAAAATGCAAATGTCTCATCATGTCTTTCTTCTGCTATAATATTCTCAATGGGAAGCTCCGCCCACAGAACAAAGTCTGGTCTCCCTTGAGTGGCAGGCAGGACTTTCATAGACCATCTCTCCCCATTCCCAAGCTCCAGGTCTCACCCCCCCACCCAGGCTCTGGCTGGAACATTCCAGACTCTTTCTGCCACCAGACGTTTTGTACACAGGGCTCCCTTTGCTGAAGCTACCTTCCTGCCCTTGCATTTGGACTCCTTCTGTCCTCAGTAACCAGCTCTTGATCCTGCAGGTCTTACACAACGCCTCCCTTCTGTCATGAGGCCACACCCAGCCCTGGATGCTCCCACGGCCACTGCAGCCCATCCATCCGGGCGTGTGTAACTCTGACCTCTCATGAGTGCCTCCTGGTCTGGGCTGTGAGGGTCCCACCCATCCTTCCACATGCTGTCACTCCTCACACCTCGCACAAGGCCTGCCCTAGAGAAGATGTTCACCAAAGTGCTGTTGGTGAATTATTAACAAATTCCGAGAATGCATTAGCCTGAATCCTCTCCAAGTCCCTGTACCTTAATAGATGTTTTCTCAACTCTCTGCTCCCCCAGTGATCTTTTCTTCTGAACTTTTATAGAAACGATTGAAAAACTGCTTATTGGACCCTTGTTCTACACTACCTGACATTCTTTATTTCTTTGTTTATTCTTCAATATTTGCTTTTATCCTCCTACATCCCTTAAGGGCTGGGTATCACCGATAGTAATTTTTAAAAATAAATCTTTAAACTTTGGCACATCCAAGGACACTAATCAAGAAAGCAAAAAGACAACCCAAAGAATAAGAAAAAATATTTGCAATCATATTTCTGATAGGTTCTACTATCTGGCATACACAAAGAACTCTTAAAATTCAATAGTAAAAAGACAAGGCAAATAAAAATGGGCAAAGAGTATCAACAGACATTCCTCCAAAGAAGATATGCAAATGGCCAAAAACTACATAAAACTATGTTCAACACCGTCAGTTATTAGCAAATGCAATTCAAAACGATGAGATACCACTTCACAGCCACTAGGATGACTTTAACTAAGAAGGTTATAATAGCAAGTGTTGTCAAGGATGTGGAGAAATTAGAAATTTTGTACATTATTGGTGGGAATATAAAATGTTGCTGCCACTGTAGAAAAAAATTTGGTGGCTCCTCAAAGTTAAACATACAATTTCCATATGACCCAGAAATCCCATGCTTCTGTATGTACGCAGCAGAAATGATAACGTGTGTGTAAATCAGAATGTACATAAATGCTCAGAGTGGCATTATCTATAACAGTCAAAAGGTGGGAACAACACAAATGTCCCTCAACTGATGAACAGATAAACAAAATGTGGTGTATTCATACGAGGGAATGCCATAAAAAGGAAGTACTGATACATGCTACAACATGGATAAGCCTTGAAAACAGCAACAGACGTGAGACACAAAAGGCCACATACCACGTAAACACATTTTTAAAAAGATTTATTTATTTGTTTGTTTGTTTATTTATCTATTTATTTATTTGAGAGAGAGCACGAGCAGGGGGAAGGGGTAGAGGGAGAAGCAGACTCCCCGCTGAGCAGGGAGCTTGATGTGGGGCTCAGTTCCAGGACTCTGGAATCATGACCCGGGGCAAAGGCAGACGTTTAACTGACTGAGCCACCCAGGTGCCCTATGTTCATGTTCTTACAGCAAGGAAACCTTTGTCAAGAAAGCACGCCACGCAAAAGCCACAAAGAAAAAGATGGCCACATTTCACTGCATCAAAATTGAAATTTCTAGGGGTGCCTCGGTGGCTTATTTGGTGAAGCGTCTGACTGTTGATTTCAGCTCAGGTCATGAGTTCATGGATCGTGGGATCGAGCTCCTCCATGGACCCTGCACTCAGTGCAGAGTCTGCTTGTCCCTCTCCTTCTGCTCCCCAACCCCCCCACCCCAGCTAACTCTCTCTCTTAGAGGAAATAAATAAAATCTTTTTTAAAAAATTGAAGTTCTTGGGTGAAGGGGATCAAAAGATACAAATTTCTAGTTACAAAATAAGTAAGTTATGGGGATGTAATGTACAGCAGGGTGGCTATAATTAATACTGCATTGCATATTTAAAAGTAGCCAGAAGAGTAGATCTTGAAAGTTCTCATCTTGAGGAAAAAAAAATTGTAACTATGTATGGTGAGGGCTGTTAACTAGAATTATTTGCAGTGATCATTTTGCAATATTTACAAATATTGAATCATTACATGGTACACTCAAAGCTAATATAATGTTATGTCAATTATACTTAAAAAAAAACCCTGAAGTTTCTGTGTGCCAAAAACCAGCATAACCAAAGTTCAATAAATTATAAAAAAAAATTGGGGGTACCTGGATGGCTCAGTCAGTTAAGCATCTGCCTTTGGCTCAGGTCACTGAGGGTGCTGGAACTTAGCCCGGCATCAGGATCCCTGCTCAGCTGGGAGCCTGCTTCTCCCTCTCCCTCTGCCTGCCACTCCCCCTGCTTGTACTCTCTCTCTCTGTCAAATAAATACATGAATAAAATCTTTTTTAAAAATTTAAAAGAGTAGGGGAAGGGGCACCTGGGTGACTCAGTCAGTTTAGCATCTGACTCTTGATTTGGGCTCAGGTCATGATCAGGGTCCTGGGATTGAGCCCTTCATCGGCTCCATGCTCAGCATGGAATCCACTTGGGATTCTCTCTCCCTCTCCCTCTGCCCCGCCCCTGCACTCATGCACGCTCTCTCTAAATAAATAAATAAAGTCTTTAAAAAAAATACTAGGGGGATTTAGTTTATGTATAGAATTAATACCCAGAATATGTGAAGAACTCCTATAAATCCACAACAATAACAGAAGCCCACCAACACCCACCCAATAAAACATGGACATTGAATATGAACCACAATGAGAAAAATAGGAAAACATTTCATAAGAGACTCATCCTCACTAACAACCAGGGAAGGGAAAATGAACACCGCAGTGCAATACTATTTCTCTTGCATGAGATGGGCAGAAATGAGAAAGCGTGAGCGCCTTAAGCAGGAAGAAGATGTGGAAATGGGCATTCTCATGCCCTGTGTGTGGGGGGTGTAAACAGATACAACCACCTGGGAAGCAATTTGGCAAGATGATTTTCGAATTTTAAATCTCACGTACCACGACCTAACTGTGCCATTTCTTGATGCACACCTGTAAGAAACATTTATTCACGGGTGCAGAGAGGCATATACACTGGCTTGTGACGGCATTGTTTATAACAGCAAAAGCAGGGGACACAACCTGAATGTCACAGGTAGGGGACTGGCCTGATAAACTGGGATAAAACCATATGATGAAAGAACACACTGCATTAAAGACACTGAGGGAGCTCCTCTCCCTTGACAAGGGCAGGACTCTGAGATACTGTTAGATAAAAAGCAAGTCACGTAGTGACTCCTCTGTGATTATACCACTTACGAAAACACGCAGCTAACCACCACAACGATGGACTTTCTCAGACATGCATATGTGTCAATCCAGTGGCTGCCCACAGGTAGGAGTGGGATTAGGATTTTTTCAAGTAGAAATGTATTTAAACATTATTTGTATAATTTCAAAATATGAATTAGAAGAACAAATGACCACCAGGAAGGTATAAATGAGAGTAGGAAGACAGGGCTGGGGTGGGGATAAGAAATAGAAACACAAAACCCCAGGTTACAATGATCTATAAAATTATCATAGTCGAAATTGATATTTTGTTCTGAGCTTCCTGGTGGCCCAGGGGAAAATGGAGATGTGACCTGACATATCCCTGACAGTCAGAAAGGAGGAAACAACTGGGCATGATTAGGAATTTTCTCATATGGTAGGCTTTTCTTTTTTTTAAGATTTTATTTATTTATTTGACAGAGAGAGACAGTGAAAGAGGGAACACTAGCAGAGGAGTGTAAGAGGGAGAAGCAGGCTTCCTGCCAAGTAGGGAGCCCGATGGGGGCTTGATCCCAGGACCCTGGGATCATGACCCAAGCCGAAGACAGACGCTTAATGGCTGAGCTACCCAGGCAGCCCTCATATGGTAGGCTTTAACTTTCTCACTAAACTAACACTGAGTACCATAAGTTTAGCCTTTTGTTACCTGCCATGCCTGTGGGGGGCTGAGCACCCACTGGCACGCTGTGCATGTTTTTCAAGGATTATGACAACTCTGGTGAGTGAGGGATACTTCTAGGGGATACCATAAGCCCTGTGGGCTGAAGCAGAACTCCAAAATTCTGGGACCTTCTGTTGGCTACCTCACTTGGATCCCGACCCCAGAGGCATAATTCTGACCCCATGGTCCAACACAGACCCTTCCAGCCCTTCCATCCCCGCAATGGTAATTTAGAGAAATCCCACGTAAGCTGTTTAAACAGGGCTTGGGGTCATGTTTACATTCCCGTATCAGCGGTACAAAGCTCAGAGAGGTGAAGCAACTTCCCCCATGTTGCACAGTTGGCTGGCACCAGACTGAAGACTATAAACCTAGTGTCTTGACTCTTTCTACTGCCCAACCCAAGCCTATATTCCAGATTTGACTATAAACTAAGCATATGATTTGTCAGCAAAGTCCGAAGACATCCTATGTTCAAGTGTGTCTTTTCCTTTGCACTCTTCACGTGGCAGGCAAAGCACTTATTCCAGATAGAGATTTTCAGATTGAGGGTGGAATTGACTTTCAGAAATGACCAAAACATCCCAAACCTCATCTGGTAAATGGCACACATAATCACTCATCGCTTGCTATTTATTTTGACCCTGCTCTCATTGCAAATGGATCTGAGGTGATTTTTGAAAGGTGTGCCAACAAGAAAATATGAAGGAAGTAAATGGTGAAAGGGGCAAATGAAAGTTAAAGCTGAAACAGGGCACGGCAGTCATAAAAAGGCACACACCATAGCACCGGACATGGGCTACAAATGTAATCCTGAGCTTCCTAGTGGCCAAAGCAAAGACGGAAAATGGTCAGCTTCAAGGTGCTCAGATTCCACAAGACACAAACAAGTCGGTTGTCCAGAAGCACAGGCTTTCCTGACTTTGAGATGTGGAGGCGATATCTCTTAAAGTTCCAAATACAGTGGGTCTCAGGGGCTGAGGGGACAATGTCCCTCACAATAGTGAGGTTTCTGAGGCTCCTTTCGAAACAGCATCCTCAAAGCATTTGGTTGGCATCACACCAAAATGTAATTCAGTCAAAGCACCCACCGAGGGCGGGGGTCAGTCTGGGCAATGCTGGTTTGTCACAAACAAGGTGTGGTACTAAAGAAACTAGCTCACGGACAGGTGCAGACAGACATTCGTTCCCAAAGAAGACCCAGGCACGTTGCTGATGGTGAGACAGACACCACTGGAGGCAGTATTGTCCTACCCATGGAGGAGGGGCAGAGTGCACTTGGATGAGACGATTCTACTATGTTTCTTTAAAAAAACAAAACAAAAAGGGCTTAGTTCATGACCCTGTGTCTTGTGCCCGAACAGTTCCTCTCCTGGTTGTTGTCCCTGAGGGACTGTGGGCTGTGCTCAGCAGGCAGCCTGAGGCCATGAAAATCCCAGGTCTGCAAGGCCAGCAGACCCCGGCATGCACCCTCGCCCTGCAACTTGTGGCTTGGCCAAGCGACAGCGCCACTTTGAACCCCAGTCTCTTCCTCTGGGGGATGCAGACTGGGAACAGGAATTCTTGCTATGCAGGCTGGCTGCAAGGCCTAGGGATAGAGCTGCGGCACGCTGGTTCATCGTGGGCACCAAGCGATGGTGTCTTTCCGTCATGGAAGAACAAGAGATGGCGATGTGGCTCTGAAGGGATCCTGGCTCGTGTCCCTGGCCTGGATACAGGACACTTTCCCTGAACCAGATGCTACATTCGGTCCCCAGGATTCTTCGCGTCCCCTGGGGCCCCCACCAGTTCTTTCAGACCTGCAGGTTTCTAAGCGGTCAGTGGCCTGCCTGCCCAGACCGACAGGCCTGGGAAAGAATTTAAATTAAAGAGCAATAACATTTTTCTCCCACTTCTTGAGGATTTGCTTTGAGAGTTGGGAGGAATGTTATCTCTAACAAGAAATTAGGGCCCCCAAATGAATGGAGCCCCCTTGCTTGGAGGGATCCCTGTTAAATGCTAAGCTTGCACGCACATACCCGGCCAGCCCCTGCACTCCACTTCCAAGCAGAAGACGTCAGAGCCATTGGCTCGGGTTCCCCAAGAGCTGTTTGTCCCCTCAATGCCTCTGTAAGCTGGAGTTGCAAAATCCTGGGGCCTAGGTCTGTCTGCAGGGCTATGGCTATGTAGCCACGCATTTGTTCGACTTTTCATACTCCTGTTTATAGCTGACCTGCTGGCTAATACTCAGGGTACTTACCAGAGGTCTGCACTACCCTTGCCCCCATTTTACAGATGAGGAACCTGAGGCATGCCCGAAGCCCAGGACTCAAGCCCAGGCAGGTGGCTGGAGGCCCCTGGGCTGCCCTGGGCACTCACACTGGCATTGGGTCCTGGGTGCACTTATGTGGGCGCGTGTGGGTCACAGCCATCGAGCAGATGAGCTGGACCCAAGCCCCACTCTGCCCCATCCCAGAGCTCAGGCCCTCTGTCCCTCCCGCCTGCTGGTATGGAGAGCTGCACCTCCCAGTGTGCTAGGCGCTACCTTCTGTGGTTCTTTACATTTAAATAAAGTTAATCAAATTAATTAATTAGTTACTTAATTAATCGTATTAAAATTTCTGTTCTTTAGCTGTACCAGCCACATTGTCAGCACTCTGTAGCTACATCTGGCTGCCCCATTGGACAGTGGAGATGCAAAACATTTCCATCGTTGTAGAAAGTTCTGTTGGATAGCGCCGGCTAGAGTGTTGGGTCTTTTCACTTGCCAGGGGAGGTGGTTGGGTTCAGTGACCAAGCTACTGGGGATGGGGGAAGGGAACACACCTCCAGATGTATCCACAGGTTGGGCTGTTGAACCCTAGGCCCATCTGGGCCTCCCCAGGCGTCTACCTTCCTGCCCTGAATCAGGCTCACCCACTCGGCCTATGCTTGCCCTCCTGCCCCCAGAGAGGTCGGAGGTGAGCAACCGGTTCCAGCCATACAAGGTCAGGAGTTTCCAGTCAAGCAGGTCTGGGCTGGGCCTCCTGTTTACAGACCTCAGTGGCCGGGAGGCCCCATAGTCAGCTGGGTCTCCACCCTCTAGAGGCAGCCAGACACCCCAGTCCACCACCTCAACTCCATCTGCCCATCTGGACCCTCCTCCCTTTTTGCGGTCCGAGACGGGCTGCTGATAACGAGGACGGCGGCCTCCCCACCGCACCCAGATAGCAGCCACATTTGCAGGCGTGACAGCCGGGCAGAGGCTTCTGCTTCTGTAGAGGCCCCCACCTCCCGTGTGCATGTGTGTGCAGGCACGTGTGGGGGTGCGTGCGTGCATTCGCCCATCTGTGTCTCTGCGTGTCTGTGCTTGTGTGTACGCATCTGTGCGTGCAGGCACTTGTGGGGGTGCGTGCGTGCATTCGCCCATCTGTGCAGGTGCGTGTTCCTGTGTGTGTGTACGCGTGTATCTGGCCCATCTTGTCCTGGGCTGAGGCTGTGGGGGCCCAGCACCCTCCCCATCCTCCCAACAAACACCAACGGCAGGGGGAGCGTTTGCATTCCCAGTCCAGCCCAGCAAACAAGGGCACGTTCTGGGACTTTAAAGACTTCACGGAAGAACGTCCAGCAAGTGCAAGAGGATAGTCCTGAACTCAGGTCCAGCTTGGCCGCTTACGAGGGTTTAGTTTTCTGTCCTATAAAGTGAGGACAGTAAAGGCGCCTATCACACACACCACGATTCGGTTTAAAGCTCTCAGCGCGGTGCCTGGCACATGGCACCTGCTCAGTGACTCTTAGCTGTGTTGCCTTCTAAGGTGATATCCACAGCAGAAGGCCTGCCATCATTACGCTTCCACTGTGAAGTGGAGCTCTGCTGAGCACTTTACGCATCTTACCTCCTTGCATGACCCCTGCCCCGTGAGAGGTGACACATCGTTACTCCCATCAGCCCGACAAGGAACAGGAATCCAGAGAGGTGAGCTGCATGAGCCCACAGACATGAGGCTGTCTGAGTGCCCACCTCATCACTGTCTCTCCCACTTCTCTGGAAGCATCGGAGGCCAGGGGGGAAGAGAGAGCCCCGAGACGGAAGAAACATGACAGGTGATTGCCAAGGACACAGACTGGAGAACAGAGTACTCAGGTGGGAGCACCATGGAGCACCTACTGTGTACCAGGCACCCTGGCCTCCCCACAGGGGTAGAGGAAAGATTAAGATCCCTAGAGACTGCCCAGGGAAGGTCACTGCTGAGTCGAGAAGACAGCGGGAGCCGGCCAGGACTGTCAGCTGCTGGGAGAGGCGTCTGTCTGCGGACAGTGGAGGCTGAGAGCGAGGGCAGCTGCCCAGCCTGCTGTGGAAGAGGGAGGAGGAGCGGAAAGACCAGGACTGGGCAGGAGGAGTGCATTTCTGTGACTCCAGGGATCCCATTGCCCTTCCTCTATAAACAGTTCCCTACCTATCTGCCACCCAGAACCCAACTGCACGGCTGGAGACCCATCCGTGCCTTAAGGGTGGGGAATTCTGTCTCCAACAGCGTCTGTCTCTCTACAGGGTTGGAGCTACCCCCTGGGGGGCAAGGGCTTGGGGACAGGTGACCCGTTCTGTCTGCAGAGAAACAGACCCTGAGAGCACGGCACGCTGCCCGGATACGTTTCGATGAGAGGTGGGAGGGAAAATGGGGGGCCCTGCCAGAGCGGGCGGCTGATCCCGGGAGTGGGACCCCAGTGAGATGGGCCGCGATGCCCCCGCCGGACAGCTGCCCCGGACAGACACGCTGCCAGCAGGCAAGCCTGGCAGGCCTGCAGGTGAGCACAATGACTTCATTTTCAGATGATTATTATTTAAACACGGAAAAATGAAGAGAGACAAAAGAAGTTTGTTTTGGCAACTTGACTTTAGGCTTCAGGACGGTCATGGCCCAGGGTTTTCCCCAGCATTTTGTTCCTCTGGGTCTCGGGCATAACTGTGTACGCGTGGGGAGGGGTGCAAGGAGGGGGCAGGGGCAGGTGAGACTGGCTGCAGGGGAGGGTGAAGTCACACAGCCACATGTTTTGCCTACAAGACACCAAATAACTAGGGTGGCTGATTTGTTACCTGGTGGACTGAAATATTGCTTTAGGGTTTTTTTTCTTCCTTTTGTTTGCCGTGACTCCTGGTGTAAAAACACCCCTTCGAGCCCGGGCTCTGCCATCCCGGCGTGGTGTAGCCTTAAGCAACGAGTGTCCCTCTCTGAGCCTCATCTCGTAGCATCTGTACAGCGAGGGCTGGGTTCCGTACCCTCAGCCTGTCACTTCGGGATCCTGGGGTCCTTGTCCAGCACCTCCTCGGGCTCAGCCCACCTCCACGCCCTGAGCAGCTGGTGCTCTTACCTAAGACACCTTCTCTCCCACCTCCTCACCTTCAATGAGCACATTTCCCAAGGCTTATCACCAGTCCTCCCTTCCCTGGAGAGCTGGCCTGGACCCCTCTGGCCGTTCGCCACCCCGACAACTCTATTGCTTCGTGCCACATTTTGCAAAGAGCGGAGGGGAGGATTTGAACCCTGCCCCATCTCTCACCTGCTGTCGGCTCTCAGCCGAGTAAGTAGCCCTCTCTTCGCATCTGTCCCTTCATCGGAGGACTGGGGGAATTGTCATCGCCATGAAGTGGTGTGACGAATCTCCAAGCTGGTCTGGTACAGCCTGGAACACCATCAGCGCGACAAGGTCAGCTCCACCCAGCAGCCCAGCCTCCTCCGTCCTGCACTCAGCGTCCCACATGGACGCTCCCGGGGCAGCAACCGTGTCTCCTCACCACCCTGGATCAATGAGAATTCTTCTTTCATTTTTTTAATTAAGTTTATTTATTTTTTTTAATAATCTCTACACCCAATGTGGGGCTTGAATTCACGACCCCGAGATCAAGTGTGGCACGCTCTTCCAACTGCATGCGGTAGGCGCTCAATAAAAAAAGCCTGAGCCAATGCATGGATGAGTACACACTCAGCTATTCTCGTATCCAGCCGTCCATCTATCTACCCATCCACCCACAGCGCATGGAGGGAGTGCCCACCCGCGTACAGCACGCTGTGCTGGGAACCCACAGACAGACGAGGCAGCCCTCACAGCCCTCTGGATCCCGCACAGCATGTATGAGTGTGAGTGTGAGTGTGTGTGCGTGTGTGTGTCTTGACCCCCTCCTCCACTGCCCTGCAGAAAGGTGACCTGACAGCGGGGGGGGGGGTGGCTGGCGGCAGGGACACCTGCCACTGGCCAGCCCAGCAGATGCCAGCAGGGAACAGGCAAGGTCACATCTCACACAGTGGAATTTCTCCATAAATCAGGAGTACCCCGACAGTGGGACCTGGACAGAGCCAGTTCTCTATCTGTCCTGAGCATCTGTGAAGAAGGCCTTCGTGTGACTGAACAGGCTTCAGCCTCCTGGGACGGAAGGTCTGTGGTAGAGAATCCCGGCTGGTCCCCGTGGACCGGGGAGAGCTGTGATGGCCTTATCCCGGCCTGACCCACTGCCAGCCTTGGCCACTGGGAACTCAGTCTCATCAAAGCCATGCAGAGGCTGACCACAGGGCAGAGGCCCACCTCGGCCTTCAGTTGGGCTGCATGTCCACCCTTGGAATCCCCCATGGTGATGAAGCAGCCAACGGGCGTGGCCAGCACAGAGTTGTGTAATAAGAACAAACTGGAGAACCAGCAACATTATACTACGTGCTAGACACTGGGCAGGTTCCGCCTATACCTGCCCTCATTCAATCCGAACAGATCCGTACAAGGCAGGTACTATTCTCACCCCCATTACAGATGAAGAGACTGAGGTTCAGAGTGGAGCTCACCCTCTCCAAGTCATCGTTTCCTCACCTGGAAAGAGAAACTATGATACCTTTCGAGGGGGGCTAGTCCAAGAGTCTGGGAGGATCACACAGCAGTTTAAATGCACTTACCTCAGCACCCACTGCCACAAAGCCAAAGTCCAGGGGTTCTATGCAATGAGTGCCCAATCTGTGCCAGGCAGCTGGCAGCCCTCCCTTGTAGCTTAAGAGGTAGGTACTGCTACATCACCGGGTCCAGAGGAGGAAACTGAGGCTCGGAGACATGGAATAGTGTCCCTCGCTCAACTAGCAAGTGGCCTGCCAGGATTCAGGCCCACAGAATTCTGCGACTATGTTGTTATTTACTATAAGAGTTACAGGGTGGAAATGGGACATGCAGCGCTGGGAAGCAGGTAGCTCTGAGTTCAAACCCCAACCCTACCACTGACAACCTGCAGGATTGCGAGCAGGGATGGAGGAAACCTCTCTGAGCCCCAGTATCCTCATCCGTCAAGTGGGGCTCAGATATGCCCCCCAGGGGTGCTGTGAGGACTCAGTGAAACAATGGGGTGGGGTGTCCAACACAGGGTCCGTAACATTGGCACCCTGAATCTTCAGCACTAAGTCCCCTGGTGTGGAGCAGGAACCCATTTGGGGGCTTAGCTGAATGGGGTTTATGCTTTCTCATATGGCAAGAGGTCCAGAGGTGGGTGATCCAGGGCCAATGCAGTGACCCCGTGCACCATTGGGATGCACTTGTCCTCTCGCCATCCTTAGCATGTAACCTTCTCCCTCCTGCTGGGAAGACGGCTGCTCCACCTCCAGTCATAACGGGTGTGTGTACCAGCCAGCCAGGTCCCTCAGGTCAGGGACACAGGATTTTACCCAGATGCCCCACCAGCACACCACCACTCACCACTCGCCAGACCTAAGTCACGTGATCACTCCTAGGTGCAAAGCTGTCTGGGAAAGGGAGAATGTCCCAAACAGAACCCGGGTTCTGATGAAGAGGAGGACGGAAAACAGGCGTGGGGGCATCAGCTCTCCTGACCTCCCAGATATCCAGCCAGTGCAGCCCCTCTCCCCTCCCTTCCAGCTGCTCTTCTCTCTCCTTCGCTTACCTACACCCTCACACCTGCAGATCAGATTCTCCTCTGGCAGGAGCCTAGTAGTCATTTCGAACATCCAGACCTGGCCATCTTGGTTGGCCTTGATTTTTCTTCAGAAAATGCCTGCTTTCCCAGAATCCAAACACTTGGAAGATCCAAATGCCCAGAACACACTTCCTTTCACAGGACATTCCAACTGTCATATAATTTTGTTAGATTTTTCAGATATGCTAAGGACATGCCCCCAGGTGCTAGAATCCTAGATGTTCCTTTATCTCCTGACACTGTGTTTCATAGTGATATCTTGTAGATCTGAGGACTTACAAAGCTTCTGGAAGGAGCCTTCTGGAAAACCACAAAATCTTAAGATGAGAACATCATCATGGTAAGACTAGGACTCTGCACCCAGGTTTCTTGGCTCTTCCCAAAGCCCTTTCTAAGTCACCATCTCGAGACCTGGGCGTCTGAGAGGTGTAGGGCTTCAGAGGACCAGGCTAGACTCAGGGCAATTCATTCAACTCCAAGAGGGTTGTTTCAAAGAAACCGAGGCTCAGAGAGGCGAACCCACTTTTCCACAGCTATTTTGTTAGAGAATGTCGGAGTCGGCATTCAAATCCAGGTCGGCAACAAAACACCGCTCTTCCCTCTGTCTAGAAAATTCTTGAGCATTCGGATCAACCTTCCCATTGAACACATGGGGAAACTGAGGCCCACAGGTGGGAGATGACTGGGCCAGGCAGAGCCTCCTTGATGAAAATTGGGGTCCAAGAGCTTGGATAGATTTCTCTTGACTTTAATAATCTTAGTTGATTTTTTTAAAAAAGAAAGGAGAGGAAGAAGGAAGGGTGAGAAGAAGGGAAGTTCTGGATCTTGCATCATACTGCCACATGGAAAGGAAAAACTGCTTTTCTTCTGCCTGAATTGTACTTCTCCCAAACCTTCACAACCTCACTTCTCCACTTTCTGATATTCACCTCCTGAAATGGCTGCCCTTTCCAAGTCAGTCCCTGTTTATTTTCTTCCTAGCACCTATAACTAAAATGTTTATACTATATACTTGTGTGTTTATATGCTCATTGTTTTCTCTCACACTAAGATACGAGCTCCATGAGGAGCTCCATTTTCTGCTCTATCCCCAGAGCCTAGAACAGTGCCTGGCCCATAGAAGACCCTCAAAAAATATTTGTCAAGGACAAGAATGGAATTCTATCAACTCAATGAAAATCCTGCACCCTTACCAGAATAATTGGTGGCCCACACAGTGATGCCTGCAGTTCATTAAATTCCCCTATACTGGTGATTGGTTTTAAAAACTGTGAGAAATTGCACAAAATATTTAGCTGCAAATATATACATGCAATTCAACTGTCTTGCTGCAGTTTATTTCTATCATTTTAAATTGAGTTTCTGCACTTCAGACATTTTTTTTGAGAATTGTCATGATAGAATGGGCACTACGTGCTCTTCTCTCTACATCAGGAGTGACTTGGCAAAGTCTGGAGACATTTTTGGTTGTCCCGGCTGTGGAAGGAGTACTACCGGCAGCTAGTAGGTAGAGGCCAGAGATGGTGCCAAACGTCCTACGATACCCTGGGCAGCCCCACAGCAAAGAATGATCTGGCCCCAAATGTCAATAGTACAGCAGTTAAGAAACCCTGTTCTAGGGGCGCCTGGGTGGCACAGCGGTTAAGCGTCTGCCTTCGGCTCAGGGCGTGATCCCGGCGTTCTGGGATCGAGCCCCCACATCAGGCTCCTCCGCTGGGAGCCTGCTTCTTCCTCTCCCACTCCCCCTGCTTGTGTTCCCTCTCTCGCTGGCTGTCTCTATCTCTGTCAAATAAATAAATAAAATCTTTANTTTAAAAAAAAAAAAAAAAAAAAAAAAAAGAAACCCTGTTCTACATAAACTTATGACAGTCCTACTGAATCTTTGGTGAAAAAAGTCAGACTCAGACATCTTCATGAATAAATGCATGAAGGTTTATTTGGCCTGGGCTCTGTGCCAAGAACTGTGCCAGGGATTGGGGAAAGTACTCAAAAAATAAAAATAAAATACAATCACATCCAACCCTTACCCTTAAGAAGTTCATCAACCCTCTATTTGGCCAGAGATCTATCTGAAGTCAGATCTTCCTGCTTCTGCATTATTTCTCTGTCTGGGTGAGGAAGTGATATTTTGCTTTTTGGAGGAAGAAGCCCCAACATTTTCCCTTAAAATGCTTTCTACATATCTTATTCATAAGCTCTATTCCGCATCCATCATCATGTCTCCGCCATCTTGAAAAATGGCAGACACAATGGTAATACCTCAGTGTAGCTATAGTGCCTAGTATCATCATTCCCAATTTTCCACACCTCCCGTGTCCATTCTCTTTGACATTTGACTTGTACTTGCTCCCACCACAGAGAGGGTATATTCCTCCATCCCGCTGATGGTGGATTCAGCCCACTGCTTTGGCCAATGGCGTGTTAACGTACAGGATGCAAGCAGCGGTTTTTAATGTGTCCATGAGCTTGTACTCTAGCACTTCCAACATTGCCTTGAAGGGCTGGTCCAAAAACAATGAGAGACATGTGGAGAAGACCTAAATCCAACCACCAACATAGGGCCAAGTCTGGCCAGCCGAACAGCCTGGGGCAAAGCAGCAGCCAAGCTCAGCCTAAGTCAGCTAAGCCCTAATCAACTACAGAACTGTGGCCATGAGAGTAAATGCTTGTTGTTGTAAGCCACTAAGTTTTGTGGTTTTGTTTTTATTTTTGGCTTACACAAGACAGAAATTAATTTTTCTCACAGAAGTCTAGGGATGGGCAGTTTGGGGTTGATATGATAGTTTCATGATGCTACCCAGGACCCACATTCCTAGGTTTCTCTCTTCAAAAATTGTTTATATTTTTAAGATCACTTTGTGGCCCAAAAAGCTGCTGGAGATACAGCCATCAAGTCTGCATTCCAGATAGAAGGAGGAGAAGAAAAGAAAAGGTCGTGGCTTATTTCTGCTATGAAAAACTTTCCAGAAGCCCCATGTGGCATTTAGGCTTCCATCTCATCAGCCAGAACTTATTCTATGTCTACACTGTCTGCTAGGGAGACTGGGAAGTGTGGTCTTCCACTGGAGCTTCTGTGTCTTCATCTATAAAAGGGGCATGATAACACCCTCCTTGATGCTCGTTGGGGGACGAGAAGTCAGGTATTATTCTAGTAATAATAGTGGCTTAACATTGGAAAAGCTAAGCACTTGTCATTCATCATAATACTTAAATCCTTCAACAACGTCACTTTCATTCTCTTTTTTACTATAAGAAAGCTGAAAATTAGAGTTAGTAAATAATCTAGTTCAAATTTGAATCCAGGTGTTTCGACTCCAGAGCCCTGTTGCCCACCTGCATTTCCATACTGCCTGCAAAAACTGGGAACTACTAATTGACAGATAAAAAATAACTTTACAGTATACACCTATGAGAATGGATAAAACAAAACAAAACAAAACAACCAAATGCTGGCAAAGACGCAGAGGAATGAAGACTCTCTTACGGTACTGGTGGGAATGCAAAGGGTACACCCGCTGCGGACCACAGTTTGGCAGGTTCTTAAAAAGTTAGACGTACATTTACCACAGGACCCAGTGGTTCTACTCATTACCCTAGAGAGTGAAAACCACGTTCGCCCAAAAACCTGGACTCTGTTCACAATCGCCAAATCCTGGAAAGAGCCAGAGGCCCTTCAATGGGTGAATGACCAACTGTGGCACAGCTATATAATGGAATGACCACTACTCGGCAGGAAAAGGGAACAAACCACTGATAAGTGCAGAAGCATGGTGAATCTGAAGTGCATTATTCTAGAAAGGTAAAAGAAGCCAGACTCAAAAGGCTATATACTGGATGACTTCATTTATATGACATTGTGGAAAAGGTGAAGTTAGAGGGTCAGAGATGAGATGGGCTGTTAGGACTACACTAGGGGAAGGGTTTGACTACAGAGAGGCACGTATGAGAAGACTTTCTGGGGTGACAAAGAGATCCTACATCTCAAGTGGGGCAGTGGTGATGATGTAAAACTTATGAAACTGCACAAAAACGGGCAAGCTTTATTCAATTATGCCTCAATTAGACAAAAAAAATTTTCACACATATTGTCTAATTCAAATACCCCAGAGACCTCGTGAGTCAGTAACTGTGTTGTTCTAATTCAAGAGGTAAGGAAACAGATGGTCCGAGGGATTGAGGCTAGGGTCGCTCAGCTGGCCATGGTTCAGGTCCTCTGGCTCCCAATACAGAGCTCGCCGGGTCTCGGGAATTGGCAGCAGCCATTGTCCTCAGGCACTGTATCAAGGCCAGTGGAAGATGCCAGATCTAGAGGGCAGGCCTCAGCCTCCGGGGAGCTCCTGCCAGACCCTGCCTGCACCCAGGCTGTCTGACCTGCCAGTTCAGACATGGTCCAGATATGGACCGACAACCCCACTTAGAGCCCCAGCGCTGGGACCTGCCACTCCTGAGACCTGCCGGCCACAGCTGTCCTCTGCGTTTGGTGAGAGGTGGTTGATTGCCCATTGGAGTGTATGTCCTCTGGCTGTCTGAACACGAGAACAAGGCTTGTTTTGTGCAGCATTCCGAAGCCTGGGGTGGGACAGTTCCTTTAGACATTCTATGTAGTGGCAACAAGGGACCTGCATAAGCAGAGTGAATTCCACACTCCTCCACCCCTGAGTTGAGGGCCCCCCACGTCAGGCCCAGATGGCAGAATGAAATGGAAACAGGAAGGGCTCTGGGTCAGAAAGCAAACACAGCAGTCATTTGAAATGTCACCAGCAAAAACTGTTTGGAGTGGCTATAAATGTACAAAAACGTTTAAAGAGCAGGATGACAATGGCATCAAGTCCTACGTGTGTTCGGTGGTGGTGCACGGCATAGGTTTGGGAACCACGGACCTGACGCATCTCAGCTCTAGCCTCACCTGCCCTGAGCTGGGCGTGTGGACTGGCCTCTGGAGCGGCTCCGAGGAGTGTGTGAGACGGCACACGTGAGGTGCTCAGCAAAAATCCATTTACTGAACAGGCATTTCTGGGGGGTCTACCACGTGCCAGGTGCTTATCTAGGGGTGTCAAAGAGTTAGTGAACAAAACACACGGGAGTTTACATTGTAATGGGGAGAGCAAGTCAACGGAAACTATCAATCAAATAAATGTCAAGGGCACTTGGATGCTGGGGGGCAAGGGGAAGATGGTGTTCTTAGACGAGGTGGTCCGAGGAGGCTTTCCAAAGATGAGGCTGGGGTAGAGCTGTGAATGCAGCAGAGGAGCCCGACATGTGGCCGTGTGTGCAAGCATCTTCCAGGCCAGGAGAACAGGAGGTGCGGAGGTTGGGGTGTGCTTGGCATTCTTGAGGATCCCTGCAGGGAACAGTAAAGCTGGAGCTGAGAGGTGGGTGAGATGAAGTCAGAGGTCGTCATGGACCTTATAGGTCATGCGGGGGGGGGGTGGCGTTAGAGTTGACACCAAGAGAGCTAGGAGGACACTGAGGGTTCTGGTTGCTGGCAGCAGGGAGATTAGGGGCTGAGCAGAACTTCTGACGGCAGCACTACTCATGCCTTGAGCCGTATGAGTCTTTGTACGGGGGCTCCCCTGTGCATTCTACCATGTTTAGAAGCATCCCAGGCCAGGCCTCTAACCACCAGATGCCAGAAGCAGCTTCCCCCCACCACCAGTTGTGAAAACGAAAAATGTCTGCAGACATTGCCCAGTGTCCCCTGGTGGGCAGAGCCCCTGGTTAAGAAGCACTGAAATAGAGGGACCCGGGGGAAGCAGAGCACAGGGAAGAGAATCTCACTGTCCAGGCAGGAGATTGTCAAGCTTGCACCAGGTTGGGAGCTGGACATAATAAACGGTTGATATTTAGGGATTGGAGGCCAGACAGAGGGGCGTAGTTCACCTTCATCTAGCCTTCTAAGTTATGTCTAAATATAACCTAAGGGACTAAGAATTGGGGTTATTTTGCAATTTTGCAGAAGAGGAGTTGTGTGTTTTCATGTGTATAAAAAAAGTTTAAAAGGAGGGGTGCCTGGGTGGCTCAGTCAGTTAAGCGTCCAACTCTTGATTTCGGCTCAGGTCATGATCTCAAGGTCATGATCTCAAGGTCGTGAGATCAAGTCCGGTGTTGGGCTCTCCACTCAGTGGGAGGTCTGCTTCCCCTCTCTCCCTTTCCCCCTCCCCCGCTCGTGCACCCCCCCCAAATAAATAAATAAATAAATAAATCTTTTTTTTTAAAGTTTAAAAGGAACTATTACCAATGTTGCCTTTGGAGGGAGGGCAGGATGAGAGGGAGACCAGGAATGACCTTCAGCTCTATTTAAATTTTCACTTTATATACAGATCTTCCTCTTATGATGGGGTTATGTCCGATAAACCCATCCTAAGCTGAAAATACATAAGTTGAAAATGCCCTTAATCCACTTCACCTACCAACCCCCATAGCTCAGCCTTGCCTACCTCATGTGTACTCAGAACACTCACACAAGCCCGCAGTCGGGCAAAGACATCTAACACAAAGCCTATTTATAGTACAGTGGAGACTATCTCATGTAATTCATTGACTACTGTGCCGGAAGTGAAAATCAGAATGGCTGTCTGGGTGAAACGGTTCTAAGTGTACCAGTTGTTGACCCTCGTGATTGAGTAGCTGCCCAGCATCACGAGAGAGTGTCATAGTGCTGTAGCCAGCCCAAGATAAGATCAAAATTCAGGTACAGTTTCTATTGAATGAGTATCACTTTTACACCATTGTAAAGTCAAAAAGATCATAAGTCAAGCCATTGTAAGTTGGGAACCATTTGTATATACGCACACATATATATGCTAAGTAAAAATCATTTCTGAATGATGTACTGTGACTCTGTTTATGCATCATTTTCAAGATGGCATAATGACAGTGATGGAGAGCAGAGTGATGGTTGCCGGGATGAGGGATGCAGAGGGAGAGTGGGGGAGGCAGCCGGTGTGGGCCATGCAGATGGACAGGATCTTGATGGTGGGGGTCACACGAACCTATACTTGCAGTAAAATTGTATAGATACAGCAACACACACACACAGAGCATGTAAAAATGGTGAAATCTGACAGATTGGTGAAGTTATGACCCATGTCGATTTCCTGGCTTTGCGACATGCGACAGTTATGTGAGATGCTGCCGTTAGGGGAAATCGGGTGAAGCGTACACAGATGTCTCTGTACTAGTTCTGCAATTTCCTATGCATCTATGATTATTTCACAATAAACATGATTTTTTAAAGGGCAATGAGAAAGGTCTTTTATTTTTTTTTAAAGATTTTATTTATTTATTTGACAGAGATAGACACACCCAGTGAGAGAGGGAACACAAGCAGGGGGAGTGGGAGAGGAAGAAGCAGGCTCATAGCGGAGGAGCCTGATGTGGGGCTCGATCCCATAACGCCGGGATCATGCCCTGAGCCGAAGGCAGATGCCTAACGACTGCGCCACCCAGGCACCCCGGGAAAGGTCTTTTAAGACAAATGTCTTGTCGATTGGAGTGAGCTTCCAGAGGACAGAGCCTTACAGCAAAGCCTCACCCAGGCTGGCCGCCCCACAGAGCTGGTCAGTCCTTGAGAAGAGCTCACTTGAGTTCAGGGATGGAGCAACATGCAGACATCCTCAGTAAACACAGCTGGAATGGGAGACAATGGTGGGGAGTGCAGAGGGAATTAGGTGAAAGATATGGGTCTGAAGACATCTGAAATATGCGTGTAAACTGCTGCATACATTTCTGCTTCAATGGAAATAGAATAGGTTTTTGATACTGGGTACTCAGCTCTGGTCTAAACAGTGCTGGTGAATGGGAGTGGGATACAGAGCCATGATAAAGGAAGACAATGACCAGCATGTCCCCACAAGGGGCCAAGTGCCATGCAGCTGTGGTGGGCGTGGGAGCAGCTAGAACTCCCACATGATGAGCAAGGACTGGCGGATATCAGGGCACCGTGCGTGCAGTCCTTCATGGCTGGACCGAGGGCTCTGCACTCATCTCTTTCCCCTGCTCAGGAACTAACATGCAATACTGAGTCACAGAAGAGAGGGAGCCAGTAGTCAGGATGATGCTGGCCAAGACTTTGGGGTTGCATTAATGGTACCCTCTCCCAAGGTGATAGGAAGGCTGGCAGAAGAGCCAGTCCCGTGTTCCAAGGTGGCAAAGACGAAAGGGGGAACACTACACCAAGGACACAAAGAGAGCAGGGTTGCACGCCCTGGTCACCCTTTGGGTGCCGAGAGGCCTCGAGCTCCTCTGCCGGGGAGGAGACCAGAAGGCATTGTCAGCTCAACGCCCCCCCCAGCTCACAGCCCCCTACAGGGGCAGACAGCATTGAGCAGTCGGCCACCCCAAGCCATGGTCAAGGCATTGACAGCTGACCTGTGGCTTCTCTGAGTTTCCTGACCTCCGGGGAGATTGCATTTTTGGTCTTCTTAAGGGAAATAGGTGTGCCTGGGCCATGGAGAGAGAGTTGTCATAACCACCAGTCCAGGACAGCCTTGCCCAAGGCTGCCTCGCCTCCCGCACCCACTGCCACTGAGACCAGCTCCATCTGGCTTCTGCCACTTCTCCCTTGTGTGCTCCCCAGGGCCTGCATGCAAGGTGGGCTAACTCAGGAACAGTGGGGCCCCCAGTGGCTCTATGGGCCTTTGTTTCCACCGGCATTTATGGCACTGTCCCTGTACTAGGCTGTGTCCAAGTCAGAGCACCCAGGCTGTCACTGCATCCTCACGCCACTCCTGTGAAGCAGGCACCAGTGTTTGGCCATTGACACATGAAGACACCTTGCGACCTGCACATCTTCCTGCAGCTGGAAGAGAAGGCCAGGATTCTAGCACAGGCTTGTCAGATTCCAGCGTCTGTCCCTGCTTTAGCCATCCCTGCCCCCTGCCCCACGCCATGGTTCTGAGGGGGACTGTGATAACACCAGAGCTCTGAGGAATCAGAAGCTCATGTCTGGACCTCCAGACTATGGTAACACCCATACTCATAGAGAATGAAGCCCTTCCCATCCCTCCAGGTCAGGCTCAATCCCACCTCCTCCAGGAAGCCTTCCATGACTTCTCTTGCTCAGGTGACCTCATCCTTCTCTCAATGCTTCCAGAACACCCACTTCTCTGGCCCCTCCAGCTAATGCCTTATCCCCCTCATCAGAGAGGCTGGACAGGGTGAGGATGAGGGAGGCCCTCCAAGGCTGGACTTCCTGACTTCAAATGGGAGAATATTTAAGATTTCTAGGCACAGAGTTTGGCAGGGGTGAGGGTGGGAGGGATGATTCAATAAACACCAGGCATTAAGTATCATTTCAAATAAATAAATAAACATATAGACATAAAATTTCTTTAGCCATAAATACTTATGTTTATATGTGTACATATATATGTGTGTGTGTACATGTATACACACACACATATATATACACACAGTACTCATAGAGTACTGTATATTAACAAAAAAGCAGGCATTACCTTTGAAAACAACTTTATGTGGGATCATGTGTAACTTCTTCATACTACTCTGTATTTTCCAAATTAGTAAACCAATGATGTTACTTTGATGTTGGAAGAGGGGAGGGAAATGAAGTAAAGAAGCATTAGCAAATTAAAACAAGGTAATGTTTGAAGCAAACAAGGGCTTGCATAAGAAACGCAGGGGGAATGGGACAGACCGGTGATGGGTAGTAAGGAGGGCACGTATTGCATGGTGCACTGGGTGTTATACGCAACTAATGAATCATCGAACTGTACATCGGAAACCGGGGATGTACTGTATGGTGACTAACATAATATAATAAAAAAACATTAAAAAAAAAAAAAGAAACGCAGGCATGTTCATGGAGCACCTCCCACATGCTCCAGCTCCCTGGAGGTGGTGCAAGGGACTCAGAAAGGAATAGGACCCGGCCCTACCCAGGGAGCCTGGATGCAGGGGAATGCCCAGCCTGACCAGTCTCTGAGTAACTATTCCGGGAAGCACACAGCGTGCAAGGTGTTCTGAGAACCCCAAAGGTGCAAAGGTTTCTAAAATGCAGCCTTTGCCCTGAACCCATTTGCAATTGAATAACATCATAAGACTGCTTCTGCCAACCCTCCGAACAGCCCAGAACCCTACCCGGGGGACAGGAACCTGTCAGCCACTCTGTCTCCAGCACCCTGGCCTCACAGCAGCCCTTGGCTCTCACTGCTTAAACCTTTCCTAGGTGCCAATTAGTCAAACACACTGCTAAACCCTTAACACTTTCCCCTTGAGCCTTCGGAGACAGCGCTTTCCCCCTTTTTACAGATGGTGCCACTGAGGCTGAGAGAGTTCGTGGCGATAGAGCTGGGGCTGAAAAGCACATGGTTATTGCCTTACCAGTCCAACAATGCCTTCAGCCAAAGGGATATAGGCCTCACATTCTGACCAGCTTGCCCCACTCCAGGCCTGCTGGTAGCCCAAAGAAAAGAATGGAGAGGCAGCCCCATCCTTTTCCCCTTTGCCTTCTCTTTCTCCCCCCGAAACGTGTTTTCTTTCCTCTGGGAATGGAGTCTTGCTACTCCCTGCTCTTGCCTGTTTCTTAATCTTTCTTTAAAAGAATTCTTGAGTTAATTAACAGCCCTGATGTGGCTCTGCCAGGAAAACAACACAAGGGGTGTGTGTGTGTGTGTGTGTGTGTGTGTGTGTGTGTGTAGACCAGAGAGAAAAGGAACAAACTGTAAGTGGTTTTAGAGTCCAACGTAAGACTCTAGAAAATCCCTTTGGAACAAGGAAAACTGGATCACATTTGTTTTCTTGGTCCTCGAAAATAGTAAATGGAAGGAGAGACCAAGGAGAAAATTTTGACCTTACTATACTCCCTCCTATTGCTCAAGAACCATCCATAGCTCCCTATTACCTGGTTATGAAAGATAAGTAAGCCAGGCACCTGCTTCTTCTACCCACTCAGCCCAGTTCTCCCTCCCAGCTTCCCTGAGAGAGCCCCCTGCAGGTGCAGATGTACACCCACACCGCCTGTGTGTTATGTCCATGTACCAGGACTTCCCAACAATGTCAGTGGTGAAATATTCCTCCCAGCTTGGGCAGACTGGACCCACCACTCTGTGCCCTGGTATTTGCCATTGCCTGTCACTGCACTTTTATTCAAGCATACTCCCCACCAAGGCCACTGCCTTGAGTTCTTCCCCCACCACTCTGAAACTTAAGAGTTATGTTTCCCAAACTGTGTTCCATGGAGAACCCCTACCAGAATTCCTTGGGAGAGCCAAAGGGAATAAAATGCAAATTCCTGGGCCCTAGTCTAAACCTATTACAGCAGGCTTTCTGGAGGTGAGCCTAAGAAAAAAGAGGGATGCTAAATGTGTGTGTGAGTGTGTGTGTGTGTGTGTGTGTGTGTGTGTGCATGTGTTTGCTTGCTTATATACAAAAAATAAAAGAAGTGGCATACTTCTAGAAATCATTGTCCATAGTGGAGGGAGGGAAGGAATAAGGTAATAAGTCAGCCTTTGAACATCCCTTGTCTTCAGGTTTGAGTATGAAACCATCAAAAATGCATTTTCATGGGGCACCTGGGTGGCTTGGTGGGTTAAGCAACTGACTTTGGCTCAGGTCATGATCTCAGGGTCCTAGAATCAAGCCCTGTGTCAGGCTCCCACACTGAATGGGGAGTCTGCTTGACCCTCTTCCTCTGTCCCTCCCAACGCTTGTGAGTGCTCTCACTCGCTCTCTCTCTCAAATAAAATCTTTTTAAAAAAGAAAATCTTCGACTTCCACGGGCACCTGGCTAGCTCAGTCAGTAGAGCATACAACTCTTGATCTTGGGGTTGTGAATTCAAGTCCCACATTGGGCATAGTGATTACTTTAAAAAAATCACTTCTCTGAACCTGTTTGTTTACCTATAAAATTAGGATAAAAAATATCTACTTCTGATTGTTGGAGTTAAGATGGCAGAGGAGTAGGGGACCCCTTTTTCAGCCGGTCCCCTGAGTCAAGTTGGATAGGTACCAGACCATCCTGAACATCCATGGAATCAGCCTGAGATGCAGGAAGATACATCTGGATCTCTACAAATGAACATCTCCAGCGCTAAGTATTGAGGTACGAAGTGGGGAGCCGTGAACCGCGCACAGATATCAGAAGATAAAGGGAAGGGGGAAGGAGCCACCGTGTTTGGGCGCCAGGAAGTGGTAGCCACCTGCGTGGGGGAGCGGGAGGACTCGTGGACCGGCACCCGCAAGAGAGCAGACTGAGACCGTGAGCCGGGCAACGCGCGCGACCAGACTGAAAACCGGAGCTCTGGTGCGCTCACTGGAACCAGACTGAGACCAGGAGCTCTGGGTGCACGGGGGCAGCTAGTGGCTGGCAGTGTTAGAAACACAAAGGACAGAGATGCGCCGGCCCTGTAAGTGAGGGCTGGGACACCTGGTGTGGGGCGCACACCCCGGACGCTGCAGGGTTGAGCAGCACCAACAGAAACAGAGTTAAATAGAAACAGAAGGAAAGCTACCAAACTCATTCTATGAGGCCAATGTTACCTTGATCCCCAAACCAGGCAAAGACCCCCTAAAAAAGGAGAATTATAGACCGATTTCCCTAATGAATATGGACGCCAAAATCCTCAACAATATCCTGGCTAATAGAATCCTNGAAATTGCAAGGATTATTAGAAACTTTTATCAACAGCTATATGCCAAAAAACTAAACAATCTGGAAGAGATGGAGGCCTTCCTGGAAACCTATAAACTACCAAGACTGAAACAGGAAGAAATAGATTTCTTAAATAGGCCAATTAACTATGAAGAAATTGAGTCAGTGATAAACAACCTTCCAAATAATAAAACTCCAGGCCCAGACGGTTTTCCTGGGGAATTCTACCAAACATTCAAAGAAGAAATAATACCTATTCTCCTAAAGCTATTTCAAAAAATAGAAACAGAAGGAAAGCTACCAAACTCATTCTATGAGGCTAATATTACCTTGATCCCCAAACCAGGCAAAGACCCCCTCAAAAAGGAGAATTACAGACCGATTTCTCTAATGAATATGGATGCCAAAATCCTCAACAAGATCCTTGCTAATAGAATCCAACAGTACATTAAAAGGATTATCCATCATGACCAAGTGGGATTCATCCCTGGGATGCAGGGGTGGTACAACATTCGCAAATCTATCAGTGTCTTAGATTTTATTCAGAAGCAAAAATTCAGAAATTATNCAAGAACCATATGATCCTCTCAATTGATGCAGAAAAAGCATTTGACACAATACAGCATCCTTTCCTGATTAAAACCCTTCAGAGTGTAGGGATAGAGGGTACATTTCTCAAGATCATAAAAGCCATCTATGAAAAACCTACAGCAAATATTATTCTTGATGGGGAAAAGCTGGAAGCCTTTCCCTTAAGATCAGGAACACGACAAGGATGCCCACTCTCGCCACTATTATTCAACATAGTACTAGAAGTCCTTGCAACAGCAATCAGAAGACAAAAAGGGATCAAAGGTATCCAAATCGGCAAAGAAGAAATCAAACTGTCTCTCTTCGCAGATGACATGATACTTTATATGGAAAACCCAAAAGAATCCACTCCCAAACTACTAGAAGCTATAGAGCAATTCAGTAAGGTGGCAGGATACAAAATCAATGCCCAGAAATCAGTTGCATTTCTATACACGAATAACGAGACTGAAGAAAGAGAAATTAGGGAATCCATCCCATTTACAATAACACCAAAAACCATACGTTACCTTGGAATTAACTTAACCAGAGACGTAAAGGACCTATATCCTAGAAACTATAGATCACTTTTGAAAGATATTGAGGAAGACATAAAAAGATGGAAAAATATTCCATGCTCATGGATTGGAAGAATTAACATAGTTAAAATGTCCATACTACCCAGAGCAATCTACACTTTCAATGCTATCCCGATCAAAATACCGAGGACATTTTTCAAAGAACTGGAACAAATAGTCCTTAAATTTGTATGGAA
>NC_048219.1:98488421-98590671 GCF_002007445.2 Ailuropoda melanoleuca | reverse complement strand
GGTGATGGGTAGTAAGGAGGGCACGTATTGCATGGTGCACTGGGTGTTATACGCAACTAATGAGTCATCGAACTTTACATCAAAAACCAGGGATGTACTGTATGGTGACTAACATAATATAATAAAAAAAATTTTTTTAAAGAAAATCTTTATAAAAAATGCATTTTCATGATTAAAAAACAAAATTGAATAAATTTTTAAAAATCCCCAAATTTAAAATTAATGAACCTTTTATTTAGCTGCTGACATAACCACACAGAGAGAAACTAGTTCAAATGGTATTAAAGCTTAGTAATTTAACACGCATTCTTAGTGGGATATAACCTAAAGGCAAAAAGAAATGCCCACCCCCCCGCCAAAATCTGAAATCATTTTTGGTGATCATAATGGTATTATTCGTCTGAGCCCATTGTGTGTGTAATAAAGGGTAAAGCAAATGAGTAACTATGCTGGAGTTTTCAAAGCTGATATTTTCAGCGTGGTTAAAAGAAGTCACAGAGTAAGACCAATGAAGTATTAAGACTCTGGTTGAATCTGAATTGGAAATACCAATACGAACTTATGATGTATCTTATCTTTTTTTTTTTTTAAGTATGTACTTTCTAGTTTTGCCCGCTAAAAAGATCTGGAAATGTGTATAATCCAGTACATTGAACACCCACTATATCCAGATTGTGGTGTCTAAATACCGCTCCCCACTAAAAGGAACCAGGATTCCTTATAGAAATGGACAATTCTGAGTCAAGAGATGTATAACGAGCTTGGAACATCCTTTCATATAGATCCAGTAAGCTACTGAAAATTAGTAGAGTATATCAAAAGGACTCAGGAGCCCATTCCAGTAACTTCCATTGCCCAAAGATGGTATAATTTGGGCATCAAAAAAGATAGTAAGTACCATGAATTGAAAGAAGTCAAATATGTTTAAATCAATGGGACCATAGTAATATTAAACACACACATGCACGCAAACTCAGTGGTTATTTCTGGAAGAAGCTGGGGAACCAAATCATGGTAACCGATACATCGAGGGAAAGCATCAAGTGTTTATCCTGCTTTTACAACCAGGAGCTCAAAGTCACCACACAGTTGATGAGGGGAATCTTCTTTATAGAAGCAGTCCAGCTAAAAAATAAAGAAGGAATGATAGAATTCAAACATCACTCCTTCATGATCTAATGAATTAGTAGATCTAGGCAATGAATATCATTAGCTGCCAACGTGACAAGATACCCAGATGCCATGTGCCTTGTGCAGAAGAACCCAGTACAGATGAAGCAGCCGTGCCCAAAATCCTAGTCAACCCAAAAGGTCTATCAATTTCAAGCAAATACGGGAGACAGAGGAATACAGTACATGATACATGAGGATGAAAATAGAATGATCACAGTGTAGGAAAGTCAATTAATAGCAGCCATTTGATTTCTTCAACAAAATATTCTGAGAAAATAAAAGATAGAAGAAGAACTTATGGGGCGCCTGGATGGCTCAGTCGTTAAGCGTCTGCCTTTGGCTCAGGGCATGATCCCAGGGTCCTGGGACTGAGCCCCGCATCGGGCTCCCTGCTCCGCTGGGAGCCTGCTTCTTCCTCTCCCACTCCCCCTGCTTGTGTTCCCTCTCTCGCTGGCTGTGTCTATCTCTGTCAAATAAATAAATAAATAAAATCTTAAAAAAAGAACAAGAAGAAAAAGAACTTATGAATCAAAAGAGACTTAAGTGAAAAATCAATCTTTAATTAGGCCTCTAATTGGATCCCGATGTAAAGAACACACTTAAAAATTTTATATGACAATCAGGGAAATGCAAACACAGCCTAGAAATTTAATTGTATTGAAATATTGTTTTTAGTCTTTTTAAGGTGATAATAACATTGTGTTTATTATTTTTTGCAAGAGCCCCTTTTAATGAGTACATGCTAAAATATTTACAGATGAAGGGGTACGACGTGTAATGTTGGCTTCAAAAATACAGAAAAAGGCTTTTCAAACATACAGAAAACAGCAGAGAATATAAGTTCCACCTTCAACAATTAAAGACAGAGAGGGAGACAAACCGTAAGAGACTCTTAACTATAGGAAACAAACTGAGGGCTGCTGGAGGGGATGGGGTGGGTGGATGTGGCAGCTGGACAATGGGCATTAGGGAGGGCACTTGATGGAATGAGCACCGGGTGTTATATGCAACGGATGAATCACTAAATTCTACCTCTGAAACTGATAATACACTATGTGTTAATTAAATTTAACCTCAATTAAAAAAAATTTTAAATACAATCTTTTTGTTGTTGTTGCTATACACCTACCCCTTCAGACTAGCTAGTCCCAGATTATTATCTGCGTATTTTCCTGGCATTCGTAGCCTATAACAAATCCTTTCAGCAAGCTGCTCAGTTAATGATTGAGCTCGGAGCCTGGCCCAGGGATCCTGGGTTATGATTCGAAGCCAGCAGGCAGGGGGAAGGGCAGAGTGAGGCCTGTTCCCCCATAGGCCACTTGGCTATTGTTCTTCAGGGGTCTTGTCTTCAGGACGGGGCTTCCTTAGCGAGGCTCCCTGACCGAGGATGTTGCAGAATGCACAGCACCGCCATCCCCGACCCCTCCAGGCCCCAGAGCCAGCCTCAGCCTGGGTGGCACAGCCCCAGCGTTGAGGACCGGTGCACCCTGAGCACACGTTTACTGAACTCCCTTCCTTCCCTCTACCCTGAGCCCAAGCAGGTGCTTGAAAGCTGAAGTATCCTGAAGTATTTTACGGTGAGTGTAGCAAAACCAAGGAGTCAATGGTCTTATTTTGTTGGCAAACCAGAGCCACTGTATGCAGGACCAAAGCTGGGAAAGTACTTCCAAAAAGAGATAGGAAGACTCCAAAGACCTCTGCACACCGCCCTGCTTCCCCAGCCGCTGTGCTGAAATTCTCCCATCCCCTGTTTTCTCTGTTGGGTGTAACACTCCGTCTTACAGGGTCCAGACTTAATACGCAGGCACTCGCAGCAGGGGCAGTGGCTTACTGACTGAGTACCTGCTATCTCCTCGGCACTGGGTTACGGGTTTACGTGACTTTTCACCTATCCATTTACTTCTCCCAGCATCTCTATTAGATAGATGTAATTATTAGCTCCATTTCACAGATGAAACCCTGAACTTCTTTAAGAAGTTAGGGTACCCCGTGGGCAAGAGTCAGGGCTAGCTTCAGACCGCCAGTTCTGGCTCCAGAGAGGATATACTCATGGTTTTCAAACTAGGTCCTGTGGATCCCTAGGGTTCCAGAGAGGACAGAGTGGAGAAGACAGGCAGTGTGGCAGAGCTTGGGGCTCCTGCCCTGCATCAGCCACCAAATGCCTCCTTGTTCGGCTTCATGTCCTGGACTTTCATAGAGATTTCTTCTGAGGCAAGGTCTTCTTTCTAAATATCTTGGGACAACCTCTCCTCTGGCCTAACCCCCTAAGTGACTCAAAGAGGGGGACACCCTGCCCACAGTGCCAGAGCTCTGGTCCTGCCTGGGTCTTCTTTCAGTGACCCTCCCAAAAGTCCCAAGGACTGGAAACTCTCCCCATTGGGTAGGACATTTGCCGAGCTCCCAGGCTACCTGCAGAATGCCTGCACCCCAGTGACCTAGTGGAGGAAAGGTAGGTATGCCTCCAGAGATATAGGTCAGGTCTGGGGATAAAGCAGGTGGCTCTCTCTGCCCTGTGCAGTGGCCAGCAGCCAGGTTGGAAAACAATTTCTCTGCCTGAGGAGGAAACCTTGGGTACCTGCCACCTGGGTCTTCTTTCTCCATAAATTTCTAGCACTACGCACCCTGTCCAGCGCATGCCCGGAGCCCTACAACTATTTGCCAAATTGCCCTGAAAAGCACTCACGTTTCCTAGCATGCCCCGTGTGTGCTAAGCCCGGGCTAGGGGCTTCTGCCTACATAGGTCGTATGAACTACAGACCAAGAGTGTTAAATGGTCATTATCCGGGTCCCTTTCAGATCTGGATTTTATCATCATGAAATGTTAGGGGGGTATTTGCTACTCACAAGGCAGCCCCAGCTGTGCGCCATCACAGACTCCTTGGGCATGGCCAGGAGGGGTCCAGGAAGGAAAACGTCATAAATGCAAAGCTCTGATGAAGTTTGCCAGGAAATCACACTTGCAGCAGACTGCCGCGGGGTGACGTTTTCCCTGCTGGGCTGTGCCGCCCAGCCTCTGGCACGTGAGTGCCCACATCTGTGCAACGCCTCGGCGCGGAGAATTTGCAGCCAGTGAGGCCACATGCTGACTCTTCTGAGTGAGTGTTTCCGAGTGCTTATCGTGTACGAGGTTCTGCGGAGGACAGCTGTCTGTTCCAGACAGAAAACAAACATCAAAGCAAGGAGCCGAAGCACTGAAAAAACTGGTTCCAAAGAGCAATAGGTACGGTGCAGAGATAAAGCAAGGTGATATGATAGAGAACGTTCCAGTGGGGTGCACCTTAGAGGAGGGTCTCTGAGGAGGTGGCAAGTGAGCAGAGAACAAAATGACAAGGGGAGATCAAGTGCACTCAGTTTGGAAGACGAGCAGCCCAGGCAGAGGAAGAGCAAGAGCCAAGGCCCTGGGGTAGAGGTAAGCTTGGCACGTGCAAGAGGCAAGAGGTTGTGCACGTGCACAGCCAGGGTGCCGCAGTGCGTGAGGGAGAGAGTGGGAGGAGATGTGCTCAGCAGGCAGCCCAGATCATGAAGGGCCTCGTCATGCACTGCAGGACATTCGGGTCACATTCTGAGCACAGCTGGAGGCCACGGAAGCAGAGGAGGGCCAAGGTCTGATTGACACTTTAGATCTGCTCCACTCACGGCTGGCGAGCCCCTGACACGTGGCTGGTCCGCAGTGAGATATGCTGCAAGTGTAAAATACACCTAGATTTCAAAGGCTTAGCACACAAGGAAGGAAAAGGCCCCATTACGTATTTTTATACTGATTACATGTGGAATTAGCAATACTTTGGATGTATTAGGTTAAAGAAAATATTCTACCAATATTATTTACACTTTTTTTTTTTTTTACCATTTTGAGTGCCTCTTGAAAACTTTAAACGGCATGCATAGCTCATGTTCCATGTGTCTTTGCCTTCGTGGGCCTGGTGGGGAGCCCCTGGAATGATGTGGGCCTGGGGGATGTAGTCTGAGGTGCCAAGCCCCCTGTCTGAATCACAACCTCTCCTGCATGCTCCCCCTTTGCCTTTTCTTCCTTTATTGGTCCCTGATCACGTTAAACTGTCTGTCATGCAATTATGGTTCATTCATTGATCTTTTTATCATTTTTTTCTCCCTCCTAGAATGTGAGACCCACAACGGTGGGGATTTTCACCTGCTTTGTTCTCTGTGGAATCCCCCATGATTAGAACGGCCCTGACACACAGTGGGCGCTCAGCAAACACAAGTTGAATGAATGAATGAATGAATGAATGAACGAATGGCGCTAGAAATCTCAACCCGGCAGCCTTGTGAAGCCTTAGTGTGGGGTGACTGGGGGTGCCTGGGAGAGTAGAATTGTCCCTTATGCCGTGGGGCAAGATGTGCTCTGAGAACCCAATCTCATTATGGCCACATCCATGGAGTTTTCTTTTTAAAGCATCCTTTTGTCTAATTGCTCCAAATGCACAGCATTAGCTCCCAGGTAGGAAAACCACAGGCAGAAGTTAAGCAGAGGGTAAAATTTAAGTTGGAAAAAGAAAGTCCTTGGACTTCTTCCCAGGGTCCCCAGCCCAGCGGCAGACCCCTCCACAGAGCCCCATGGGGGGATTCTAGGATCCCCGCTTTTGAAGCGGGGATAGTGAGAGCTCAGAGAGGGGCAAGGGCTTAACTGGGGCCACACAGTGAGGAAAGAGGACTCCTGGGGTCACAGGCATGGTCCCGAGCCTGCTTTCCCCCTCCTCTCCTGGACACCAGACGGCTGGGCTCCATCACTGATGGCTGGCCGAGCGACCGAGTGCTGGGCACCGTCTTCCCTGCATATCACCCTCCCGTGGAAAGTGACCAGAGGGCGCCGGCTCCTTCCCCAGGTCCCTCAAATCCTACAACAAAAGCAATCAGCATGTGATGGCTATCCTAGCACAGAGGCCACCCTGGCTTGGGGTCAGTCCGATCGGTGCTGGGCTGCTGCGTAGGGGCTAGATGACGTCTCTGTGTCTCAGTTTCCTGGTCTGCTAAAAGGGGCAATAAGACCAATTCCGTAGGACTGTTGTGGCGGTTGAAAACGATATTGTCCGTGCGAAATAAGCTAGCACAGGGCCTGACACAGCAACCTTGGTGACCTCAATCTTAATTATTATTATTCGTGCCTTTATCCTTACTGTTGCAGGTGGCAGGGGCAGCAAGGTCAAAGGACAGGAACCGAAAACTCTTGTATACATTTTCCCACCAAATCCACTTCTAGCCTGGGTCCCCACAACCCCCCAGAGCCTCTGCCCAGCTGGCTGGGTCCCCACAGTCATTTTTCTCCGATGCTAGGTTTTGAGAGCTGCCTCTGGGAATCTCCTTTGTGAGCATAGTATCGCCCTTGGTTGTTCAAATAAACCTGCCTGGTGTGCTGATGGGACAGAGGGAGGGGTGGTATGGGGGTGCAGAGACAGAAACATGGGAAGTGGAAATTGACAGAGGAAAGTCTCCAGTGAGACACGGAAAGTCAAGGAGGGGAGGAGAGCAGAGAGGCAGAGGGAGACAGGATGGGCAGCAGAGACCCTGCCGGGCTGGCGGAAGACAGAAGGAAGAGCAAAAAGACAGGGAGGCAGGGAGATGGACCCGGGGCAGACCCCGAGCGAGACGCAGGGAGGTGAGAGCAGCAGTTCGTGGCGAGGCCTGCTTCATGCCAGGCCAGTTTGGTCCAGCCAGGCCCCACTGGCCCCTCTGCTCTATCAGCACTGTCAATCTATGGCCTGGTGAGCTGAGGGAAATGAGCCTTGAACACGCTATTCTGGGTAGGAGCAAACACCCTTTTGGGCAGCCTGAGGTCTGAGGGTGACCCCGGGGGGGGTGCAGGGGCAGGATCTGCCCAAGCCCTAGGTGGCAGCTTCATGGGGACTCTGCCAAACCAGAGTGGTCTCTGTGGGTGGGCCTGGGTCCCCAGCCAGGTCTAGGGCCCAGGAGAGCCTCTGTGTCGAAGATGCGGAGGGTCAGGCCCAGGGTGGGATGAAGACAGTGTCCTAGTCAACACCGGTAAGAGCTTCCCATGGGCTCTGGCAGGACAAGGCTGGGGGATGAAGGAATGGCCCCTCGTTCCCCCACTCGTGCCCAACTGTGGGCACCCCTGACTCCAGAACACGACCCTTTTCCTTATTATACTCAAATATTAGGACCAGGGCTGTGTCTGTACGGAATCACAAAAGAAAACATGTTAGCCCAAAAATAAACGTGGGCACTTCTCTCTCAACACCCCCATTCTCTCTGCTCTACTTTCCAAGGCCTTCCGCAAGTTTTCTGGGAATTTCTCCAAGGTTTGCCCTCTCAAGGGCAGCTCTGGCCCCAAACTCCCATCCCACAGTTCTGTTTTGTGACCAGTACCCATCTCCTGCTCTGTGACATGACTGAGGACTCCCCCCACCCAGCCGAGCAGGCTTAGCCCGCCCCAAATCAAAGGGGGGCAGCTGTCACAGAGAGAGACTGTAGGTGGGAAGGAGGCCCAAAGGCCCCAGAGAGGAAGTTGCTTCACGGGGCTTAGCGCTGTTCTGAAGAGCCCACCGGCCCCTTCTCCCCCGGGAGAACACCCCTGCAGCTCCATCCCACACTGGCCTCTGGCTCGGGTGGGGGTTTCAGGCCCCCCGACCCCCTCTCCTCGCAGCCCCCTCCCAGCCCCCACTCTGGCCCCAGCCCAGGAGGAGATACTTTCCTGTAACCCCCTCACCCCTCTTGGAAAGAGGCTGGGGTTTTAAATAGCAAAAACCTCCTTCCACACAAGAATTCCCCACTATGGCTGGCTCCGCAGGCCTGACTCCATAACAGGGCAGCTCACTCAGAGACGGGGAGTCCTGAGGCAGGAGCCCATCTGCTCACCTGCGGATTCTGAGCCAGAGTTTGGCACATCTGTCCGTGGGGTGAAGAAACTGCCAGGAGTGGCCTGCAGCCAGCACAGCCCCAACCCCTTCAGTGACTCCGCAGGGCTCTTGGGAAGGAGCCCTGGAGTCTAGCCGGATCTCCCCACTTCCCGAACGTGCCCTGACCTCGCAGCCCTGAGGCTTTTGCTGATGTGGTTCCCTTTGCTGGGAGCAGCCTTTCCCCATCTTCACCAGCCTCCTCCCATGTACATAGGAGCTACTTCCCTGACCACACTCCCTGCCCGGCATCCCCCCATCTCTCTCCCACTCCTCCCGAATGGTTCAGGTTGCTAAGTGCAGTGACCCCGAGCCTAGACCTGCGAGTCCTCAAGGGGCTCACAGAATCTCACAGGGTCATCATCTCATTTCTAAAAAGCAAGAAGTTGGAACCAAACATATTATACTTCATTTTTTTCCCCGACTCTTTATTTTCTCCTTGTTTCCCCTTACGTTTTGGGAGTCTACCTGGGGTCCGAAATGCCTGGGTGGCATCCCGTTCTGACTCTTCCCAGGGAGGAAATTTCAGGCAAATTCTTTAGCTTCTCGGTCTCTTCTGGGTCTCAGTCTCAGTCTCCTCACGAGTGAAACGAGGAGAACCATTCTCGCAGGTGCCGTGAGGTTCGGGGAGTGCGTGTGTGGCACCTGGCATTGTGCTGGGCACTTACGAGGTGCTTGATCACTGGGGCCCTAATCACCTATCTTGACTTTGATATAACAATAACAATATAACAGCTTTGGCCTGCAGCCATCTGACGTAAACAGAACACAATGGAAGGCACTAGAATTTGCCAGTTGGAAAGAAACACCTGTTCTCTGTGTCAGGTGGGAAGGAGAGACCAGGGGGAAGAAGAACGAGGCAGGGAGAAGGAATCTGGTTTCTTGAGTTCCACACAGGCAAAAGATGCCCAAAAGTAGCCGCTGGGACTCAGGAACCAGACAGAAGGTTCTGGTGCAACCTGCTTTCCAACATCAGAGTGGCACAGCGTGAGCTGACAGCAGCCCATCCAAGTCGCTGCCCTGAGAGGCTCCCCAGCTTTTCCCTGAAAGTCTTCTTGTCTCCTCTTCTGCCTCTTGCAGGCCTAAGCCTCGTCTGGGGTTCCCACCTGGCTTCTCCAGAGGACCTCTTACCTCTTGGCCCAGACGGATTCTCATTCTCTCTCTCTCTCTCTCTCACACACACACACACACACACTCCCTAATTCACCCATGGACAATTACTGAGCACCTGCCAGGACACACTCCTAGGGAAGGCCAAGCCCATCCTCAAGGACCTCACCCTGGGATAGGAGATGACCCCAGAAGCTGACACTGGAGAAAGCAGATGACATACCCATGCCCAGAAGCAAGAAAGTGCCGCAGGGGCACCGACACCAGTGGAGAAGAGGAGCTCTCCTGAAGGAGGCAGTGCTGAGCCAAGGCTTAGGACAGGAGGTGTTCCCAGGGACGAAAGAAGTGGGAAGAGCATGCAGGTGGAGGGGACAGCTTGAGCAAGCACAAAGGAGGGACGGAGCATGGTGGAGGCAGGTGGATGGGGGAGTACAGCATCCTGGAAAGTAAGGACAGGCAGGCAGTGCTGAGAGCAGTAGGGAGAGGAGAGCTTGGCCTCCGCATGAGGTCTGGAGGCTATGTCAGAACACGGGGACTCTCTCCAGGAAGCAGGACGAGCCTCTGTGGGTTAACAGCAGGGGGTGGGACTCCCTTACACATTCTTTTTAGAAAGAACACTTAGGGGCACCTGGGTGGCTCGGTGGGTTAAGCGTCCGACTCCTTGATTTCGGCTCAGGTCACGATCTCAAGGTGGTGAGATGGAGCCCCTCATCAGGCCCCTCGCTGGGGCATGGAGTCTGCTTGAGATTCTCTCTCTCCCTCCCCCTCTGCTCCTCCTTGCCACTCAGTTACGCTCTCTCTCTCCCTCTCTGAAAAAAAAAAAAAAAAACTTTGGCCACCAAGCATGAAGGAAAAATCTAGGTCATGTGTATTCGACCCGCAGTTAAGTACTGCTCGTGCAGACGCAGTACCAGCACTGGAAACACAAAAATAAATGCTTCCCTGGGCGTCTTCTGCTCCTGAAATCCAGCATTAACAGTTCCGTCTGCACTTGACCCCCAGTGCCCACGGCATTCTCTCTTCTCAGCTTGGTGCACCTGCCCGTGCTCACAGCCTCCCGGAGAAGACAAACCTGTCCACGGCTGTAGAGCGGTGGAATGCATGTTCTGAAGTCAGGAACCAGGGGAGGTGCGTGCCAACGGGCACGTCCAAGGGAAGCCTCACCCACCCAACCAAAACGGGGTCCATCAGAAGGAAACGGGTAAGGGAGCAGTATCTTGTGAGTCTCTCTTATACTGGGAGTCCAACGCAAAATCCCTGCCTTGAAAGACTTTCTAGTCTATATGTAAATACATGTATAACTGTTTATCTGTAAGTATATACAATAAATAATTGTTTACTTATAATTATACAATGTAAAATGTTTATCTAAATTAAATACATATGATTTTTAAGTTGTATGATCCCATTTATATAAAATTCTAAGAAATTCAAACTAAAATGTAGAGACAGAAAACAGATTATTAGTCACCCGGGGACAGGACTGGGCAGGGAGGGAGCATGCAAGAGATTATAAAAAGGCACAGGAATACGACTGGGGGGGGGTATGTTTATTGTCCTGATGGTGGTGATGATTCCACAGGTGTCTACATATGACAAAATTTATCAAATTGCAGACCCTAAAAACGTGCAGTTTATTGTATGTCAATTATTCCCTCAATACAGCTGTTAGTCAGAAAAGCAATTGCCACAGGAAAGGGACACACGGACGGTTCCAGGATACAGAGAAGATCCAGCCCTTGACATGAGTGGGGGGTTACAAGGAAGTTCTTTTCATTTATGACTCATTAGGCCGAAGATGATACTTTTTATATTTTATCCACCTTTCCTGTGGTTATTTTTCACGTTTTCTGCAGCTTTATTAGATAAAATTCACATACTATGCAATCCAGTCATTTAAAGTGTATACTTTCAGGGGCCTTAGTATACCCACAGGCGCATGCATGTACCAGCACAGTCAATTTTAGAGTATTTTCATCATCTCAAAAAGAAACCTCATACTCTTTTTTTAAAAGATTTTATTGATTTATTTGCCAGAGAGAGAGAGTGCACATGAGCGGGGAAGAGGGACAGAGGGAGAAGCAGACTCCCCGCTGAGCAAGGAGCCTGATGCGGGACTCGACCCCAGGACCCCGGGATCATGACCTGAGCCGAAGGCAGACGCCTAACCGGCTGAGCCACCCAGATGCCCTAAATCTCATACTCTAGCAAACAACCTCCATTTCCCCATCCCGACCCCACTCCCAGCCCTAAGCAACCACCGATCTACTTTCTGTTTCTCTGTTCTGCACATTTTATATGAGTGGAATTGTGTAGTGTGTGATATTTTGGGACTGGCATCTTTCACTTAACACAATGTTTTTATGCTTTATTCATTGGAGCATGAATCAGCACTTTGTTCCTTTTAATGGCTGATGAATATTCCATTGTATGGATATACAACATTTTGTTTATCTGTTCATCGGTTGATGGGCAATTTGGGTTCTTTCCACTTTTGGTTATTGTGACAAGTCTTGCTAGAAACAATCACGTACAAGTTTTTTCTTTTTTTTTTTTAAGATTTTATTTATTCATTTGAGAGAGCGAGCGAGCGAGAGCATGTGATTAGGGGAAGGAGCAGAAGGAGAAGGACAAGCAGACTCCGAGCTGAGCACAGAGCCCAACGTTGGGCTCAAACCCAGGACCCCGAGATCATGACCTGAGCCGAAATCAAGAGTCAGATGTTCAACTGATTGAGCCACGCAGGTGCCCCACAAGTTTTTTTCTTTTTTATGGAGATATGTTTTCATTTCTCTTGGTTATACACCCAGGAGTGAAATTGCAGGATTGTATGGTAATTACATGTTCAGTTGTTTGAGGAACTACCAGAGTATTTTCCAAAGTGGAGGCACCATTTTACATTCCCACCAGTAATGTAATAAGGCTCTAACTTCTCCACATCCTTGTCAACACTTGTTATTATCTGACTATTTAATCCTAGCTACCCTGGTGGCTGTGAGGTGGTATTTCATTGTGTTTTGGATTTGTATTTCCCTGATGACTAATGATGTTGAGCTTTTTTTCATGTGATTATTGGCCATTTCTATACTTCCTTGGACAAGTGTCTATTTATATCCTTTGTCTTTTTTTTAAATTGGGTTTTGTCTTTTTATTATTGAATTGTAATAGTTCTTTATTCTAGATACAAGTCCCTTATCAGATCTATGCTTTATAACTATTTTCTCTGATTTTATAAGTTGCCTTTGCACTTTTTTTGGTGGTGCCTTTTAAATTTTGATGAAGTCCAATTCATCAAAAATGTAAATACTTTTTTCTTCATTGCTCATGGTTTTGGTGTCATATTCAGAATCCTTTGCCAAATCCAAGTTTATTAAAATTTACTCTTTTGCTTCCTTCTAAGTGTTTTTATAGTTTTAGGTCTTACATTTAGGTCTTTCATCCATTTTGAGTTAATTTTCATATGTGGTGGGAGGTTGGGGTCCAACTTCTTTCTTTTGCATGCGGATATCATTTATCCCAGCACCACTTGTTAAAAATACCATTCTTCCCTCACTGAGTGGTCTTGGCACTAACAATGGAAGCGGGTTGACTACAGATGTGTGACTTCATTTCTGGACTCTGAAATCTATTCGACTTATGCATATGTCCAGTCTTGTGCCGGCACCACCAAGTCTTGATTACCATTGCTTTGTTGTTAAGTTTTGAAATAAAGAAGTGTTTCCTTTTGCCTTGTTATTCTTCTTTAAGATTGTTTGGTCTATTCTGAGTGACTTTACTTTCCATATGAATTTTAGGATGAAGTTATCAATTTCTCTAAGAGTCAGCTGAGACTCTGGTGGGGACTGCGCTGAGTGTGTAGACCAGTTTGGCACGTGTTGCCACCTAGCAGTGTTCAGTCTTCCAGTCCCTGAATTGGAGATGTTTTCCAATTATTTAGATATTCTTTCATTTCTTTCATGTTTTTGTAGTTTTCAGTATGAGTTTTGTACTTCTTTTGTTAAATTTATTCCTAAGTATTTTATTCTTTTTGATTCTATGAAAATGGAATTGTTTCCTTTTTTAAAGATTTTATTTATTTATTTGAAAGAGAGTGAGAAACAGAGAGAGAGAGACAGCACAAGCGAGGGGAGGGACAGAGGGAGAGGGAGAAGCAGACTTGGTGCTGAGCAGGGAGCCCGACTCAGGGCTCGATCCCAGGACCCTGAGATCATGACCTGAGCCGAAGGCAAGACGCTTACGTGACTGAGACACACACGCGCCCCCACTAGAGGTAGAATTCTAAGTGGACAGTTCTTTTCTTTCAGTACTTGAAAAGTGTTATATCACTTGTTTCAGACCTCCATTTTTTTTCTTTTTATTACTGAAGAAAGTTGATATACTCCATGGTTTTTTATGAGAAATTCACTGTTACTTGAATTTTTTTATTTATAAATGTAGTATTGTTTCTCTCTCACTATTTTTAATATTTTTTTCTTTAGTTTGCTAGAGTTCGATCATGAGCTTCTTTGGTTTATCCTCTTTGTTTCACTCAGCTGCTTGAATCTGCAGATTTATGTATTTTGCCAAATTTGGAAGAATTTCAGCTGCCATTTATTCTGTTATTTTGTCAGCTCCACACTGTTTTTCCTCTTCTTGGGGACCATGATCACATGAAAGGTTGGTTTGTCATTCGGGTTTTTTGGTAGTTGTTTTTGTTTTGTTTTGGGTTGTTTTTTTTTTTAATATAGTTTTACAGGTCCCCGGGGGCTCTGTTCTTTCTTTTTATTTTTCTTTTTTCAGTCTAATTTCTCTTGGTTACTCAGATTAAGTGATTTCTGTTGCTTCATCTTCAAGTTCACTGGTTCTTTCCTCTGTTCTCTCCAGTTTGCTATTAAGCTAATCCTGTGAGTTTTTTAATTCAGTTGTTTTATTTTTCACTTCTAAAATTACTATTTGGTTGTTCTTTATCTCTTCTATCTCTTTGCTGAGATTCTTTTTCTTTCCTGAGATCTTATTTTTTTATTTCTTTTAGGTGTGTTTATAATTGCTTGTTGAAGCATTTTTATGATGGCTGTTTCTAAATCCCTCTTCAGATAATCATCTCAATGTCGTCATCTGTTGATCAACTTTTTTCATTCGAGGTGAGATTTTCCTGGGTTTTGGAATAATAAGGCATGTTTTATTGTACTCTTAGCATTCGGGTGTCATTTGCAATGAGACTTTGTTTCTTATTTAAATTTTCTATTTTAGCTGCCTTCTTCTGACACTGCTCCAGTGAAGAAAAGAGTCAGGGGAACTGTACCACCCCATTACTGCCAGGTGGGGCAGAAGTCCAACTTCCCCACTCTGTCTCCATTGGCACCCTAGAAACGAGGGGAGCCATCTTACTGCTAAATGGGTAGGAAGTCTTTTCTGACACCACCCTGACTGAGAAGGGAAGGGCAAGTCATTACTGCTCCCCACATAGTTGGTATGGTCTTTGCTGAAGGAAATGGGGAGGGGGTCACTGGTTTTTGTCCGGTATTTGACTGGAGTTGGATGGCTGTTGTCTAAAAGTTTTCTCCATTGCTTGACTGCCCCTTTCCTGGTCCTCAAGCTAGATGGAACAGGCTTTTGTTGGGGCCTTCTTTGTCTGTGCTTCGTAGCATTTTGGGTTGCTGGCTCTGCCAGCACCCAGTACAGGGTATATCAGGCAAACAAACAAACAACAAATCTGGGAATTCTTCACTCTCATTCCTTGGATCCCAAGGTCCCTGGCCAGCCTTCTTTTCTCCACCTTTCAGAATCTTCTTAGTTTTGTTTTATGTATAATGCTTAAGGTTTTTAGCTGCACTGAGTGGGAGGAATATGAGGATGTGCCTAACTGGGAATATATTGCATGGGCAAGACAACATCTTTCTTGCCTTGACTCGACATTCTACATAATTAAGTGTTTCCACTCCCCTTTCTCACCTTGCACTCTGATACATTCCTTGTTTCACTGGTCTTTAGAGACATTGATGGTAGGAGGCAAAGACAGAAGGGATATGTTTGCAGTTTGTTTAAAAAAAAAATGGTACCTGCACCTAAACACCTCAGGCTTTCAGGACTACCGGGTTGTCTGGGAGAAGACAAATCCCAAATCCACATGAGTGGTGGCTCCATGACACACACTTGTTTTCATCTCAAAACCCACAGACTATTTCCTATTTGTCCAAGACACTGTGCAGATCCAAAAACCATCATCCTGCTTGAAGTGGGGAGGGTATGCAGAAACACCTGATGGTGTAATTAAAGCTTGAAGAAAATAGGCCAATGAGAAGATTTCCTTCAGCACCCTCAGCCACATCTTTGGCCAAGCCAGCCTTCAGTTGGTAGAGGCCTTCAGACTGTCTGTCATTGAGAAGCAGTGATACCTATCGTGAGCATCTCTCAGGTTAGCCTCTGAACTCTAGCTGGCCCGGGTGGGCAGTCTGCAGAGTAGGCCTGGAGTCTGCTCAGGTGTCCTCTCAGTGCCCCATTCCTTGTCTCAGGGGGCCCCAACGTGAAGGAGAGAGAGTTTGCTTTGGCCTCATGCTGGCTGTGGTGTAAAACCCCAGGAGGGCACTTACCAGCTAATGTGAATTTGGTCGCATTTGCAACTCAATCTCTCTTACTCCCTCTGTAAAATGGGAATGACAGGTGCTAACTTATGGAATTGTTGAAGGAATAGAAACAGTATGGGACGTTTCTGGCATGTAATTTCTATTCGATATATGTCAGCTCTTATTATCAAAGTCAGAGAATTCCAGGGTTAATAAAAGTCCTCCAGGGCTGCCTGGCTGGCTCAGTCTGAAAAGGAGGAGACTCGTGATCTCAGAGTCATGAGTTCAAGCCCCTTGTTGGGCATAGAGATTACTTAAAAATGAAGAATGAATAAATAAGTAAGTAAATAAATAAATACAGCCCTCAAATGTAGATATTTTAGACACCATGAGAAGTGTGTGTGTGTGTGTGTGTGTGTGTGTGTGTGTGTAGATGGATGATTATATTTCCTGGTTAAGAGGGTACCTGAAATACATCTTGTATACAACTACTAATATGGTCATGTAGGCCATATTCCTGAGTTATTATTAGCCCCCTACCAACCCCCAGATTATATTATCCTTGTTTTTTCCACATTCCATATTTAAGATGCTTAAAATTTCTTATGTCAAAGGAACATTCTAATCTCATACCTCAAGGCCAAGCACAGAGACACAAGTGCATGTTAAAGGACTTCTTAAGCTAAGGGAAAGCTCTAATAGAGTATAGTTCTTAGCCAGTCATGGATTAAAGGGTGGCGGGGCAGGATTATCATGTAAATAAGACTTCTTCCTCTTTATGATCACAGTAATACCACTTTTCCCACTCATTTTTCTTAGGTGAGCTGTAGGGTTCCTGGGTATTATCATTCTGACAAAACAGTTAATCTAGGTTTAAATGCCCCTAGTCCCTGGGGTCTATGTTATTTGGCCTTAAGAAGATTGAATAATTCAGGCATATCCACAAGTCCACGGGTGGCAAATAGATTTTATCCCACATGTCAATTCCCATCGATTTGGCACGGCTGCCTGGAGAGAGATCTTAATCCAGGCCTAGCTGGGGGGGAGGAAAGAGCAGTAATTGATTAGCCATGTCTGCAACGGACTACAAACGGGGGAGTACTGAGTGTGCTAGGTATTTGCAATCCCTGCATACACCGGAGCAGGGGTTGGCAAACCTAAAGTAGTAAGCCTTTTATTCTATAGGCTAAATACAGCCACTGCCACACATTCTTCCACCTCCTCCTCCCCTTTTTCTTCCTCTGCTTTTTTTAAACATCCATTTTATTCATTTTTTAAAGATTTATGTACTTATTTGGGGGGGGGGGTCTTTAAGCAGACTCCACACTGAGTGCAGAGCCCAATGCAGGGCTCCATTTCACGACCCTGAGATCACGACCTGAGCGGAAACCAAGAGTCAGATGCTTAACTCACTGAGCCACCCAAGCTCCCCTTAAACATTCATTTTAAAGCGTAAAAACCATTCTAGCTTGTGGGATATACAAAAACAGACCACTTGCTAGAGTGGGCCCACAGACTACAGTTTGCTAATCTCTACACTAGAGGCTCAAACATTGTACTACGACTCATTTCCCTCACCTATGCAAATATAACTATCTTCCAGGCACACATTCTGGTCAGAATTGCTTTCCCTGAAACCTATAACCCAGTGGAAACAATATAAATACCTAATATCTAGCTTATTTTTTAATATAAAGCAATTCTTTTACAGAGTGTAATAAGTATTAAGGAATTGATGTCGACAAGAAAAAGATAAGACTATAGAGCAAGTCTTAAAGAAATGTAGCATAGATACACCAATACCATTCAGATGATCTAAACTTTTATCAATTTCTCTATTTACAAATTTTGTACATATTTTTCTTTGATGTAAAAAAAAAAAAACCCTCCAAACCCTATCCTTCTTCACTCATTCTTGCTTTGAGCTTGTCCACTGTCAACTGTAGTTGGCTTCCGTCTGTTTGGTTGTAGCTTTATAACTCTTTTGGGGTCTTAGTGGTAGCGGTTTGCTGACATGAGATGTCACTTGAAAATTCCCATTTAGCTCAAAGATTTTTTCTTTAATCTTTTCTAAAGTCTTCCAAAAAGAAGCTTGTCTTACTGGGGTTTTTTCTCCCCCAACTCATAATTAGAATAGAATAAAGAAATTCTATGGTTTGGGGATAGTCCACAGTTTACAATTCTTCATGACTCACTGTCTAATCATCATGATGAAAATAATATAAATATGTAACTGATTTTTTTTGAAGATTTTATTTATTTATTTGACACACACAGAGAGAGAGAGAGCACAAGCAGGGGGAGCAACAAGCGGAGGGAGGGGGAGAAGCAGACTCCCTGCTGAAAAGGGAGCCTGATGCAGGGCTCGATCCCAAGACCCTGGAATCATGACCTAAGCCAAAGTCAGATGCTTGACCGACTGAGCCACCCAGGCACCCCTGTAACTGATATTTATATAAATGATTCCTCAGCTGAGCAAATTACTGGATAGAGAATATTCCCACTTTTTCCTGTCTGATCTGCTTCCTGTTCACCCTTTTCTTAAGATTTTATTTATTTATTTGATAGAGACAAAGACAGCCATCGAGAGAGGGAACACAAGCAGGGAAAGTTGGAGAGGAAGAAGCAGGCTCCCAGTGGAGGAGCCCAATGCGGGGCTTGATCCCAGAATGCCAGGATCATGCCCTGAGCCAAAGGCAGACGCTTAACAACTGAGCCATCCAGGCACCCCTGCTTCCTGTTCACCCTTAATCTTGATTTGTGCTCAAACTCTGAGCTACATAGAATGATATCTCTGTTGAGTTATCTCCAAGCAATGTTATTTACCCAAAAAAATTTCTGCCCCAAACTGCAGATCAATGTTTTTTTGCTCTCAGTCCTGAACAATGAGTAGGCCTTTCCAGTTTTCTTAAACAAGTGAATTCTGGAAAGTGGAGCCAAACCATGGAGGCCTTCAAATGTACAGTGAGGAGAGTGTACTTTATCTAAGGGCAGTGGGTTGTTTGGGGGTGTTTTATAGTGTTGGGTTGTTTAAGTTCTTTATATATCTTGGATATTAATCCTTTAACAGATAAATCATTTGCAAATATCTTCTCCTACTCAGTCAGTTGGTTGCATTTTCATTTTGTTGATAATTTCCTTTGCTGTGCAAAAGTGGGGTTTTTTTTGATGTAGTCCAAATCGTTTATTTTTGTTTTTGCTTCCCTTGCCCGAGGAGACATATCTAGAAAAATGTCACTATGGCTGATGTCAAAGGGATTACTGCCTATGTTTACTTCTAGGATTTTTATGGTTTTAGGTCTCACATTTAGGTCTTTAATCCATTGTAAGTTTATATTTGTGTATGGTGTGAGAAAGTGGTCCAGTTTCATTCTTTTGCATGTAGCTGTCCAGTTTCCTCAGCACCATTATAGACAATAGACAGTCTTTTCCCCATCGTATATTCTTGCCTCCTTTGTCTTCATTAATTATATGGTCAGTCTTTATAAAATTTAGCCATTCTAACAGGTAAGCAGTAGAAACTCACTGTGGTTTTCATGTGTGTTCCCCTCTACTGGCCAGTGATGTTGAGCAAATTTTTCACTTGATTATTTGCCATTCATATGTCCTTTTTGGTGAAGTGTCTACTCAAATCTTATGCCTATCTCTTTTAATTGGGTTGTTTGTTTTCTTATTATAGTGTTTCTCAATATCGTTATGTATTTTTCAATTTATAGATAGTTCTTTATGTACTCTAGGTACAAGTTCTATATTAAATATATGTTTTTGCAAATATTTTTCTCCCAGTCTGTGGCTTGTCTTTCATTCTCTGGAAGTGTCTTACAAAGTGTAGAACTTTTTCATTCTAGTGAAGTCCGATATATTAATTTGGGTTTTTTTTGTCATGGATCATACTTCTGGCGTCATGTCAAAGAAATCTTCATTTAACCCAGTGTCACAAAGACTTTCTTTATGATTTCTTCTAGAAGTTTTATAGTTTTAACAATTTTGTGTTTGGGTTTGTGATCCAACTTAAGTTCATTTCAAATATGATTTAGGAATATGACTCATCCTGAGTGAATTTTTGTGTATAGTGGGATCAAATTCTCTATTTTTTCACCTGTGGATATCTCCTTGTTGTAGCACCACTTGAGGAAAAAACTATCCTTTCTGCACTAAATTGCCTTGGCATATCTGTCACAAATCAATTGTCCATATACTCATGGGTATGTTTATGTATTCTTCCTTCTCTTCCATGAGTCATGAAGAATTGTAAACTGTGGACTATCCCCAAACCATAGAATTTCTTTTTGTGGGTATGTCTTGATCTCCAACAAGATAGGGATCTCTGTGACAACGGGAGCAGGTCTTCAAACACTTTGTGGTCCCCACACCTAGCATGTACCCAGCCTAGAACAAACAGCAGGAAAGATTTACTGGGTAGCTTGGTAAGGAAATGAATGGGGATGGGGAACTAAATGGCAGAGGTTGGCCACTGGGTCTCCTGTTTCATCCTCTGCTTCTGTCAATTTCCTATGGCTCTGGGTAACCTACTTGTCCAATCTAATTCTGCTCCTGGAACCTGATCCAGCCCTTTGTAAGGTAGAAGGGAAAACCAAGCAGTCCCTGCTTTCGGGAAAGTGACAGAGTCCATGGGGGACTTTCTCCCTGATAAAGTTCTGGGAAAGCAGAGGCAGAAACATCCCAGCCATCAACTCTCCTCCATGAAGTAGCCTTTGCTTTTCTCCCTTTCCTTCTGAGTCCGAAGGTTTAATAATGGTAGGGAGAAATGGGTGTATGCTTTGTTCCCATCTGGAACAGTAAGAGAAGATAGTAGATGCTGAGGCCACAAGCCTGGGTCTTCCCAGACACCTGTGTCGTGGGCAGCCTTTCATTCTGTCCCTGCACCCCTAGGCATAGGTAAGAAGGGGAAGTCTGCAGCACATAGGAGTCAAGTCACTTGCTTAAGGTCACAGAGAAGTTCAGGGGAGGGTGTCACCAGAACCCTCAAATCTACGACTCCTGGCCTGTTGGCCTTGGCCCTGGTGGTGATGTGGTGTAGGCAGACACACCCATAGCACTGGGGGAGGCTCTCCTTGCAGAAGAGTAGCTCAGAGTAATTGCAAAGGGCCAGTGACTCCACAGTCACTCCAAAGATCACCTCCATTCCAAATAAATAACATCACACATTTACTTGGTGCCAATTTTTTCAACCAAAGTAGTTGAATGCTTTTTTGGTGAATAGGTGTAAATCAATGTTTTAAAAAACTATGTATCATGCTTTTTTATTTCATTATATAGTCTATCAAACCATGTACACTAGAGGCCCAGCTGCTATCACGGTCCTTGACATTTTGTTGATGTTCGTAATGGGGGTGCCCCCCCTTAACAAAATCGGAATCTTCCAGGCTCCAGACCTGAGAGGGACTGTGCCCTGGGGTTCACAGTTCAGTTTTCTTTAATCTGCAATAGTGATGAGCACAGAGTGTTGTATGTGAGTGATGAATCACTAAATTCTACTCCTGAAACTAATTTTACTCTATATGTTAACTAACTAGAATTTAAATAAAAACTTGAAATAAAAAAATAAATCATGTCTGCAAAAGCACGCTGGAACCAAGACAGGGTTTAGCCACTCCTAGCTTTGCCCTCCATAGTGGAGACAGAAGTGAGTTTCAAGGGCACAAGGAGAGTGAGAAGAAGGGAGGAGCTGCCACCCTCCCCACCCCACAGTCAGGCAGACTCTGCCCAGGCGCCGCCTAGCACCCCAATCCCCCAGGGTTCTTCAACTGCTCCCCCAACCCTGCCCATTCATGCATCAGGAAAACCACAGACTTGAGCCCTTTCCATTTTGTGGTGGTTCAAGTGCCTTGGCTAAGGGCCTATTCTCCCCTGCATGGTTCCACCAGGCTGTCACTAAACACCTGGGGAGCTGTCAGAATGCATCACCCTTGGTACTCAGACACTTCCTGCAGACATTCCTGACCCCTGTTCTGAGAGGTGAAGGGCCAAGGATGGATGGAGCCCAGGCCCTGAAAACCACATATAGATTGTCCCGAGAACAGCGTGGAGCCCTGTGGTCACACCCTTCCCAGATCTGGACCTTCTGGGACACCGGACACACAACAAGACAGCAAGCAGGGCAAGGCAGCAGGGGAAGGGGTTCGGGGGCTGACAGAATCCCCACTGTGCTGACATGGATGAATCCCTCAATCTCTCTGAATCCCAATTTCCTTATCTGAGCATGGGAATAATAGCCTACCTAGCTTAAAGAGCCTTGGTGAAGATTAAAGGAAACATTTGAGATGCCTGGCCCCACGTCTGCTATACGGCGGACTCTTATCTGACACCCGTTCCCTTGGTCTTCGTTTGCAGAGCACACTCGATGCATCCTGCCCCACCGGGCCTGCTCAGCCCCATTCCTGCTGGTGGACAGGGAGCTTCCAGAGGCAAGTAGGGACATAGAGGCGACTGCGGAGAGGGACATGGGAACACAGGTGTGTGTGTGCACATGTGCGTCCTCGTGTGTGTGCAGACGAGGCTGCCGGCAGGACACAGAGTAAAGGGCTCAAGAGAGCTTCTGCCTCATGGAATGCCCCATATCCCACCATTCTTTTGAGTTCTTTTGACATAAGCAATCTTTTTAAAATGGGAATGTTCTTGGGAGACCTAGCAAATGGAGTCCCTCCTGCTCTAGTGTGAAAGTTTTTGCTATTTTTAATGGTTCCCTCTCGCTAAGAGCAATGATGCGGAGGGAGCAAGGGGGACAAGGGGATTGGGTTCAGGGAGGGAAAGGTCCAGGTGGGGGGGGTGTTGGAAGAAGACAAGTAGGGCTGACCTCACAGGTGGCACTCAGGTGCAAGGGCAGGAATCCAGGGTATTTTTTCCTCAGGGAAGCGGTCAGGACCCCACCCCAGCGTCTGGAAGGACTCGTGCCAGCAGGTGGCTTGGAGCTATGTATACACTGTGAACTGCTCTCTGAACTTCCAGCACGTCTACGGAATGAGCAGCCACAGGATGGCCACCGAGCACATGCCTGCTCCCCGGGAGTCCGAGCTTCCCTCGGGGGACAGAGAGATGCCCGGACAGACACTGGTTGGATGGACCCCAGGGAGCTCCCCTCGAAGATGGTTGGCTGGGCTCCCTTCACACCAGCTGCCATGGGCCCTTTGGACATGGCGCTCATTCCCACCTCCAGGCCCTCCTCACAAGGCTCTTGTTTCCTCTGCCCACCTGATCCTTCCAGCTCATTTCTGGACCTTTTTTGGTCTCAGCTCAAATGTCACCTCTTCAAAGAGACCATCCTGGTTCCTGCCCATCTAAAGCAAGCTCCTTCTCCTGTCAAAGTGCCCTCCTCCTCCCCTTCACGGCCCTGACGTAATTTGTAGGATGGATTCGTTTGCTTGTGGGGGGGTCATATTTCTGGAATATTCACCAAGGCCCAGTGAAGAACAGGTCTAGGGCAGGTCTCTAAGGGCTTGAGGAGGCAAAGAGCCCAAGGAGGGGACTCTGAACAGAGCCCCAAGAGGGCAGCCGGGCCTGTCAGGCAGTAGGCTGCACCAGGGACCCTGCCACATAAATCGTCCATGGAGCTGCATAAGCCTCCCAGAACCTGGACATAACCCTGGGGGTGGTAGAAGGGAACCCCAAGCTAACCGTGATCATTAAACATTTGCTCTCCCAATGAAATGCAGTCTCAAAATAGAAATTAAGGTAAATTTGATAGAAAATTTAAGTTACTTTTTTTTTTTTTTTTTTTTTTTGCACACCTAGGATCAAGAGTATGCAATTCGTGCCTGTCTCATTTCCTTACTCAGCTATGGTCTGTATCCCGCATTTGACTCTGAGTTCCATAAAGGCAGAAACGTTGCTCCCTTTGTAACTACTGTATTCGCAGAGCAGGCACTGGACCTGGCACCTAATACACACTCAATAAATTGTGGAGGGGGGAGGGGTAGCTACGCAGATGAGCAAAAATGGGCTCCCTCCTCTGCCAAACCCACCATCCACGGTAGGTCTCCTTACCCCTTAAGACAAGAACATGGACTAGGCATGTCTGAATCCCCCTCCAGACCTGTTTTCTGGGAAGCTGCCACAGGGGCTTGCCCTGCCATGTTGCCTGAGGCCTCTGAGAAGCAGATGACAGCTTGGGTTAAGCTGGTCTCTTTGTTCCCAGCATCAAGGCAGGCTGAGCAGATGCTTGGCAGTCACCACTGCCAGGCTGGGCCTGCCAGAACAGGGGGCGGACGCCAAGCCAGGGAATGTGTCAAGAGATTCCGGGGGTGGGCGAGCACAAAGACAGTACTCCCAGGTCTGCTGGGAGCATGCCCGTGCTTCAAGTCCTCATGTCAGGCCGTGCTACCCATTGAGGCAAGAGCTCCTGCCAAGGGCAGGAAGAGACAGAGGCAGGCTAGGTCTGCCCCATTGCCTCCTGGGAAATAAGCAAAGTGGTCATACAAGCAGCCATTTCATGTAGAAGGCTGGCTGCTGGAGTGGAGTGCGTGTGGTTTACCAGCCCTAAGACTCGAGGCATGTGTCTTCAGTTCTCTGAGCCTCCCTTTGCTTACGGCCAGAAAGCTGCCCTTCTCTCCTCTGCCCGTGCAGCTCTTTGAAATTCTGCACCATTGGCTCCCAACCGCAAGGGCTGGTGAGTCACGCTGGCTTGAGCAAGCATGAGTGAAGGCTCATTTGGGCAGTAGCACCTCATGCGTCGTTAGAGCACATAGCCTTTACATCCTACACCACATCCCATCCAGCCACGATTCAGTTTGAAACCTATAGGTCATCACTTAGTGTCTCCGTTAGCCCTTGTGTTGATTTGTCTCCAGTGATTCTGGCTGTCAGAAATGAATTCCTTAACAGACTTCTCAGGCAGGGCTCGTGTGAGTTATTGTCCCTGAGTTCTTACAAGTTCATAACAGTTCATGGTTTTCACACTTGAAGGTCACTTTGGAAAGAAAGAAAATCCTTAGCTCACGTATTATTTCCTTCAATATAAATCTGTTTGTCTAATGTCTTCTGGCATGAAATGCTTCCAACAAAATATCTGATGCCAACCTGACTTCCTAAGAGAAGTGCTGTTCAACAGAACATCGGTGATGATGCAAACTTTCTAGACTCTGTGCTGTCCAGTGTGAGAGCCACTAATTACATGTCCTTGCTGAGCACTTAGAGCATGAGAAGAATTGAATTTTTTTATTGTATTTAATTTTAATTTAAAGAGGTACATGAGTTTGGCCAACTACCATACTGGACTGTGCAGCCTTACATTGACTTGGCCTTATTTCCTACATATACAAAAGACTTTTTCTTTAAAATCTGCTAATTTTAGGGGCACCTGGGTGGCTCAGTCAGTTAAGCATCTGACTCTCGATTGTGGCTCAGGTCATGATCTCAGGATCATGAGATCGAGCCCAGCTTCAAGCTTTGCACTCAGCGTAGAGTCTCTGTCCCTCTCCCCCTGCTCACGCTCTCTCTCTCAAATAAATAAATGAATAAAATCTTTTACAAAAATAAAGTAAAATCTACTAATTTTATTGTAAGTCTCATCGTTGCCCTTCTGCTCCAATTTTCTCTCCAAAGAGAGAGCACGCTAGTGCTAGTGGCAGAGAAAGAGGGAGAATCCCAAGCAGACTCCGCACTGAAAGCAGAGTTCGATGCATCAGAGCTCAAACCCAGGATCCTGAGATCCATGACCCGGTGAATTCAAGACTTGGACACCCAACAGACCTAGCCACCCGGGCACCCTTAATTTAGTAGATTTTAATATTCATTCTGTCTCATTGCTTTTCTCTCCTTCCTCAGTCATCACTCTCGTACATATATTGGATCTTCTTTGTCTTCTTATCCATCCCTGTCTCTCAAATCCTTTTCATGTCTCTTCATTTCCTTTTTAACTTTAAAGATCAAAGGACCATGTTCAAAAGGATTCAGGGGTCAATCTGAATTAGACCTCACATGGAACAATTTGAACATGAGGCCACAAAACATCCGAAGGTGGTGAATCTTTCCCACATTTGGGGGGGGGTGTCCATGTGCTGGGCAGCCCAGAAGAAAGACAAACATCACCAGAATTCATGAGTGTGTTTCATGTGAGCTGCTACTGAACCATCAGTCTCCTATCCAGTCTGATGTGGAGGCTGGTCCCAACGGGGCAAGGAGGGTCTATGTGAGGAAGAGTACATTGAAGGCATATCTTTTACTTGGGCAATGACTTTTTAGAGGGAAGAAAAGTCTTCAAGAGTAGGCTGCTTCTTATCCAACTTTTCACCTCAAATATTTTATACAGAATATGGTATATCTAAGATATTACATAAATGCTTATTAAATTGAACTCAACTGTAAGGGCAGAACCATATGTTTATCCCTATTAAATTTAATCTCATTAGATTTTGATCTTAATTACTGTCTATTGAATTTACATTCTATCATCCATTATATATTCCTAGTGCCAACCAGCTGTGTGACACACACCACAAGTGTGCAGATACCAATCTTGTCCCAGCATGAAATATAAAGAGCAGGAAGGGGACAAGGACAAACCATGTGTATGGCCCACCTACAGAGATATCCTTCAGAATTGTCCCCAAGCCATTAGTCATGCTTGCCTGAGTGAGGCCATGACTCAGTTATATCCCACCCAATTATCAAGTTAACAAAGATCACAGCTAACGCATACTGAGAGCCTACTAGGTGCTAGGCACCACACTGAGTGCTTTACACCAACGAGATTATGACAGCCTCAAAGTAATCCTACACCTGGAAATAGTTAAGTGTTTAAGAACAGAGTCTCTGAAATCAAACTACCTAGGTTCAAATCCCAGGTAGACCACCAACCAGCCCTGTGACCAGGGACAAGTACTAACCCCTCTAGGTTCCCAGTTTCCTCCTCTATGAAAGGAAAGAATTGATTGTACTCACCTCATGCAGTTGTTGTGAGACAAAATCAAATTATACATGTAACATGCTTACCTCAGGCTCCCACAGGTGATAGGTATCTAGGGCATAGCAGACACTTGTTTTCCCTTACTCTGAGGAAAATGGAGAGCCATAGACATTGAGTAGTTAACTTGCTGAGGACATACAGTGAAAAAGTAGCCAGACCACTTTGCTCCTGACCACACACAAATGCTCCTGACATTTCTTGCTCCATCTTGTCCACAAGGAGATTATGAGTGACTTTACAAGTCTTAGTATGGTTCAGATATGCCCTGTTTTTTGCATTTCCTTGCTCACCAGTATTTAAAGCCCGTCCTGAGAAAGACAAGCTGACAAGGAAATTAAGAGGGAGTGTTAGAGAACTTTCCTTCCTGGTTATTCATCTTTTTCTTCACCTAGCCTGTGAGACCTCGAAGTCAGAACAGAAGAATGATCAGAAACAAGATGGGGTCATAAATATGGAGCAAGTGAGTAGAGCAAATAAATGGATGGGTGAATAAACGGACAATTAGTCTACACACTGCGAAGCTGTCCAAAGTCCAGACCCTGGATGATGTGGGCTGTGGCCTGGCATCGTGACCACGTTTATTGCTGTGGACATCTTAGGGAATTTTGTCCTCTGCTCCTTAGAAAGTTTGCTGTTCACGTGACACATGGGGACATTATTGTTAGAAACTATAGCCAGCCATAAAACATCAACAACCATCTCTACTGTATATGAACATGCCGGGAAGGAAAATGACTGCCTGGGGACCCTGGCTGGAAACTTTGGGGCCACAACCACCCCTGCCTCCTCCCTGTATGGCTGCCTCAGCTCCGGTGAAGTCCCCTGGCTCTGTTATGCACTGAGACTGTACGGGAATGGCTCAGATTCTCATCCTTTGCCTAGAGCCATCACTGCTGAAAGATTTAAGTCCTCACACTGGATTGAACCCAACTGTGCCAAACTGTGTGTAGTTATTGACCCACCTGCTGCTGGAGAAATCCAAAACCAGTGAGTCCCTTCATCTTTTTGTCCCCAGTCAGGGGGTGGAAATCTGAAGATAGGAAACAATCATCTTCTGTAGTAAGTCAGTCAGCTCGCAAGGGCTGCTCACCACTCCAGCTCGGCCTCTCCCCCATGCTGCCTTGATCACCCTTTACACTCGACAAGACCCGTTAGCTGTGGGTGGTCAGAGGTGCTACATGGCTGGACAATCCTGGGCTCCACCAGGTGTCTCCCAACACTCTGCCTCATTTCTCAAGGATTTAGTTCATAATTTCTTTACTTCTGTGACTGTTTGAAAATGTCCATTAAAAAGCTGGGTTTTGGGGGGGCACCTGGGTAGCTCAGTTGGTTAAGCAGCCGACTCTTGATTTTGGCTCGGGTCATGATCTCAGGGTGGTGAGATGGAGCCCTACATCATCGGGCTCCAAGCTCGGCATGGAGCCTCCTTAAGATTCTCTTCCTTTACAAAAAATTTCAGTTCAAGCACCACCTCTTCCAGGAAGCGTTCCTTGTCTTCTCTGACCAATTTAGGTATCATAACCCTCCTTTGGGTTTCCATTGCATCCAGAGGTTGTCTCTATCAAAGCAACACAAAGCAACAGTTAAAGCTGTGAACTCAGGGATCAACACACCTGGGTTCAAATCCTAACTCCACTATTTATTTACTACATGACCTTGGGCAGGTCCCTAGCCCCCAGATTCTGCTTCTACAAAATCAGGTTGATAAAACACCTACCTCCTAAGAGTTTTATGACAATTAGATGACACGTTTAGAGCACTTAGCATAATATCAGGCAAAAAGAACATGTGGAGCAAATAATAATACGCATTTGAAAATTATTATTTTAACACAGATGACTCTGTAATGAGAAAAAATATCCATCTGTCTCCCTACTGGACGGTGGGTTCAATTTTATTTCTAACTCCTAACAGAGGCTGAGAACACACAAGGGAACTGGATTTTTCCAGAGTTTACATGTTCCAAAGCACATATGATGTCACACGCGCTTTCTGAAAAGTCCAAGCGGCATGAAGCCTATGAAACCTCCAGAATTAGTCTGACTAGCAAATACTAAAGGAGCAGAATAGATGACGTGGGATCTAGAAGCCTCAAGGAGGGTCCACAGTAAGGGCTGGAAGAACTCCAGGGGGCTTCATGGAAGAAAGGTGTCTTGTTGGCCTCTAAGCACAGAGAAGATTTGGCCGCTGCTCTGTCCACGGTGCCCAGGCGGATCTGGCCAGCCGCCTTGCAGGTGGTCCTGGGAGAGCAACGAGAGCCTGTGTTTCTACACCACTGTCGCCATGCCCGCGGCCCCCAGCACGGTGCCGAGAGCTAGGCGTGCACATCTCCAGCTCTCCCAGCTCTCACTGGCTCCTTCCCACAGATGCCAAAGCCGAAGTGTAGAGAGAGAACATGCCTTGTACGGGGGAGGCCAGTTGGGAGCACCAGGCCTGTCGGACTAGGACACCCGCACTCCTTGCCCTAAGCCGGAAGCCTCCTAGCACGACTGGGAGAAGTAGCAGGAACAATTTGCATTTCAGTCCTACTAGACACTATTCCCAGGAATTTCGTATCCTCCATGCCAACACTATGAGACTGCGTGGGCCACCTATAATTACCCTCTTGAGCAGTCGAGGAACCCAAGGCCAAGGTCAGCCAGCTTTCAAGGACTGGAGTTTGGGTCGGTCTGGTGCCGGCTCTCCGCCCTGATCCAGCCTGGCAGCGGCCTCGGTCTCCGTGACTCGGCTGTGGGAGGCTGGGGGTGGAGCCAGCTGGGGAACAGATCCCATTAAGCTGTGTCTGTCCACACGGTGTAAGCCCACACCTCGCCGTTCCCCGGAGCACAGTGGTCGAAAGTGCAGAGGGAACGCTGGTCTGCGGGAACAATGGGTATTGATTACTCTGGCAAGTGTCACTGGCACACTGGGAGGCGGTTTGGTCTGGGGTTTGGGTTTTTCTTGGATGCTGCAGCCCGGTTATTCACCATTCTTGCTCTCCCAGGGCCCCTGGGCTGTCTGAGGACCCAGTGGGAATGGCTCCCCAGCACAGGACATGTGTCGTGGCATGTCACCTCTCCTCCTGGGAGTGACTGGTGTTACCGCACTGGCCAGGCTGAGGTGGATCTGATGTCCCTCCGAAGACTAGGACAGAGGCCTGGACATCTGAGCTGGGACATCCCAGACCTGGAGATGGGGGGCATCCTCCTTTATACTGGGGTGCACATACCTGAAAACATTCTAGAAAGGGCTGTGTCCATGCTCTATTTCCTGGCCACCTACTTGTCACTCCAAACACTTTCTCACACACACACAACACACAACACATACACGCACAAACATGCACACTTTACCTAGACACACAGGGCCAGGCCACCGCTGCCACCACCGTGATCACCTCAGTGGTCAGGCAGTCAGGTGATCTCAAGCTAGTCCTGCTTCAGCCACCACTGCATGACCTCTCACCTCCCCTCTCTAGGACTCGGTGTCCACAACTGTACGGTGAGAAGACTGGATGTGGATGTGAGGGCGATCTGGCTGCAACATCCGTCACCCCATTGATCGCCAGGGTTGATTCGGCTGATCTGGCTGGCTAGGCGTGTGTCCCCGTCCTCCCTCACCGCTCCATGTGCGTCCCTTCCGAAGCTGTGCACTCGGTCGAAGAGGATGACCTTCCCCGATAGAGGAGGACCGTTCTTCAGTCAGGGGTATAGCACTCCCCTGCTAGAACCCCAAACAAGCTCTCGAGAAGGCTGGATGCTTTGACCCCTTTGCACCACATCAGACCCTCCAGACCTCACCTGCCCCCCGCACCAGCCACCTGGATACCTCTGCAGGGGCCAGCTCTGCGTTCTTGCCCATCCACACGCCTTCCCTGGGGGCCACAGAGTCACCATCTGAGAGGGTGGGATGCAGGAGCCTAAATTCTCCTTCTCTCGCCCCTAGGATGAGGTTGGGAGCTTCTCAGAGCTGGGCTGGAGAGCCTGCTCTCAACCGCGGGTGACATCAATTGTCCGTCCCTCCCACTTCACTCCCCTGCCCCTCACTCCGTCTCCCTGGAGTCGCACTCCCGAACACTCCGCTGGGGGAGGCTCAGGTCAAGACTGTGCATTTGAGAACTTCTTAGGCCTCTATTCTGTGATCTGGGCAGGATGTTCTTCCAGGAAAGACTGCCAAGGCCGGGGTCTTACTCATCTCGCAGCGGCTCTGCCTGCCTCCTTTACTCACTGGGCAGCTGATTCTTCTTGCCTGAGTCTCACCTGATTCTCACCAGCCCTTCATTCCTTCCTCTGTAAAATGGGCTGAGCCCTTGCAGAATTTCCCCAACGGTTAACTGAAACAACGGACACAATGCACTCTGCACAACGCCTGGCATCCAGTAGGTTCTCAGTAAATGAAACACAAACAGAAACAACCCCAGGCTTGAACAGAGCACAAAGAGGCAGTGGCTGAAAGTGGGGCCCTGGGAGGTTTCCAGCTGCCCCGCTGGCTGGCTGTGAAAGCAGAGGGACCCACATCCACTCAGATCTCACACATAAGCCAACCTCGTCTCCCTCCTCCACAAACCCCCAGATCCAGTGTCTGCAGGCTGGATACTGCACGCCCTGGGTAGGGAGCCCGGAATCAGGGCCAAGATCCCGGCAGGCGCTCAAGATCAACAAACTTCAGGCTTCCTGGTTGAGGTCATGCACGTACAACATGTTCCTTCTCTGCAGGAGGGGGGAGCAGCCCCAGAACCCAGACTTCATGCTTCTCTGTCACCCTGACCCCCGCCCCCGCCCCTGCGCTTGGTTTCCCCTCCACGGCTCGGCTGGCTGGTAGACCTGAACAAACAGAGCTCGGAGCAGAGGCTCCGATATAGCTGTCTGCTCGCCCAGTGCCTCCACTCCGTGCCCTGAGCCAGCTTCTGATCCTGGGTGTCCCACAGCCCCTGGGGACTTGGCTCTGAGGGGACCTCTGACAGCATCCCACTCACGTCCAGTCACTCTGGAGGTGATGTGAGAGGCCGGCAGCAAAGAAGCACGGGGAGCGCCGGCCTAGCTAGAGCAGGCAAGCTCTCGCTACCAGGCTGTCCCATGCTGGCGTGGAAGGTCACCCAACACAGCCCTCTAGAGCCCCTGAGCCAGCTACAGATTCAGCCCTGCCTACACATGCGCCCCCAGCCATCTTCCCACCCTCCAAGCTCTCCCCCGGCCGCCTCCTGCCCCCCCGCCGCCTCCTGCCCCCAGCACTAGTCAGAGCCCTGGAGCGGCTGCTGCTGTTCGTTGCAGGCTCAGTGGCAGCCCCCTCTTGAGGTCATTCCACAGGAATGCCGACCATAAGCTTACCCACACTCTACACCATCCAGGATGATGGCTCCAGAACCTGATTCACGTCGGGGTGAGCCTTTGCTCAAAATCCTTCCAGGGCTCCCTAGGCTTTCAGGATAAAGTCCTCCAAGACCACTCATCTTCCCACAGCTTAGCTACCCCCCCACCACCTTCCCTGTGCTCCCTCTGTAGGGTTCCCCAAAGGCTCCCCCACGCTCTCTTGCCTTGGCACATTCTAGTTTCTTCTCACTGGGATGCTCTTCTCTTCTTCTGAGACAGAGGACCCCCCACTCATCTTTCAAGGCTGGGGTTTCTTCCTTACGAAACCTTCCTAGATCCCCCAGGCTGGGCTGGGTATCTTCCTCTGGGCCCCACAGAACTCGGACTCTTTACTGTCCTCTTATACCCATACCTGCGCGCTGCTCTGATCCCATCTATTGTCTGACTTCTTTGAAAACAATCTCAATGTCTCCTTCATTATTCGTAGGCTCAGCAAAGTTCCAGAACACAGTAGACCTCAAAAAATGTTCATGGGATGGATGGATGGATGGGTGGGTGAAAAGATGGCTACATGGATAGACGAAGGATAAATAAGCAGCAAAAGACCCAAAATTTCCTTACGTCCCCCGCAATCAATAAAAAGGTGGAAAGTAATTAGATTAATTGAATTGAAAAGTTGCCACCACAGTGACGCTTTGCCCTTGGGATGCAGACTTGACTTCCTGTATGCACGGGTCAGCATTTACTCCAACCTCCTGGGTGCCCAAAGGAGGAAGAAAGTCCCAAAGCAGAAGGCCAGGGCCCTGCCCACAGGAAGTTGGCGCCATCACCGAACAGACTAGATGCATCTGGGAGAAACTCCAAGAGCCCATCAGCCCCCTCCTGAACAGGCGCAATGCGTACGGGAACAGGGTTGGAGGGGCTCAGAGAGAGTGACCCCGCGGTGAGCACTCGAGCCCCGTAAAACTCTGACTCCAACTTCCACATCTCTTGAGATGGATAAAAACATGACCCAAACTTTGCGGCTGGCCCTCAAGCTCTGGCTCTGTTATTAACCTCAATCTAAATAAACATTACCCTTATCTGGAAGGCTAACCTGGCCCTAATCCAAACTTGAATGGAACTCTAACTGGGTCAGGCTGGAACCCAGACCTCAATCTTTACCCACCTGGAAGGATCCAGAAGCCCTCGTGTGACAAGTTAACTCGATCGAACTCAGACACCCTCTGAGAGAAAGGCTCTGGCAAAGGTGAAGTGGGTTCAGAGACTGGCTCCGCTGTGGAAAGCCCACCTGCTTTCCTCGGGTCTCTGGGAGGGACACGGCCTTCAGCGGAGGGCCCCCCAGCACCTGGGGCAGTCGAGGTTTCTGGGAGCAGCAGAGAGCAACTGGACCCTGTCCTCTGGATCAGGCTCTGAACTGGACACTCGGGGAGGAAACAGATTCAGACCTTGCTCTCAGGATCCCAGCTCCCGTTGGGCAGGCGAGATTCCTTCCTTCCTTCATTCTGCATCTCTTGCACATCTTCTGTAGGCTCCAAGCTCGCGGGGTAAGCGTCCCACGGTCCAAGGGTTTGGAAATCTGATCTAAGGGGACACACTCCAGTTGCGTCTCTCAGAATGGACGCACACGTGTAAGCGTTCAGGCTGCTGCACGGCGTGGGCACGGCCGGCATTCGCCTCTACGACACTCCCTTTCTGAGAGGCGGTGCTGGAAACAGCTCTTCTTCAGATGTTGTAGCAGGTAGCAATACATCTGGCTTCAAATACTTTGAGAGCATTTCCCTTTCTGCTTATTGACTTATGGTGACAAAATGGTTGCTGCCACTCAAGCCTCACAACCACATTCCAGTCAGAAAGGATAAGGAAGGGCAAAGGGGCCAAAATTCCCTTCCCAGCCAAACTTTGCCCTTCCCTAGAGACTTTCATCCATCTGCTGCCGTCCAGAACTGTGTCACGCGTACGCTCCGAGCAGCAGGGGACGTTGGACGAGTGAGTGATTTGTTTTCATAGAGTAAAGCAAGCAGAAGCTATGGAGCGTGGAGGTGGGGCAAACAGCCAGCGGCGTCTGTCCTAGGTGGGCTCTAACTCGGGGTCAGGGTGCAGCGCAGATGGCTGGTCTGGGAGCTCCGTGTCCTCTTCCAGGGACCGTGCTCTTCTCGCCGACCTCTGCTGTCAACCTCACGTTTAAGTGCTCACAAGCTGGTCTGCTCCCACATTTTTAAGGCTTCGTTGGGGGTGCCCATTCGGGATCCCTGATACTTGAGACCTCTCCTCCGTGCAGGGGCTCTGCTCAGCTCTAGGGATGCAGGCCCAGGCAGTCTCCCTCCCTCAGAGCTGGTCCCGGGGCTCTCCAGAAATGGTGCTTCCCGGCCTAATGTTTGATCTCTCCGTCTGCAAAGCCCCTGCTTCTGCTCTGCCTGGGCTCGTCCGCCTCCTCTTCTCTACTCACCCAGGCCCACCTCCTCCATGAAGCCTTCTGGATAGCTCCACTCTTTCCCCAAACTCCTCCTCAGGCCCCTCGAAGCTCTGCCCCTCCTCCACACACAGATAGCATGTGTGCCCCTGCCCCGAGTCTCACATTCACGGGCCACCCTGGGTAGAAGCTACGGCAGAACGCAAGGCCCCGCGTGTCATCTGCACTAACGAGCTAGCATTTCCTTCAGTGTCTCCATGGGAACAGACTCAGGGGGACGAGCCCTCCCCCCACCAGCTCCCTGGGGCCTGTCCCCATACAGCCTCTGTCCTCCTCTAAGGGTGATGTCAGAGCCAGGGTCTTCAGCCCTTTCCCTTCTCCCCCAGGGGAGTGCAGGACCAGCCGTCCCTCAGTCTGGCCGCCTGCAGCTGATCCCTGCCCCAAGAGAGAGAGCTGCCCAAGGCCGGGAGTGCGCTTGCCCCCTCTCCTTCCCTCCCCCCATCCTCCTTCCAGCAATGACAAACACTGCTTCCTCGTGTGCCAACCGGGCACAGCAGGTGCGGTGCCAAAGTGTTCCTGGGGCCCGACGCGATGCTGCGAAGCAGCCAGCAGGGAGGGGAGCCTGGGGAGCTGGGTCTCAGAGAACTCAGAGGGATAGCTCGCTGTGGTCAAGGGGGCTGGTAAGACCTGCCCCAGGCCCCTCTCACAGCAGATGGCCACTCTGCCCTCAACGTGCCCCACAGAAGCTCCTAAAGGGCACCCTTTGCCCACAGACTGGCATCCTCGGCCCAAGGAGCAATCCAGTTCCTTGCAGGGTGGCCTCTCCCCCCACCTCTGTGCTGGAGCGGATTCCCCTCCCCTCTCCCCAAGCAGATGTCTGACTTCCCTGGGAGGATGGCCTCTAGTTCAGATTCTCAGACCAAAGCAGCAATTCCCAAAACATTCTCCATGGTGCACTGGTGTCCTGGAGTTGCCTGTACAGGGAGAATAAATTTGGCAAATGTTGGATAACACAAAGTGAAAGGGTTTCTTCACTGCAAACCTTCTCAGAGCCTTAACGTGCTGTGGTGTGGGGTGAGCCTTGGAAAGGAAGATCCCACGTGCAGCATTTCCCACACTCATTTAAACACTGACTATGGAATACTAAAGACATCTGTGGGCTACGGTTGGGAGAACTTTTTCATTCACTCACCCATCCAACTCGTTGTCCACCCCCTGCTGGGCACTGGGATGGAGCAACAAACACGTAGGCGCGGCCCTGCCCTCACGGGATTTACATTCCAGTAGGGACAGACCTAACTGCACTTCATTCATTCACCCACTCAATGCCCACTGAGTGCCCCTCAGTCCTCAGTCCATGCCAGCCCTGGAGCAGAAATGAACCAGCCGGGATGGTGGCCCTCAGAAGTTCGGCAGTTAGCTGCTCTGAGAGACTCTGCATGGCGGGAGGTGCAGGAGGCATGGTTTTTTTGCAAAGGAGGCTTCAAGTCTTCTTCCCTAATCCAAGGCACCCCTGCATCCCCCTCCTTCCAGTCCTGGGTCAATCCACCCCTCACAGCCTCCTTGAGCCCCTCCGGCAGGGGCTGAAGGCAGCCCACTAGTCTGGGCACAGTGTGGCAGACATCTGGTGTCCGGCCCGGGGCCTAGCCACAGTGGTGAGAGAGTATTTGCCCACAGCACCCTGGGTAACCCAGTAGTGTTTCCTGCTGTGTAGCCCCCAAGCCTGGCCCTCCACACTCTGGGGGGTCCCCTTCCCTCTACCCAGGATTTTGGTGCTTGCCACAAGAACCTGCTACAGGCTGGGCTCCGGAAAGCAGACTGTGGGTCAGAGGTCAGCGCGCAGGACATTTATTAGGGAGTGCTCTGGGGATCTGTATGGGGCTGAGTGGCAGGAGAAGAGGAGGGTTGGGGTGGCCGCCATGTGAGAGAAGCTGCTCCTGGAAGAGGAGCTTCCCTGCCATGACCAGAGGCCCAAGTGACTCCCTGTGGCTGCTGCAGAGGGAGGGGAGAGGCGAGAGGGGAGGCTGGACAGCAGATCGGGGCCAGGTCATAGACAGCGGGAGGGTCAGGTGAGGGCAGGCTGGCCTCACCCACCCCTAGGAAAGGACCGTGGGTGTTTCTACATCCTCGCTGTGATGTCCCGTTTACACGGCATTCACAACGTGTTCGGGCTGCTCTTATCAGCTCGCGTGTATTCGCTCATGAAACCCTCACAATGCTGCTTAGAGGCAAGGACTCTTACTGCCCCATTTTGCAGACAAGGAAACTGACACCGAGAGGCCGAGTTGGGCATCCGAGGTCACAGGGCTGGTTCGCAGCCCCAGGCTGTCTGGCTCCCGAGCACATGCTCTTCACCCCCATGCCACTCATCGCGCAAGCATCCTTGCGTGCCTGGGGCCCGAGCTGTCCTCTGACCACCTTGATTCTGCCTGATCCCCACGCCGGCACCTCCCTGCTGCCAGCCCAGTGGAGACGCCACTGACCCAGCCCTCCCAACAAAGCCCTCAAAACACCAAACCCTCAGAGGCAGCTTGTCTTCCAGGGACAGTGCAGCTGATGCCAAGCCCTGGGGGATGGGCAGCAGGCCAGGGACATGGTTTGGCTCCAGAACGTCATAGAGCAATTTGCAACACCTCCAAACCTCCTAGAGCAGCCAAGAGAGGCAGGTGACACGCATGTCTGCAGGAGGCTGGCCGGTGGCAGTTCACCCTGGGTGACAGAGGAAGGGCGCGGCACTAGCGAGGGCTGCGGCCGACCCCTCCAGCCCCTCCTGCCAGCACACCCACATTTCCCCACGTGCGTGTGCAGTGCACGGCCGGGGGCGCCCACGTCCCGGCGCCCAGGGCCTCTGCCATCCTGTCCAGGAGCTCCCGCAGTCCCTTGCTTCGGTTCCCTGGCCACAGCTCCTGCCACGCCCCTCCTCGGCCTCAGCCCTGTGGGCAGAGGGCTTCACCGTGCGATGGGAGCACCCATTCGGGAGGGGAGGCTGGCAGCAGCCTGGCCTGCTGCGCGTGCCCACCTGCGGACCGGATCACCTGCCTCCAAGCAGATGCTACTGGGCTAACTGTGGGTGGTGGAAAGGTGCCGTGTAAGGCTGCTCGTACTCCCCAGGGGCTGCATGCCAGGCGCTGCCTCCCGGGTGTATCCCCCACCCCGGCTTCCACGAGCAGCTGCTCAGCCCCCACTCTGGGCCATGCGCCCCTGCAAGGGCACCCAGGTGAATCCGCGTCAGGCCAGCAGGAGCCCACCTCGCAGGGAGGGAAAAACAGCACGTCGGCGCACGCAGAGACCCGTGCGGCTGCCGGGGACAGAGCGGGGCCTGCCCCGGGGCCTGCTTTGTGCAGAACGCTCAACCCAGTCCCACAGCCTACAAGGTGTGCGCTGCCGGTCCTCTGCTCGACACACAAAACAGGCCCAGAGAGGTCCAGCAACTTGCCCAGGCTCACAGCCCGGCCACACTGGGATCTGAACCTGCTTTTGTAACTCCAAGTGCGTGAGCCCAGCCTGGGAACATGGCAGGCTGAGAGGGGATGGTGCTGGTGGCCAAACGGGGAAGGCGGAGGGGAGGCCACCCGGAAGGAAGGCCGTGTGAGCAAGTGATGACTCACCCGGAGAGGGTGTCACGGTTACAAAACAGGCCCCTTTGTGCCAGACACACTTTCACTCTCTTTCCCCCTTTCCTTCCCTGCCCTTCCACTCCCTGATCCTGGAGCTCCCTGAGAACATTCTGTTCTTACCAGACTTCTTACTAGCTGGGCAAACCAAACCCTTGCCAGTGGACTGAGGGCCTTGGGCGACTGGGATCATCAGCTCCAGGCCTCCAGCCTCCCGAGGGAGAGGGCCAGGCTGAAGTGCGCCCAGATTTGGACACCCAAATCTGCCGGGTGTCCCAGAGCTTTCCCGGTCAAGTTCAAGCTACCCTCAACTTAAGTCTCAGGGTCAGCCTCCCAGGGGCTCAGCACAGAAGCGCTGCACGGACTTTACACACACCGCGGGGCTCCACGCCCCGCTCACGCCGCTCCCCGCAATTTCCAGATGCTGATCTCTATACTGTGGTTATGTCAAAAACTTCGCTGGTGGGACGCCGGGGTGGCTCAGTCGGTTAAGCTTCTGCCTTTGGCTCAGGTCATGATCCCGGGGTCCTGGCATTGAGTCCAGCATGAGGCTCCCTGCTCAGCGGGGCGCCTGCTTCTCCCTCTGCCTGTGCCCCTCCCCCCGCTCATGCGCGCTCTCTCACGCTCTCTGTCTCGAATAAATAAATAAAATGTTTTTAAAAATGTGCTTGCTTTTAGGAAATACTTACTGAAGTATTTAGAGATAAAAGGACATTTTACCTGAATGTATTACTCTGAAACATTTTAGAAAAAAATGTATTGAAAGATGGGTAGATGATAGATAGATGATAGATGATAGATAGATGATAGATAGATAGATAGATAGATAGATAGATAGATAGATATAGATAATAGGTAGGTGGTAGATAAAGATGAGGGAAGGGAGAGGGAAAGAGAAGCAAATGTGGTAAAATATAACATTTTAAGGAAACTGAATAAAGGCTATTGAAAATTCTTTGTACCAATTTTGCATCTTTGCTGTAAGCTTAAAATTGTTTCTTTAAAAACGCAGAAAATAAGTTAAGAATGCACTAAGCTTAAGCCTCATCTGCAGAAAACAGCCCCAACTATGGAGGCTGGGTGTAGGGCCCTCCACTGCCTCTTCCTGTTCCTGTCACACTTCACTGGCGTGGTCTGCTTCCCTACTCAGACGGTGAGCGCCTGGCGGACAGGGGCGGGAACCAACTCACATCTTTATGTTCCCCGGCACTAGGCTTAAAGCCCTGAAAACACTGGGGCAGGATGAGATGTGCCTGTCTTCCAGAGCTCTCACTTGTGCAGAGCAAGGAGAGGAGACCGTGAGCCACACTGGTGCTCGCCCTGGCTCGGGTCACTGTCCTAAGCCACCGGGCCACCCCTCCCCTGCCACCTGACCCATGGTGAGCTGACTCCCACTAGCCTGGGGCTGGGCTCTCAGAGAGCCCACCGTCCCTCCAGTGAAGTTGAAAGGGGCACAAGCAAGAGGAAAGGCCAGGCAGCTGAGGGCCAGGAACTGAAGGTGGGAGGTCAGGCAGGGCCATCAGGGGCTCTGTAAGATGGTGACACAGCAGGTGTGTGATGCGGGAGGCTGAGCAGTGGAGAGACAGACACTTGGAGAGGCCCAGGCTTGTCACCCTGTCACGGTCCTTGCTCTTCCAGCAACACCTGCCTGTCTGGGCTCTGCTCCGTGAACAGGAGATACAACAGTGAGTGAAACAAGCTCATGGATCCTTCCCCCTCCCACATCCTGCTGTGGGGGACAGTCAACCCCACACAACTGCAGGGTCTATAGGAACCTGGCCCTTTTTGGTATGATGAAGCAAGGGACAGAGAGAGTGAGGAATGGGGAGGGGGTGTTCTACGGGAAGTGATGGGGAAGCCCTCAGCTCCACGGCCTGCAGCGGGCACCATTCCCATGGGCCCTGCCTGTGGGGCCTGAAGGGACGAGGGCGGAGCTATGCAGATACTGGGAGGAAGAGCTCCCCAGCTCCAAACAGCAAGTGCAAAGGCCCTGAGGCCAAATATCATTCCAGAAACAGCCCTAGAAGGCCAATGAGGCTGGAGCAGGGAAAAGGGGAGAATGGTGACAGTAGAGACCATGAGTCTCTTGAGTGATGGGACCTAGTTTTAGGATTATTCTGGCTTCTTTGTGGACAGACCGTAGCAGGGGGCAGGGGCAGGGAGACCCGTCAGGAGGTGCCGGAGGCATCCCGGGGCAAGATGATGCTGGGGGTCAGTGCTGCATCGTGACTCTAATGGGCCCCTTCCTGCATTACAAAAAAATGTTATCGTATTTTGTGAGTACTTGGTATAAAGATGAATATATGTTATACATTCATTATTATTATTATCTTCATTTTTTCCTGTGATTTCAGAGGAAATTAAAATTAAAACATTTTCGTGGGCTCTCGGTGCAGTGCCCATGGTGCCTAAGGGAAATGTTAGCCCGAGGGGAAGTGGTCAGATCTGGGGTGTAGAGAAGACATGGGAAGACCAGGAAGACCCTTGTCTGACACTTTTCTTGCCCCTAGCTCCAAGTTCTCATGGAATGTCACTGCATGAAGACAGCAGCAGGTATTTCCTGGGCCCAGGACAGCAGCCGGCTCTGAGGTCCCATCCCTCTCTGGAGGCCCATCACGGGACACGGCCCAGCAGAGGCATCTTTGCCCGCATTTCTGGAGTTACCGAGTGCTTCTCTGTTCCATGCAAATCCTAAGACAGGGCACAATGTTTAGAGAGATTGAAGCTAGACCAGAGTTCTCAAAGACCACATCGTGAAAGAGAGGGTCTTGGGGTGGCCCTTGAAGGGGGAGGAAGTTATGGACAGTGTGTCAAAGGAGAATTATCCAACAAAGGTTGTCACTGGGGAAAGACTCAGCGTGACCCGGTGGCAGGGAGAAAACGATGGATTAGTGGGCTCCGGGAAGCTGCGGAAGATGGGGACACCGGGTGGGGCCTTCTCCTCAAGCCCCCACCAGGGAGCCTCCCTTGCCTCCTTTCCTTTTCTCTTTTCTTATAAGTAGGCTCCACACCCATCATGGAGCCTAACATGGGGCTTGAACTCACAACCCAGAGATCAAGACCTAAGCTGAGATCAGGAGTCAGACACTTAACCAGCTGAACCACCCAAGTGCCCCAGTCCCCTGCCTCCTTTTAAAGGCACCCACACCCTTGTCTGGAGGGAAGCCACACACGCCTTCGGCCCCCGGTGTGATTTGATATTCCAGCTCCCATGAAGGGGAAGTGGCCTGGGTGAAAGGCCAAAGGGGATCTCAGCTGCATAGCCCCATGACGACCCCGCACCCTGCCAGGACTGTCTTCTCCCCCCAGCCACCCCCTGTTCCCTGGCCCGTCACCAAACACAAGATCTTTGCTCCTCCCCAAGGTCAGAGTCAAGCTCAGCTATAGGCATAGAGCTCAAGGCCTCCCATCTCACCCAGCGTTGGTGTAAGTCCCTTCAGAGGACTCATGCAGGGATTAGGGTTCAAAGGTGGGACGAAGGAAAGTGAAAGAGGCCTGTGCTCCAATTCTGACCCTCCATGTTTGGTGGCCTCGAATGACCCTTAGAACTTAGTCACCTCTCTGGGCACCCAGGTGGCTCAGTCAGTTAAGTGTCTGCCTTCGGCTCAGGTCAGGATCCCTGGGTCCTGACATCGAGTCCCATATCCCCTGCTTAGGGTGGAGCCAGCTTCTCCCTCTCCCTCTGCCCCTCTGCCTGCTTGTCCTCTTTCTCTCTGTCTCTCAAATAAATCTAAAGGGGAAAAAAAAAGAAGAAGAAGAACTTGGTCACCTCCTCTGTGAAAGTGGGCCTGCGGACCTCTGCTTTGCGGGGTCAGTAATGAGCATGAGCCATACTGACCCCAGGGGCCCAGCCTGTGCCGGGCACACGCAGCCTCCCAACAGACGAGAGCCATTTTCATCCCCGCAGGGTTTGTTGCAGGGTCTGGGGTTTTTTTGGTTGGCTGTTTTCCATCATTATCTCCCTGCTTGTCCAGGAGCCCCTTGAGCCAGGGATGATGCATCACTTTGCCTGGGCCCCAGTGCCAAGCGTGCTCTGTCACAGTGTAAGGGCCCAGTGGCCATCTCGTCGATGTCCTTACAGCCACCTCTAAGTCTGCACATTGGCTCTTGGCTGGGGCAGTTTCCAGGGGAGCCTAGCTCCGTCCTTCTGACCCCGGGCTGTAACAGCCTTTCCTTGGCTCTGCCCTAGACCCCTTGCTGGGCCCTGGACCCCAGGGGTCAGCCTGGCAGGGTCCCACCCCGACTCAGCTTCTCGTTCACCGGGAGCACGCTTGAGTGCCAGCAGGCGAGGCGGGAAGCCAGGTGCACGGTGAGGCAGGACGCAGCCTCTGGACAAGCGGCAGGCCTATGGGTCACCGAGCATGACGGGAGAGTGCCGGGGGCTGGGAGCCGGGCAGCGAGTGAAGTTCTGACGCTCTCCTCATCGCTTACCTTTTTCTCCTCTATATTGAAAATGAGTGTAAAAACAACCCCCCTTATAAAGCCGTTGTGAGAGTTTTCTGAGAGAATGAAGCACAGGGCCTAGCACATCAAAGGCCCTCAAGAAACAGCAGTTCCCTGACTTTTCCTCGTCAAAGTTTCACGTGACGGGGTATGTACGGTGGGTCCTGACGAGCGCCCAGATTCGCCTTCAGGGTTGAAGACTTTCTCCTTAACTTCCTGGGTGGGGGTGGAGGGTGCCCTCCACTGTCACCAGGAGGACTGCCTCCTTCGAAATCACACCTGTCCCACCGCTCCTTTGACTGACCGATGGGCAGGGGATATAAGGGTCTGGCTCCCTCCCCCCCGTGTGGAGGCAACTCTGCAATGTGGGCCAGCTTCGAGCTGCCCGTGGGGTCCGTGGAGGCCCCCACTGAGACTACATGCAGCCCAGCTTCTCCCCTCCCCCCCTCCAGGGTTGACCTCAAGAACAGTCCTAGAAATGTCCTACAAAAAAATCACGGTCCCAGAATTTGCTTCGCAGGGAATCCAGACCCTCCAAAATCCAAAATCTGAATTCATCTAAGGGAAAAGAATTTTTTTTTCTTTTGGAGGTGGAGGTGGGCTTTGCTACGTTAACAAAAGAATCCTTTACTCTCCGGAATAACAAACCCATCACATGGTGAGTCTCACTGGTGCATGTAAAGCCGCACTTGCTGGACCAGCATTCCATTCGAGCTCAGCAATACGGCTACTGTCGGACGTGAGAAGCATCCAGACTAATCTGCCGAACCAGAGGCATGGAACGAGAGTGGGGGCATTGCTCTGAACAGCTGGTCCACTGCCCTCACTCGCTGGGGCTTGTGGGTCTCAGGGCTTCATGACCAAGAGAGACCCACAGGTCATTCTCCTGCTGTGTCCGGGCCCCGGGTTGGTGCGGGAGTGCCTGAAACGCGGAGCTGAGTAAGACAGGTCCCCGGCTCCAGGGGCCCTCGGCAGTGGAAGGACAGGGCAGGGTTGAGCCTCATTGCTGAGGCAAGCCAGGGGCCATGGAAGCTGGAGGAGGGGTGTCTGAACCCACCTGGGTTTGGAGGAGGTCAGAGGCCTCCCTGCGGCCAGCGAGGGGACTGAAGAGGTTAGGCCAGAGAGAGGCATGGTCGGGTGGGGGTGTGGACACTTTCTAGGCCTGCAGAAAGGAGAGGCAGCCCTGAGCACAGAAGCCATGAAGTTGGGCCCCCTCCATGAAAGCCTGATGCCACACGCTTTTCCGATGGCATCACGATGAAACCAGGCAACCGGCCATGGGAGGTGGGTGTGATTACCTTTATTCTGCAGACTTGGAAGCCGAGGCCCAGAGGAAAAGTCAGGGCCAGGTCTGCCTGGTCCCTCCAGGTGCCAGCTGGCCTAGCGTGGCCTGAAATGCCTCGCGGTGGGCAGCTGAGCACTTGGTTCCTGAGGCTGGGCTCCCCGACTCCGGCCCTGCGAGAGCCATGGTGGCTGGGGGTGGCCAGGGCTTCCGTGGGGATGAACCATGGGGAACCACTGCAGGCTCTTGCCTGGCCTGATTGCCAGGTGTGGGGTGGCAATGGGCTTGCCCCCGGGTGGGAGCCCTGCCGCAGGGAGAGCACCACATCCCTGGTTCAAGCAAGCACCGCAAACATGGACCCGAGACCGAGCGCTGCCAGCACCAATTTGTGGAGGAGACTGGAAGAAAAGCAGGTGCAGGCAGACAAGACAGCAGAAGTTTCCCCAGAGCCACGGACACTGCCCACCAAGGCTGGCAGCTCGCGTGGGGCAAGTCCTTCTTTTGCAGAATGACATGATTCATTTACTCTCTCTTTTAAAGCCGTTTTATTGTGAAGTGTAATGGGCTCACGGAAAAGGGCACAAAGCAGACAGACACGCAGCTCAATGACTTACCACAAAGGGAGCTCTACTCATTAAGTCACTGCCTGGGGCAGGAAATGGAGCATGGAGGTCCCTCAGAACGAGCCCAGCCTTGAATCCTCTCCCCCTGCCCTGCCCTGCCCCCCAAAGTTAACCACAGCCTGAATTCAGGGCCATCACCTCCGCGCCTTCCTCTCTGTATAAGAGGTACCGTTTCCGCCTACCCGTCCCTAAACACTGCTTACGTGTGCCTGCTTTATCATGCTACGAGGTCAAGCAGCGGACCTGCTTTCTGGTTTCTTCCACTCGCTGTCATGTCTGAGACGCATCGGTGTGGTCGCTGAGAGCCCTTACCTGACGTTTACATCAAGAGCACTGGTTAAGGATTGTTCTGGAGCCAGGCTGACTGACTTCTGGTCCCAGCCCTGCCACGTCCCCATTGCAAGCCACCTAGCATCCTGCGCCTGGGCGTCCTCTATGAATGCTGTGAATACACTTGAGGGTGTCCCGTATGATGGCCTGGCACAAGAAACTGCCACCCAACTGAAGATTTCCAGAACTGAGTCTGAATCCAGTCTCCACAGTTTCAAACTGTAGTTTTGCACAGGTACTCATTTTCAGAGACTCATTTTCTCCTACATAAAAAGAGGGATAATAGTATTCACCTTGCAGGATGGTTCCCAGAATTACGGATGCTTGGGTAAACAGGATAGACATTACTTCCTATAAGCTGTGAACACCCCCAACCGACTGTTATATACAACAGGTTACTTACAAAGCAACCACTTGTAAGAGGGACCCTTTTCCCCTTTATGTTCAAAAGTGTGATGGTATCTGCAAAACGCCACCACAGCACCTAGCTCAGGGGACACCCTCGGCAATCATGCTTCACAGCCCCTGACCCATGCCCTGGGCTGAAAGGAAAGGGGTGGGAAAGGCCTGCCGCTCTAGGAGGAGCCCTGGACCCCAGCAGCTGGCCAGCAGGAGCCTCCTGGAGACATCTGGATTCTGCCTGTGCCCTCTGGACTCCCCTATCTCAGAGCACAAGGGTATCCACAAAAAAATTACAGACCTTTTGTGCTCTGCAAGCTTTGCCATTTCAAACCAACCCAGCAGGATCAGAAAGGGCATGTCCCTGTAAGCAAATGCACCAGTGTTAGAAAGACGGACAGAAGGCAACGTCTCCCAGATGAGGCTGGCACACCAGGAATTGTGGGCCGCAGGTGGCTGGCAGCATGCGGGGTGGGAACCTTGAATCTCAGGCTTCCCCCAGGTGACCTCCTTTCCCTGCTAGGCTGCCCTGCCAAGACCAAGGCACCTCTTTCATATAAATAAAGATAGATAGATAGATGATAGATGATAGATAGATAGATAGATAGATAGATAGATAGATAGATAGATAGATAGATGATAGATAGATAGATGATAGATAGATGATAGATAGATGATAGATGATAGATAGATGATAGATGATAGATAGATAGATAGATAGATAGATAGATAGATAGATAGATAGATATAGATAGATAGATAGATAATAGATAGATAGATGGTAGACAGATAGATAAAGTAGATATATTTTTAAGTAGGCTTCACACCCAACATGGGGCTCGAACTCACAACTCCAAGATCTAAAGTCGCATGCTTCACTGACTAAGCCAGCCGGGCATCCCCAAGGCACCTCCTAATTCCAATGCTAGGCCACCCTGAGGATGGCTCTGTCCCTGCTCCCTGGCCTAACCACAACCCCCAAGTCTGTCCTGGCCACAAGTCTCCTGTAAAGTTGAAGTGTTAAGAATTCTGGCCAGGTAGAAATCAATTTAAAATTACAGAGAACAGTAGGGGGTGCCTGGGTGGTGCAGTTGGTTGACCATCCGACCCTTGGTTTCGGTTCTGGTTGTGGTCTTGGGGTCGCGGGATCGAGCCCTGTGTGGGCTCCGTGCTTGGCATGGAGTCTGCTTGGGTTTCTCTCTTCCTCTCCCTCTGCCACCTCTCTAAAATAAATAAATAGGGGTTTTTTTTAAGATTTTATTTATTTATTTGAGATAGAGAGAGAGAAAGCAATTGAGAGAGTGAGCGAGAGAGAGCACGAGTGGGGGCAGGGGCAGAGGGAGAGGGAGAAGCAGACTCCCCGCTGAGTAGGGAGCCCGATATGGGGCTTCATCCTGGGACCCTGGGATCATGACCCGAGCTGAAGGAAGACACTTAACTGACTGAGCCACCCAGGCGTCCCTAAATAAATCTTTTTTTAAAATACAGAGAACAGTAGCAAAAATGTATAAAGAAACAACAAATAAGTAAATAAAATTTAACATACTTACACGCGAATCCTCCATAATTGTATTGTTGAGTCTATTTGCAGCTTCACCCATGGATCAAGATGTCCCACCGACTTGAGAAATCAAATCTACACTCAGATCCCCAAATGTCCCTCTTGGTTCTGTGTCCCCGCTGGACCCCAAAGAGGACAGGCTGGAGAGGGCAGGCTTGGGTCACTGCCCTTGAACTGGAGACACATAACACGGGCCCCAGACAGTGAAAACAAACCTCGCTCGAGCACTTTCTGCTCAAATCACTCAATGGTCACCACGCAGCTAGTCAGGCCGCGTCTCGAGGGCAGGTGGTGTGCCCAGTGAGTGAGATGGCATGAAAAAGCGGGAACCCTGGCTTGCCGCCAGAACCCCCACGTTCAGAGCATTGGCCCACACTTTCTGGTCGAGCATCTTGCCACAGCCCGTCAGCATATAAGCCAGAGGTTTGTCCCTGGAGAACAAGGACAACAGCCCTAACTCGCGGGGTGTTGCCAGCGTTAAACAGCCGGTGTCTACTATGTGCTCAGTGAGGTGCCTGAACCATGGGTATATGCATTCAGTAAGTGTTGGTGACAAATGTCTGCCACAGAGACTCTCCCAACCCCAATATGCCCCTCACCCCTGGCAGAGGGAAGTTGGGCGCCTGGCCCCTCCAAGCCAGACAGGCGATACCCACTTGCCTCAGCCGCCGTCCTGGCTCCCCATGATGGTCAGCTGCCGGCATCCGCCACCTTCGCTCCCCTCCAGCTTCTTCCTGCAGCCCTGTTTCTGGAAGGCGGCCTCTCCCTGCTGTCCAGGCCCAGGGCCATCCCCTTGTACCAGCACCGCACCCTCAGTGGCCCCTCGTTGCGGGAACCAGCCACTTCCAGGCACGTTCCTGACATCTCTGGTGGGTGAAGGGCCTGAGTATGACGGCAGAGCCCTGACCCAGGGACACGGGCACCTGGGTTCCTTCTCGGCCTGGATGGGCCACTGGGTCACCAGGGGACCTCGGCATACTGCTTCCTTTCTGCGGGCCTCAATTTCCCCAGCAGCAGCAGCAGCAACAGAGTTTAGACAAGCTCTGAGTTTTGCACACCCTGCGCCTTACCTGGGCATCCTCAGACCCCTGTCATAGTCCGTGGCCTCCTCAGGCCCCAGAGAACAGCTCTCAGTTTGGAAAGCCCTGCCACATACTGTTTCCTTAAATGAAGGCATTAGGGGACATGTTCAAAGACCACTGGTGGGGGCTGGGTCTACAGCTGTTCGCGGCATTGCCCCAGGACCGTGTAACCCAGACTCTGGCTGGAATTGTGACCTATGGTGCCGAAGCCATAGGGCGGGAGCCGTGCCCTCCCCACCATGTCTTCTATGCCAGACACAGTGGGGACATGCTAAGCAAGCCGGGAGCCTCACAGTGGGCCCTGTGTGCCACCGCCCAGCCCTGCCACCCCCAGGCCCAGCCTCTGTTTTGTACACAAACACCTGGGATGGGACATTGGAAACCTGCAGGCTGATTTCATCTTTCCAATAACAATGCCCTTTTTTTTCTTAAAGGCCCCGCGCACCCTCTCAGGGTGGGGAAGCAAGTAGAGGCCGTAAAGAGGGGTCTGGAGGAGATGGGGCTCCTCTCAGCTACTGCATCTCCCCAGCTGCCTCCGTGGGGTGGCGGTGGGGGGTGCCCCTGCACCACGCCATCCAGTAGAGGGCCTGGCACACGGCACCATGGGGCCCTGTGACAGGCTCCCTGCTCAGCGGGAGTCCGCTTCTCTCTCTCCCTCTGCCCCTCGCCCCACTCGTGCTCGCTCGCTCTCTCTCTCTCAAGTAAATAAATAAAATAAAGCTTTAAAACAAAAAAGAAAGAAGAAAGGAAGGAAGGAAGGTAGTTGATGCAGCCCACTTTGACCTTTTTTTTTTTTTTTTTTTGTGAGCCTGTGTCCCTACTAAGGCAGAATCAAGTAGTGGTTGAGCACAGACTTAAGTCAAAATCCCCGGGTTCGAAGTCTTTCTTGGACAAGCCACCGAACCTCCCCTGGCCTCAGTTTCCTCCTTCCTACAATAGCGTCGACGAGGGCCCTGGAGCAGGGCCGGGGGGCGCACTGGTGTCTACAGACTCCAAACAGAGCCTGGCACAGGGCCGGCACAGTATGGGCTGGCAGTCTCTTTGCACTGGTTGGGTGGGTTAATTTCCTTATTTATTACACACCATCGTGGCACAGGATGCTGGGCCTGCAGCTGGACCACGCTCCCCGACCGCCCAGTGAGGATGCTGCGTGGAGCCCCGGACCATGTGCTGCCCACTGTCACGCCAAGGGAAGCTGCCGGGCGCCACTTGCAGGCCTGGTCCCTGACACCTCTCCCTCCGCTCCGTGGGCTCTCATCGCTCCCTCTGCTTGGAGCAAAGGGCCAAGGGGAGGCCTCTGAGGCCCTAGAAAATGGCAAGACCACCAGATGGAAGGCACTCAGGTCCCCAGATGACCACGTAGAAGGCAGCCTGGCGAGCCAGATGGGCCTCACACGCGAGGCGGAATTGTGCCTTTACCGCGTTAAGCCACCCGGGTTTAGGGGTTGTTTTTATAGCGCCTAGCATTACTTCCTAATATGGCCGTATTGTGAGACTATTTTAATTAATTCTTCTCCGGATATTTCCACCTTGATTTTTTCCCTAACAATTATTACCATAGTGGTGCTGTTTTATATTTTTTTTTTTTAAGATTTTATTTATTTATTCGACAGAAATAGAGACAGCCAGCGAGAGAGGGAACACAAGCAGGGGGAAGTGGGAGAGGAAGAAGCAGGCTCCTAGTGGAAGCCTGATGTGGGGCTCAATCCCATAACGCCGGGATCACGCCCTGAGCCGAAAGCAGACGCTTAACCGCTATGCCACCCAGGCACCCCTGTTTTATATTCTTGACGGTCTTCTTTTTAATGTTATCTTTTGGATACTTTATACACAGTACAATTGGTCCATTAGTCTACAGACCAAACTCTTAAGTCACTAGCAGTCAAAAAAAAAAAAAAAGGCACTTAAAACTTTGACACATGATCCTGCACGGGGCTCTCATGACTCCTCTCCTAGAGTCCAATTAATTTCAGAACATAGAGGCTACTCTTACGGGGGCATTGGGGACATCGGGGTATGGGGAGCAGCAAGCTTCCAAATGCACAATTTGGTCAAAGGCCAAAAGGTCAAGATGAAGCCCTCAGAACCCCCAGCAGAGCTCCAGGCCAGCAAGTGGAGGTTTGGGCCCTGCACTCCCTTGGTTACGACTTGGCTGGGTTGCTCTTACAGCCCAAAGGAAAGAGCAGAATTCTCCCTGAAGCTCATCTCCAACAAGCTAGAAGCAGGGCTTTTCCAGAGTGACAGGGCACCCAGGTCCAAAGCCTCCTAAAGCAGATTTCCAGACAGCCTCCAACTCAAACAGCCTCCAATACCTATCAGTTTAGGGGAACACTGAATGGACTTCCCAAGTGCATCAGCAGTGCGGGACCCAGGAGTCAGCAAAAGGTGTCAGCTCTGAAGCTCGGGGTTCGGCAGAAGGCACTCTGGGGAGGTGTGGATGCTGAGTGAGCTCTGGACATCAGGAGCCCATGGCGGGAAAGAGCTGCAAATATGGGGACCTGGGGACAGGCCTCCTTTCTGGGGGCACACATTCCAGAGGCCAGCAGCAGGGGTGACAGAGGGACATGGAGGTTGTGGGGAAGATGTCCATGCAGGGACCATGAGTAGGTCTGGGAACCAGTGGTCCCCTGGCTGGGACCAGGCTCTGAGCTGAAGACTTACGAGGGTTAGCCCCCTGGCTCAGCCCCTCCCTGTCACCTTCATTGTCCCAGGGAGGCAGGTGGCAGGTGGGGACTCTGATGCAGTTGCCCAGAGGGAGGAGGTGGTCCTGGCTCACCCCTTTGCATGGCCCCAAGGACACAACTGAATCATGGCAGAGACAAGGAAGGGATGTCCATGGTACTATCCAGTCCCACAGACGCTCCCCCCATTCCTGAACATATGAAGAATTGGGAGGAAAGGACACCCCACGATGCACCTAGACTGTCCTGGATCTTCCCTCCCAGCTCAAGGCAGCACCCAGTCTAGAATGCCTTTGCTCCCTAGCTCGCCCACCACCCCTCCCCAGAGCCACGTGGCACAGTCCTCTGAGTCCATGGCAGTCCCTGGAGGTGACAGACCCAGGTCAGAAGCCCTCTCTGCCCCATGAGCAGCTGTGTGTCCTTAACTCGACGACCCAGCCTCTCTGAGACTCAGTATCCCCACGGGCAATGTGGAGGCTTTAACACCTGCCTTAAAAGTGCTTCAGAGCACCGGGTGAGATCAGGAAACGTCAGGGAGGAAAGACTCCTCCCCCTCTCTCTTATGTCTGGAGCTTGGGGCCAGGGAATGACATGGGGAGGAGACAGCCAGAGAAAGACAGATTTTTCTTCTACCATGTACACTGGAGCGCAGACGAACATGTGAGTCCAGAAGGTGGTCAGAACTGGGGGCTTACATACCATCTTTACAGGGAAGGGGAGGGGAGAGGGGCCCTGGTGGGCGCACACATGCCTCTTAGGAAAGAGAAATGGGCCGGTGGGAGAACAGATGCCACAGATGTGGGAGCTCATTTCCTATTCCAGTCAGGACTTCTCAGCCTCTCTCCGCTGATAGGAGTCCGTCCTCCCTGCTTGCAAACCCCCAGGGAGAGGGTTCTGGCAGTTGCAGTCTTTGGGGGGGCTCTGCTTGTAGGCAGACAAGGACAGCTCATAAACACACACACAAAGTCAAAAACCAAAACCTCTTCACAGCGGTATCTTCTGGATCCTTTCAGCAGCCTGTAAGACCCTCAGCGCACGGCAAGTACCTGACGGGAGGGCCCCTGCCAGGCCCTGTCCACACCGACACACCCAGGATCCCTCGCCCCACACTTGGTACTTTGCCCAGTTCCCTACTCTCCATCTGAATTCACCTGTCCCGTCCCCAGCCACCGAGGCCCAGTTCTCAGTGCGCTAAGCTAATAAACTAATCTGAAGTCCTGTTAGGAAGGCACACCAGCTGGCCCCCGGCCTGGTACAGGTCTCTCTCATGAGGGCCTCCGGGCCCCCTCCCTCACTTGCCAATCACCATACTGTGATCATTAACTCACTCAACAAACACTGCCGGAGAGGTTTCTCCCTGCCAGACCCTGGGCGGGACTTCCAGAATGGCTGTGGTCCTGCAAACCAATCTTTATCCTCTAAGAGTTTTGCTCAGTGAGAGAGGCGGACAGACAAACGGACAGTTCAGCCTCTGCTCCAGAGCTCATGGGAGCTCAGGGGTAGAGCAAGGGTGGTGAGCTCTGTGACTTGGAGCCAGGAAAGAGCTGAGTCCACAATCTTTCCACAAAAGGAATGGAGGAAGCGGGGAGGGAGGGTGGGAGGGTAGAAGTAAGAGAAGGTAGGAAGGAAAGCAGGGAGGGAGGAAGGGGGAAGGAAGGAAGGAAGGAAGAAAGGAAGGAAGGAAGTGGAGGGAAGGAAGAGAAGGAAGGGCAGGCAGGCAGGTGGGAAGTTGGCTGGTTTCCCCCCATCCACCCTTCCCCACTGGACGTGTTTGAAGCCCCACCCCTGCCCCCACTCCAGGTCACCCTCTGCAATTATCAGATATTCCAATAGCTGCCTCCTGCCCGATAAACTGTCTCCAGATAACCCCTTTCCCTTGTAATTGAGTTTAAATATTGATCCACCCAATCAAGGCAGGTTAATATTCAACCCCGCTGAGCCCTGGAAACCTCCTACCCACCAGGCTCCCTTCCCTGGAGTAAAGGGATAAGGGGCTGAGGGAGAGGCAGCCACGGGCACCACAGCCTTCCCTGGAAAGCATGTGCCTCTCGGGGCTTGCTCCGGGGGCTGTGCAGTCCTGGCTCTGCCCAGATAGGCTGAGTCTCGCTGGCAGGTCCAGTGCCCTCTCCAAGCCTGGCCTCCGTGTGTGTGCCTACAGTATGGAAGCCCCAGTACCTGCCCTTCCCAGGGCAAGGACCAGGTGAGGACTGAGGACAGGGATGCTCTGGGGAGTGCAAACTGGACTGACCAGAAAGGATGCAGAGGGCAGGCCGACTCAGCCGCCGCATTGCTGTGCTCAGCTGGGAGAGCATGCGCACGCACCTCTCTCCAGGGATCCTGCTTTACGCCCCTGCCCTCAGGCTCCTCAAAGTTTGGGCCTCAGGAGTCAGCCTTCCAGGGCCTAGCCTGTCTGACGCACTCCTGGCGGAATCTCCAGCCTACGGGACAGAGGCCCGGACACCGGGTGCCCCCACTGCCACTGCTGACTTTGTCTGGTCTCCCATGTGGACGGCCACAGTCAGTGACGTGGAGACGGCTGCAGCCCAGGACCTCCTGGACTCAGGGGTGGCTCCCATGCTTGGTCCAGAGCAGACAGTGGGGCGGGGGAGCTGGCAGCCTGCACCCAGGAGGCCCTGCTGCCTCCCCTGGGGGCCCAATCAACAGGTTTCAGAACCAGAGACGGCTTCCCTTACAGTGAGGACAGGAGGGACCCACAGCTGACCCGGCTTCTCGGCTTCTCGGGTCCTAGGGGACCACATCAGGGGACTCTAACGTTCTGTAGTCCCCAGCACCACCAGCACCCTTAGCTCACACCCAGGTCTGCGTCTTGAGTGATTCGCTTCCCCTCTTGGATGCTTCCTCAAGCAAGCGAGCTCCTCCAGGCCAGAGGTTCTCCACGCGTGCTCTCCCGCCGGCAAAGAGCATCCACTGCGAACCAGTTAGAAATACACCTCAGGCCCCCACTCAAACCTGCAGTCTGAAGTGGCCGTGGGACCCAGCCGTCTGAGAACAAGCCCCCTGGGTGATTCTGAGGCCGTCTGAGACCAAGAGCACCCCACCCTGCTGCCTGAAAAGGAGGCAACAAGGGGAAATCCTGGAAGCTTCATGGCCACAGCAGGGCCAGCGGAATGTGCGCGGGAAGAAGCCTGGTTTCCAGTGTGGCTCAGCGCTAGCCCTGGGAAGGCAGCTGGGCCACAGGCCGGGCAGCTGGGCCACAGGCCGGGCCTACATTCTCTCTCCTGTTCCCGTCTATCTACTCTGAGCCCCCCGTGTCACTCTCTTTTGGATCCTGGAAAACACTGAGCCATTTCCCACCTCCGAGCCCCCTGGGAACCCCCTCCTGGCCCAGGCTCGTGCTCACTGCTTCACACACACGGTCTCAAGGACCATGACATTCCCAGGTCATCCAGAAGGCAGGTTCGGGGAGGTTCCGGGATTCCCATGCCCACCACGCTCACCCCACAGGCTAGCTGGGGGGAGAAGGGGACTTTGCCAGAGTGTGGTGGGGAGGAGACCTGTGACCCTGGGTGTGGGAGGACAAGCAGGGAGAGCCCAGGCAGGAGGCACGCAGGAGCAGCGGCCCAGAGCAAGCAGCAGACATTGGGTTGCATTGGAGCACTGGGCGCAGGCCCGCTTGGAAGAGGTGTGGTCTGGGGCGGAAGGTGACTGACAGGGGAGGGGCTGGGAGAGAACGGAAGCTCGAGATTACACCCTCGTAAGTGTCTGGAGTGGGAAAACTGCGTCACGTGCCCACTGCAGCGTTCAGCCCAGCAAACCCACTGATCGAGTTTCAGAGATGCGAGGCCTCCCGCCAGGGCGGCTACTGGCAGAGAGTGAGTGTTGGCCAGAGCCAGAAGGAACTAGTACCCTCGCTCTGCACACGTGTTCGCGGCGGCATTATTCACAGCAGCCAAAAGGTGGACGCAGCTCAAGATGGATGACAGGACGAACAAACGTGGTGTACACATACAATGGAGAACAAGCCAGCTAAGAAAGGAGGGGCAGCCTGTCCCACGCTGCAACACATGTGAGCCTGGGCCTTATCCCGTGGGGTGAAAACAGGCAGTCACAGAGGGACAAATACTGTACGTATGACACCACTCATCCGCTGTGCCGAGAACAGTCACAGCACAGACAGAGGAGAACCGTGGGCACGGGCTGCGTGGGGGGAACCGGCCGAGTTTCTGTTGGGGAAGATGAGAAAGTCCTTGGGGGATGGTTGCACAGCATGAATGTACTTGACGGCCCTGACCCACGCACCTCAAAACGTTAAGATGGTACATTTCACGGTATCGTGTATTGTTACTACAATTTTAAAAGGAGAGAGACTGGAGGCCTGAGCCACAGGGGTTTCTTACAAATGAGTTTTATTTGCATTCTGACCCAAGCACAGATCCCACATACAGAGTTCTCATCTGCACAACGGTACAGTAACAAGTGCAAAATGTGCTTTATTTCAGGTACAAAAACAATGTGGCAGTATGACAACCTCTCTCTTGACGCCCACCTCCCCTGACCCATCACACCGTCTTGACCCATCCAAGGCCCACACCACCCAGTAGACTCCCACCACCTTCAGGAAAGAGTCACCCAATCTGGAGAAAGCTTGCAAAGTCACGTTAGGTAAGAATCACATTACATACATGAACATTAGAGGACACAGTAACCAGCTTTTTACCCAGCAAGGAGAGGCTGGGGGGAGAGGCACACAGAACAATCCCCTTTAAGATTTATTTGAGGGAGAGCACATGAGCAGGGGGAGGAACAGAGGGACAGGGACAAGCAGGCTCCCCACTGATCGCAGAGCCCTGGTACACCAGCTGCATCTCACGACCCTGAGATCATGACCTGAGCTGAAATCAAGAGTCAGAGGCTTAACCGACTGACCCACTAGGCGCCTCTCCCTTTCTCTTGTCTTGACCAACCAAGCCCCACCAACATTTCCCCATCAGGGTGCACCAAGCTCAGGGATGGAGTCTCAGGATGAAAGCTAGCACTGAGTAAGGAGCCTGTCCCCAAACCTGGTGTGTGTGTGGAATGTGAATGCAGAACTGGGACCCAGATGCCCAGATTCTCATCCTGGCTCAATCCAGTGGTTGGAGGACCGTGGGCCAGCATCTGATTTCTGTCTTGACTTCCTCACCTGGAGAACTGGGCCACAGCGACCTCACAGCACAGTAGGGAGGACAGAAAGGGACAATGGCAAAAGCGCTGAGCTCAAAGCCTGACCCTGAAGAGGACAACCAGCGTCCTCCACGGCTGTTAGCTTTGGTGTCGTTATTAATGGAAGGCTGGATGCAGCATCCTGCCACCTGCACCGGAAGTGGAGAAGCAAGGGGCCCAGAGAGACCAGACTGCCCCAGCAGGAAGGTGACCGCCGGCATGTAGGACTCAGCCCCTAAGGCTGGCATTTGGCCTCACTCCCGCTTCTCCAAAGGGCAGAACTGAAGTCCAGGCCCAGAGAACCCTTACTCAGGGCCAGGCAGTGGCCCCCCTCTATCACCAAGCTGAGTTCCTTTTATATGACGAAGAGCCAGCAGAACGTGTAGGGAGAAACGTGCAGGACCCTAGAGAAGCCACGCGGTCCTCAAGGTGCCAGCTGGAGGTGAAGGTCAGGCTGCGACCTCCGGGACAGCAAAGTTCCAGTGACCTAAATCAGGAGGTCACCGCCCACCAGCTTGCCGACCTGTTAATACCAGCACAGAACCCTTCCCTGCACACGGCCCTCCGACGCCAAACCCCTAGCACCCAGCCCCCGTGTCCGAGGCCCACTGGGTGTTCAGGAGCAGGCAGCAGCCGGGAAGAGGAAGGAAGTCCACAGAGAGGCTGGGGTGGACGCGTCACAGGAGTGAGGCCACAGGTGGGGGGACACTCCAGGGCTGCTCAGCTGACACTTCTCTTGCTTCAAAGCTCAAAACAAGTACTTCTTAAAAATTGTTTCAGAATCCTTATGTAATGGGATTTCCAGCAGGGACGCAAAGCTAACAGAAAGTTTTACCTCCATGGTTGGCAAAGTTTTTCTGGAAAGGGCTGGATAGTACCTATTTTTAGCTTTGAGAGGGCCAAGAGGCAAACTGATATGTCAGAAAAGAAAACAAATTTCCATGACTTTTTTGTTGATAGAATTCAAAATATAGTAACTGGATACTTTTTTTGGTAATACAGGTCTACTAATGAGAAGAATGGAACTGGGATGGGGGATGCGGGGTAACATTTCACTTGGGTTCAGAGATCGTGCTCCCCGTCATCAAACATCACACAACCTGGCAGTGAGCTGGATCTGGCCTGCAGTTCGCCGACCCCTACGAGAGCGGGCATATGCTGATTATGGTGGGAGCTGGGTGATGGGTACTGGGGTTCATTATATTGCTCTCCTTGATGAAGGTTTGAAAACTTCTCATGACAAAACGCTTTCCGCTCCTTGCTAGCTCCCTGCAGCCCACCCCCCCACAGTCCCTCAAGATGACGGGCATGAAGACAGGCTCACACACAGCCCCACCAGTCTGGCTGCCCGGATGGCAGGGATGGTCACCCCAGGACTAGGCAGTGACTGCCCTTCCCCATTGCATCGCCGTCAGCTGCTTTGCAGAGAGCAGCAACCCCACCTCTCAGAGCTGCTGCTTGGGGATGTTGCCCCTAGAAGCCCCTACAAGCAAGTGGGGGACAGCAGGTCCAGCCCTGGGCCACTGGCCCAGGAGCCCCAACTCATACTAACTACTGGCTAGTCCCCATGGAAGTAAGGGGGAGGACACTCAGGAGGAGCCTTTCCAGAGAGGTCCGGAGAGCTCCAAGGAGGCTTTGAGGAGCTCCCAGGGTGCCCTGGTCCCAGGAAGGCCTGGGGGTGCCTGACCAGCACCTCATTGCCCTGCCCCCGCAGGGCAAAGGGAAGGGGGCTGGGAGGTGATCGAAAAAGGTATACAACCACCTCCTACTGGCCAGCCTGACTGATGGTATCACACACACAGCAAGTAACTCGAGGGGAGAAGGGCACGTGAGGCAGTGGCATGAAGACCAACTCCATGAGCCTCGGTTTTGGGGTCCTTGTCAGATGGGAGCTGCCGGCACTGCTCCCCTCCCCGAAGAGGTGGACTTCAGTGTGCACCCCCACCCCCATGTCGGGCAACTCCCCTGACCAGTTTCATGAACAGAGCCTGAACGAGCGTCACCAAGACCTGAAAGCAAGAGCATGTATCACCGCACGTGGCTGAGCAAGAATACTCAGGGCCGTGCTCAGGCCGGATACAGGGCGAGGAAAGGGGCCCGTGCGCGCGCACACATCTGCAATGCAGACACGGAGCCGGCCGGCTCGGAGCCCGGGCTCGGGCTGCCAGGACCAGCTGGGGGCCGCTCGGAGGGTGCTGATGGAGCGGCCACCCAACTGAGAGCAACACACGCTTCTCAGAGACAGGCCCAGGCGCTAGACCTCACGCTGTGGGGCACCTCACAGCAGGGGCATCAGCGGTGCCACGTACAACCAGGACACACCGAGCATCACCTGCCCACCGCAGGACTTTACGGAGGGAGAAGTGGGAAAGCCCCGCCACCCCTCACGTTCACCCCCTGGCCGAGCCAGCCACCACTCGAGAGACGCGGACGCTCAGGCCAAGCAAGGGTCTGGGGCCCTGGCTCCTGCTCCTCGGGCACTGCCACGTCCGCGCCCCCGCCCCTGCCCCTCCGCTCCTCCACCTTCTGAGAGCCTATGGGCTTGCTCCCTCGGCTCCATGGCCAACAGCAAGAGAGGTTTTCCATGCTTCTCATCAACTCGTTAATAATTTTCAAGCTTAAGTTACTCAGGCCAGGCCCCGAAGCCACTCTGCACTCGGAAACTTGTGACCCACAGCTCGGCCAGCTCCGGTCTGCTCCCGGGGAAGCGCCCTCTAGGTTAACAGCTCTTCCCAAGGGGCTCGAGGCTGCCTGGGCAGGAGGTCAGCGGGTCGGCTGGCTGACCTTTGCTTCGGACCTCAAACCCCGACTTCAAACTCCCTACTCCATCCTGTTCTTTCCATCCATCCCTGTCTTTCCTGCTCGCAGGACAGGAGTGGGAAGCGTTCTGGCTTTTCTGTACTTTCAAATGAAAAAAATAAAAGCTACAGCCAGCTCGTCTGACTCCTGTGGAAGGAGGACAAGCTGCTGAAGCAAAGCAGCTAAAACATTTGGTACCAAATTATGATGTGTATTTATTTTCTACTCCTTTGTAAGCTCCAAGAGTCATCTAGAACCATTAGGAGAAGGTGAAAGGGGCGTTCGGCTAACTCAGTGAGTAGGGTCTGCGACTCTTGGCCTCAGGGTTGTGAGTTCAAGCCCCATGTTGGGTACAGAGATTACTAAAAAATAAATTTAAAAAAAAAAAAAGATTAAGACAAACAAACAAAAAAAAAAAGACAGCAGTGGAGGTTCCAGAAAATGGAAGACTCCACTAACAGAGAACTTAAGGTAACAGATCTTTATTAGATCCTCATCTGGAATTAGGAAATGAAAATATTAGCCTACCACATTTTTATAATTAAAAATCAAGCCTGTTATCACTTGGCCTGCAGAGTGGCATCACTTAAGTCTAGTGACTCACAGACACCCTCAAAGGCTGGCAGTCAGGATACTGAAGGTCTAGTCCTGATTCTGTGTGACCCTGGACAAATGATTCCATTTCCTTGTGACTGAGTTTCCTCCAGAAAGGATATGACTGGTCCTGACTTTCCCCTAGGACTAACGTGTGGAGTTAGAACACGCACCAAGAAAGCTCGCAGAAGAACAGAGCGCGACATGACCCAGTACTGCTGAGAAGGTTAAGGGGGAGACAGGAGGAGGAGAAACAGAAAGACGGCCATAAAAATGGTGGAGCCAGACATAGGCTGGGTTTAAAATAAAAAAAGGAAGAGGGGGGAAAAAAAGGAGTTTCCCAATGACAACCCCATATCCCAGAAGAAAAGATCCAGTTAAGAATCAGGGGCCTCTAGCAAGGGTCAACAACTGATGTGGGAACAACTGGGTATCTACACGCGAGAGAACAATGTTCGGCCTCTACCTCATACCGTACGCAAAAAGTAACGTAAAATGAATCAAAGGCCGCTGGAGAGCTAAAACAGTAAAAAAAATCTTAGAAGGAAACATAGGTGTAAATCTTCTTGACTGTGGACTACACAGTGGTTTTTCAGGTATGACATGAAAAGCACAAGCAACAAAAACACATATATCTTAGACGTCATCCATATTAACTTTTGTGCTTCAAAGGACATCATGAGACAGTGAAGACAATCCACAGAATGGGAGAAAATTTTTACAGATCATGTATCTGATAAAGGGCCTCCATGCAGAATATACAGAGAACTCATGCAACTCAGTAATTTAAAAAAAAAAAAAAAAAAAAGACAAATGACCCAAACAAATGGGCAAAGGATCTAAATAGACAGTTCTCCAAAGAAGACATACAAGTGGCCAATAAGCACGTGAAAAGAGGCTCAACACCATTAGCCATCAAGGAAATGCAGAGCAAAACCACAAGGAGACACCACTTTGCACCCACCAGAATGCTCTACTCAAAAAGGCAGATACTTAGCAAGCATTGGTGAGGATGGGGAGAAATAGGAGCCCTCGTGCACTGCTGGTGGGAATGAGAAATGGCACGACTGCTTTGGAAAACAGTCTGGCTGTTCCTCAAAAAGTTAGACATAAGAGTTCTATATGACCCAGCAATTCCGCTCCTAGGTATATACCCCCAAGAAATGTATGTAAAAACCTACGCAACTATGTTCACAGCAGCATTATTCATAATAGCCAGAAACAACTCATATATCAATCAACTGGCAAGTGGATAAAAACTGTGGGACATATAACCAAAGAATGAAACATTATTCAGCTCTAAAAAGGCTTGAAGTATGGATACATGTTCAACAAGGATGACCCTAGAAAACATTAGCTAGTTAAAAAAAAAAAAAAGCCAACCACAAAAGGCCACCTTGATTCCATATACGTGATAGGTCCAACATACATACGTAAATCCATACGGAAAGTAGATTCGCAGTTGCATAAGACCAAGGAAACTGGGGGGAGAAAAGAAGGGTGATCACTAAAGGGAACAGGGTTTCTTCTGGGGGTAAGGAAAATCTTCTCAAATTCAATGTGCTGATTCTGTGAATTCACAAAAAACCACTGCGTTACACACTATAAATGGGGACACTGTATGGTCTGTGAATTTTATCTCAATAAAGCTGTTGCCTGCTCCCCCATCCTCCCTCAAAAATGAAAAGGAATCAGGAGGCTGTTTTACTCTGGAGGAACACCATTCCTGCTGTCCCAACATAACCATGACTAGAGAGCCCCTTTCCCATCTGAAGCATCTTATTTATATGATAAATTTCTATCATTGCCCTATCACTCACTACGTTGCCCCCTAGGCTTCAATTTTCTCCTCTGTAAAACAAGGTCTACCCAGTTCCTAACATCTTTGACCCTAACACTATATTCCCCAAAAGCTCCACTTTAGAAAATGTAAAATCCTGCTCGGTTGGTCAAAGGGCTTCCCTGTACTTTGAAGATAAACCTAAGTTAGCAAAGAGTATAGATGACTGGATCCCAGGAAACAGAGGCAAGACAAAGACTAATTCCTGAATTAACCGTACTCAAATTTCCCCATAGTTGAGCCACTAAGAAAGGCGATCCAACCATCTCAATGCAGGCAAAATGCCCTAACACTCCCTCTACACATGAAAAAAGATAAACATTTAAATGGGGGCCCTCAGAGAAGAGACAATGCCCCTGGGAAACTTGGCAAGTTTGGCAATGGTTAACCAAGGTCATCTCTAAGTGGGACCTGGTTAAGTCCACGCACAAGGGCCTGCCATCATGATTGTCAAGGTCATCTGATCACACAATGGGACACTCATTTCCTAGTCTTCCTTTTACCCATGATTGCTGAGGAAATAAAATTACACGAAAGAAGCTCAAGGAAAAAAAAATCATTTTCTCATCCCTTTTATACTTGTGAGGAAGTACGTGAAAATAGTTGTTCTATCCTCTCCCTCCCTTCCCAAGGGCGTAGACCCAGGTCTGTGTGGCGGGTCCTACACATGCTCAGTGGTCTACACGACCAATGCAGAGACAGGAGAGCCCATCTCTGGGCGCTGCAGCAGGTCCTCAGAGACGAGAGTGAAGGTGAAAGGTGAAAGAAGCAGAAGGCACAGAATAAACCCCATTCCCCTCAATCCATCCAAGAACCAGAAAGCTGGATGTTCACCAGGGTCGCTGAGAAGGGAAACCAACATGAAGACAAAATGGAGGCAAAGCACCTACATCCAGTCAGCAGTCCTGGTCACGGAGCCGGTTACCAGCGAAGGGGAAGCTTGGGGGTGAGGCAGGGCTCTCCCTGGAGGCAGGGGAGTGGTCAGAAGGATACAGTGGCACCAAGATACCCAGTGAACTAGCCTCCAACACGGGAGGGAGGGGTTTCAGAGAAGACGCCCCCGCTGTTTGCCTCTAGGACAGCAGGCAAAGACCAAGGAGCCATTCAGAAGCTGGAGGCCAAGAGGGAGGGAGAGAGGAGCCACTGGCTTTCTGCATGCCAGAGACTGCATCCACGGGTTTCTGCTGCTTACTGGTCCGCGGTTTTCATAGACGGGGCCAAGCCCCTCCTCGTCACAGCTTGCCAGGTGAGGCCGCAGCTTACGGTGGTGCGTTTTCTACGTCCAAGGGAGTCCACGGGGCTGGGAGCTGGTTCTGCTTCTGCTCAGAGGCCACATTTCAGGATGATGTGGTAGCCATCGTTGCTCTCGGCTGCAAAGACAGACACCGGGCATTTGACAGGAAGAAAGGCCTGACACCGCGACCTGGGGGAATCAGGGAGGGCATGGTACTGGTGCACCAGGAGAAGCCCTGCCATGGATACTGGCTCCAAATATGATCACCAGGAGCAAAGTGTGCTAACAAAAGCAGGCATTTTAACACATGCCTTCACACGCCTTCTGCCTTACTGAGTTTCTTCCTGGCAAGGGGCCTTTCTACCATAACTCTAGGCCCGAGAACTGAAGGCTCTATATCCAAGGTGGCTACAAACTGTGGTTCTCAGGGTGTTACGGCCCCCAGCTCTCTGAAGGCAGCAGCTGGCTAGATCCAGGGAACAAGGGCAACACAATGGCCCTGTCACATAGGGCTTTCATTCTGATATACTCCATACATTCACCTACCTTAGCCCTAAGGAAGGTCACAGATAGTTTTGCCTTTCTCCTGGCATACGAGTTCCTTCCTCAGGTGAAACCTTCATGTCCCACCCCTGCCCCAGATCCCTGACCCACCAGGCCTGCAGGCTCTGCAGCTGTATTCCACACTTGCTCCTCCTGGAGACCCTCATTGTAAAAAAATTCATATGCATCTTACTTCTACTCAAGCACTGAGTTCATGGAGAACAGGTTGCCTGGCCAGGATTTCCCTTTCGGAATGGATTTTGGAGCCAATCTCCAATCTCCAGGGCAGGGTTTCACAGGACGTTGTGCTCCTTTTTCCCCAGAGGAAGTTCCCAGATAATGTTCTCTCGAGGGACCCACTGTGCAGGGAGGCCCCACTCACCAGTCTGGCTCTTTGCTCACTCTACTACCCAGGGAGGGGGTGGGGGACACAGCCAACATACTTCAACTGAACAAGAGAAAAGGGTGTGTGTGGTGGGGCGGGGCTTTACCTTTTAAGGTACTGAGAATAAAACAAGACTCATCTTGGAAATTCTGCACCATCTGAAAGGCAAAAAGAGAGACCACGTCCCCTCAACAATAAGTTCGTGAATGAAATGAGTATGAAAAGCCTCAGCAACATGGAGCCCCAGCCACCGCAGCAGGCAGAACTGATAGTCACTGTTCTTGCACAAATGCAGGGAAATGGTTCCACTTAACATTCATTAAGGAAACACGAAACAAGATAAATGTACGAAATGATCGTAATCATACGCAACAAAAACTGAACAGAAAGGACAGAAAGGAGCCAGGCAGGGAAGCAAAACGTTAACATTTAATACAGGGCTCCATGTATCTTTGCTTTCGTTCTCCTTTTTCCTACTTACTGGGTCCTCCAATCCCTATAATGGACACATTACAGGAGCATGTATGTCTATAATAGCAACAAATAAAAAACTAAAGTGCTTAAGAAAAAAAAAAAAACCTTCGTAATTAGTAGCCTCTGCGTATCAGAGTCCTATGAGAACCAATATAAACATAGCACCATTCCCTATGTCTACAAAGTGGCAGGAATGGAACGATTTACTCAGCGGCCTCTGCGGTTCTCGTTTTGATTTAACTACCAAGTGACCTTGGACAAGTCAGCCTTTCTCCTTCTGGTCTCCATGCCCCATCTGTAAAATGGGGCTGCTCCTGTGACAAAAGAACAGCACCAGGATATAGAACAATAGGGACTGGCCCCCACTGCTGGTGGGGTGTTGATGTCTGCAACCACTTTACAAAGCTGTCCACAGGACCTGGTACCTTAATCCTCCCGCCCAATGTTCTAGAGAAACCCTTGCACGTGCACACACAAACAACACCTACCAATGTTCACAGCAGCACCGGCTGTTAAGAATGGGAACTGGAGGGGGCACCTGGGGGGCTCAGTTCGAAGAGCACACGACTCTTGATCTTGGGGTTGAGTTAGAGCCCCACGTGGGGTGCGGAGATTACTTACATAAAAACTTAAAAAAAAAAAAAGATAGCTGGAAACAGCCCCATGTCGATCAGCTGCAGAAGCATGAACAAACTGTGACCTCATCACGCCACGCCATGCAGTGGGTCAGGGACCTCCAGCAGCATCTCAGCAAGTGTGAATCTCAAAAACATAAAGCGAAATTAAAGAAGGTCACAGAAAAACATGCTATTGTTCCATCTATATGAAGTTTAAACGTGGGCAAAATTAAACAATATATTGAGGAGGAAACGGGAACAACTAGCATGAAATTGCTCCGGCAGGTGGAGAGGCGGAGTGGAAGAGGCAATCAGCCCAGAGAGCGGCTTCTAACATAATATTGCATTCACCTGAGTATAGGTATTGGGCACTTACTTCTTCCTTAAATGGTAAAAATAAGTTCTATGTACTCCTTGCATACAGATGCCATATGTCACAATATAAATGGAAAGAATATTTAAATACTTAAACATAGCCACAACACACACACTAGCTAACATGCAGCAAAACCCCTTTCCAAATTAAAAAATGCAACCCAGATGTCATTGCCTCCTCTGAATTATTGCCCCCAATCCTGCAAATCCACCCACCTGTCGACCCCTGCCCCTCCCTGTGGGGCCTAATGATGCGTGAAGTACATTTATTCTATGCTGCTGGCCTGCTCCCTCTAGGACTCTTGGCAGCCCAGCCACTTGGGCATGCAAAGCCCTACGCAGAGCCCACACAGGCTTAATCAGTAACTCCCTTGTTTAATTAAGTGCCCTTGCACCTCGGGGGCCGCTCCGCGGCTGGCCGGGCCGCCTCCAGCACTCCGGGCAATTAAGAACCAAAGGTTTCCAATTGATTCAGGGTTAAGAGGCAAGGAGACTTCGGGGAATAAGAATCGCCTACTTAGCTGAGGCAGCACTGTGGTTCTGTTCTCTGCTTCATTTGCTTAACTGCCCACTCGGGAGGGCACAGGGCAAGCTGGGGAAGGGACTTCCTGCAGGGACCCGTGACATGGCAAGGGTTCTGCACATTCTTGGCTTTTGTCTTAGCCGAAGAAATTTATTCCGAGATGCAAAGTGCCGAGTTTTCCTGTGTTGCTCAGGGGTCCTAACCTCCCTGGCTATTCTCAAGAAGTGCTTAGGTCAGGAACACTGGGCTTCATTCTGTCTGTGCAGTGGGGGTAGGGAAACAGCTGCCTGAGATTTAAATGGAATGATATGGAAGGAATTCTGACCTGGGGACAAAACTAGCAAGCGGCAGACGAATGTACAGCTGGGTCTCTGTTGAGTGTTCTAAGAATCCACAGCTACCCCACGCCCAGGCACACGACAGACACCCACACAAAACAGGATCCAGCAGCATCACACACACGCTAGTATGAACTCCTCTAGGAAAGAGGAGGGAAGCGAAATGCCTTTCGAATTTGCCTTCAGCTGTTTTGTATTCCCTAACTTTTACTAACTGTGAATTACTTTTTTTTAAAGATTTTTTTTAATTTTTAAGTAATCTCTGCACACAACATGGGGCTCGAACTCACAACCCCAAGATCAGAGTCTCACGTTCCACCAAGAGGAAGGAACCACCACCCCTCTGCCAACCTCCAGGACCAAACTCCCACGAAATGGGGGATTCCCATTTAAGGGGCTCGGGCAACAGTAATGGTAAGTGGCGAAAGGATTATCACCAACGACAAAATATGAAATATACAGACCATTACAAGCTTTACAGTTCATATATTGTCAAACTTAAAGATCCCTCCATCACTTGCTCCCAAAAGTTACAAGTGCCTATCACTGTCAATTACCATCACCATCCCACCGATGTCTCCCCGTGCCTGACTCTTTCTCATTTTACCCCTACTACAACCTGCTCAGTGGGTTTAATTATCCCCGTTTTATAGATGTGGAAACTGAGGCTCAAAGAGGTTAAGTAAATCTACTCAGGGTCACTCCACTCCTAGCAGCAAGGTGGGGACACGTGTACGATTCCAGAGCCCACATCCTCTCTACTTCCCCAGACACCATTCATGTACCGCTTCCTCTACACAGATGTTCTCAGAGCTCCCACCATGGGCTTGCTGGGGTCTCCTGGGGGCTCAGGGTGCTACCCCTGCTCCCATCAGCCCAGCTCTGTTTCTCCAAAGGCCTCATTTCAGGGGAGGTGGGCTGGCCTAGCTGGCTGCAAGAGTGGGCTCTCCATCTGGACATGAGGGTTCCCACCCTAGTTCCTTACGGGCTGTGCAACCTGGGGCATAGTTTCCTATCTGTGACACAGGGTTTCACCCAGTTCATAGGGAGGCTGGCAGGACTGAATGAGTCACTACATGTGCACTTAGATGCTGGCACTCTTGACTATTATTAGCTAGCAAGAGGAGGGATCCGGGATAGAGCAAGCTTAAAACAAGGCATCAGGAATGCCTAAATGTAGCTGCAAACCCTCGCTGGCCAGCAGTGGGACCAGATTGCTCTGTGCCCTCTGCCAGCGGCCGCTCGTGCCCCACACAGGTCTGTGCAGCCAAGGATAGACCCAGGAAGGCCATGGCACTTTCGCCAGTCAGAAGAGGGCTCTGTGCTCCCATGTGGCCTGCATCCTCTCCATCACCTGGCCCTCAGTCCATTCCACCACCCTGGGACCTGCCGCCCACCCTCCTCCTGACTTCTTACAGCCCTGACTGTAAGCATACCCGGGGGCAGGGCTGTAGCCTATGCCATGGTTCCTGCACGGCGCCCAGCCAAGGACGAGGTACGGAGTGGATACTAGGTAGCTATTCAGAGCCTCAGAACTCTCCTCCCCCGCACTCTGGGGGCAGCCGAGAGCATGTGGCATGCAGATGAAACCCGTTTGCCATCCTTGGGCAGAAGTCATCCCCGAAGCCCGGAAGGGGCGTTTCTGGCGCAGGTCCCCCATGCCTCCCTACAGCCCCAAGCCCCGGGCCATGAGAGGGGTGGGGGCAGCGCTCACCTCGTTGCTCACCACCACGTGGATGCCCGTGGGGCCCTGCCGGTAGACTCGCTGGATATGCTGGGGGGAGATGCTGTACAGGTTGGCGATCTTCTCAACCAGCTCCAAGGTGGTCAGCTCCTCCAAGAAGATGGCATGGTACACTGGAGGGCGAGGGACAGGGCCTTCTATAGAACACACCCCTGAGTTCTAAGGAGCCTGTCTACCCCCTAAGCCCAACCCCCACCCTGCCATCAGTCACTCAGTTGCAGGGATGCTCGAGCTCAGATTCATTCCATGGAATCTGGGCTGTAACAGGCACAAAGCCACTGCAGAGCCCAGTGGCAGGGGAAGGCAGCCGGACTACGGCTCTCACTCCTGTTCCAGGCTCTCTCAAGGGGATCTTACGTAAAATGGAGAATTCCTTACAACCACCCCACACCCAGTGACACCCTTGGCGGGGCGGAGGCTGGGGAGAATGGCTGGCAGAACTCTCTATTTCTAACAAGCTTCTAGTGATTCTGATGTGTGGCCAGATGCATACACCCTTGCAGGAGAGAGGAGAACTCCTGCATCCCCTTTCCTTTCTTTCCATGGCTTAGAGGGGTCACTGGACGGCTCCAGGGGCCAAAGAGCGGGATTTAAGGATAACTGCTTTTTTTTAATTGTATTTAAAATCAATTAATTAACATATAGTGTATTATTAATCAGAGGTAGAGGTCAGTGATTCGTCAGTCCTATGTACTAGCCAGTGCTCATTACATCACGTGCCCTCCTTAATGTCCATCACTCAGTTACCACATCTCCCCACCCCCTCCCCTCCAGCGACCCTCAGTGTGTTTCCTATGATTAAGAGTCTCTTGTGGTTTGTTTCCCTCTCTGATTTTGTCTTGCTTTATTTTTCCCTCCCTTTTTTATGCTCCTCTGTTTCTTAAATTCCACATGAGTGAAATCATACAATAACTGTCCTTCTCTGATTGAATTATTTCACTTAACGTAATACCCTCTAGTTCCATCCACGTCACTGCAAATACCAAGATTTCATTTTTTTGATGGCTGAGTAATATTCCTGTGTGTGTATGTGTGTAACCAGATCTCCTTTATCCATCCATTCATCTGGCAACAGACATCTGGGCTCTCTCCATACTTCGGCTGTTGTGGACATCGCTGCTATAAACACCAGGGTGCGGGTGCCCCTTCAGATCTGTAGTTTTGTATGCTTTGGGTAAATACCTAGTAGGGCAATTGCTGGGTCATAGGGTAGCGCTATTTTAACTTTCTGAGGAACCTCCATACTGTTTTCCATCGTGGCTGCACCAGCCTGCATCCCCACCAACAGTGTAGGAGGGTTCCCCTTCCTCCGCAAGGGATAACTAACTGACATCCCAAGGGTCTCATCCTTGCCCCCCTCCACAGCACAAATACCACTCCGCTCCAGCACTGTGACCACAGACGGACTAGGGGCACTGGGCATCACCAGCTGGCTGGCTGGAAGAGAACACTGACCAGAAGGCTGGAGATGCTTCCTTACAGGAAACCCAACCAGCCGGGTAGGAGGGAGCTCTGTGGGTGCCCTGGGGCAGACGACTCAACACTTGGGGGCCTCAAGTTCCTCAAAGGCAAAGCATTAAGGCAAAGGCAAACTAAAGGTTCCCAAACTCCTACCTCAACTGAGGAACCCTTGGTTTCAGAAAGTCTGATCAAAGGCCCTGTATTTCAAAAGCACGCATGCATGCACGTGCAAACACACACACACACACACACACACACTGGCTCCCTTTGAGAGGGGGTGGCAGAGGCCATGGCGTCCCAGGATTTCAGACAGGCTGACCAGCCATCAGATTCTGTGCAGAGCATGCGGCCACCGCCCCTCCAGTGTGAATACCAGGCAAGAACGCCACCGCTCTTCTCTAGCACTCTTTTCTAACAGATGCTAACGTACTCCTATTGCTTTTCAACGTTTCGGAGCCCCTTCCGCTATTCTCTGAGTTCACTCCCCAACAAATGAGGCCGGCCAGAGAGACCTAGACAGCTTACTTGTAACCTGCCACCTGCGGTCACCAGCCTTCCCTGCCCCAGGCGAGTGTGGGTGCGGCCAGGAGTGCTTGGGGTGGCTGAAGGGTCTGTGGGACACTCCTCTGAACGCGTCCCGAGCCACCTCTCCTCCAGGGCCGTGGCAGTAGCAGTTGGGGGAAACACGAGTTCTAGAGTAGGCAATCCCAGGCTCAAATCCCAACTCAGCCACCCTAGAAGCAAGCCCTGGAACAATCTCCGCACGTCCCGGGGCCCCAGGGTGTATGTGGGGGCAGCAGCACTGGGCAGGTGCCGTGCACGAGGCTGCCCTTTCCACACGTGCAGGAAACCCCAAGCCTCCAGATCTGTCCCTCAAAGGCTAACAGCTGAGAAGCAGGGGGAGGACCTAGCCATTCTCCAGAAATGTACAGGGGCCAGACGGAGGGCTCAGAAGCCAACTCCCAGGGTTCGAATGTTTGGGTTCTGGCTCTGCCACATGCAACACTGTCATCTGGGGGCAGTGACCCACCCTGTGCCTCAGTGTCCCCCCGCCAGGGAACATACCAACAGTGCATACAAGGAGAAGCGAGTAAGTGAGCACACAGGAAGCCCTTTGGACAGGGACTCCGTGAGCTTTCTTACCCCTCTGGAGGGACCTGCGGAGGCACACACGGTGCTCCCTCGCTCTCTGCAGACATCACAGAAGAGCACGCACTCCGCGGCTTGAGACCGGCCGCTGGCCAGACCCTCAGCACTCCCAGACACTCAGAAGCAAGGTGCTTCGCTTTACACGCCTTGTCTCGCCACAACCTCCCACCTCTGGGGGTAGCATCGCTATCTGTGTTCTATACGGAATTCTGCAGGAGTGGACACACAGGCCCTGCTACCCTGCCCAAGGCCACACGACCAATACATGGCACGGCCAGCACTGGTGTCCATGCTCAGCTGACCTCGAAGCTTCTGTCCCAACTGCCTCCAAACTGCCAACCCAAGAGAGTCACATGCCCCTGAGGTGCCCCAAGCTCCTGCAGCTGTGCTCCTTAGCCCTCGTGCAGCCTCCAAACAAAATAGGAAAGACTCGTCCAGCTGGAGGGCACACCACAGGAGGAAGGGTTCCGGGAATCTGGCCATCGAGTGTCACTTGTCACCAGCCTGCGAGCCAGAAGGCCTAACTCCCAATTCTCCCATGAGTGGCTAAGGAAGTGGCTGTGGGGCGACACAACCCCCTCTCTGGGCCTGCTCCCCAAGGAGCAAATGAGAAGCTGGACCGGATGTTCTGGAACAGGGCTTCCACCTTGAACATTTCAATCCCAGGAGGAAGTTCTAACAAAAACTCATCCTGCACGAAAGCAGAGTGAGGTGATCAGTGGACACGTTCTCAGCAAGAGGACTCATGTTGCTGCTGCTGTGTCTTCCTGGGACCTGACCACCCGGCCCTGGGTTGGCGGGGCGGGGGAGGGCTCCCCACAACTCACCACACAGACTGCTGTCCCCACCACCATCCCGCTTCTGCTGCAGTGGCGCTCGGTTCTGCTCCAGCTCCTGACAGACGTAAATGGTCATCTTTGGCCTCACATTCCTGGCAGGAGGAGGGGAAGTAAACAGCAGGCATTGAGGGGGAGAGCATTCCAGAATGTTCCAAACACAGGGTGGAACTAGCAGAGGAAAGGATTCAGGAGAAGAAAGGAGGCTGTGGGGATGCAGGCGGCCTTTGGCTGGGTCTCTACAGCCTCAGGCAGACTTGTCTAGAGGCAGAGGGAGGGCTGACCCCTCCAGGTCCTCCAAGTTGCTCCTTCAGTGCTCTGCCCAGAACACGCATCTCAAGACACAAGGTGTTTTTCAGGGCAGTAACAAGAGCAAACACTTTCTCTGGCTTACCCTGCCCCAGGCACCATTTCCAAAACTCCAAATGTCTACCTCCTTTCATTGATAACACACCTAGGGGACTGGAACCATGGCCTTCATTTTACAGAGGAGGAAACAGAGGCTCACAGGGCTTAGGGCTTTCGTCTACTGTAGAACTCGTAAGAGCCCGGTCTGAGATGCACACCCAGGCTCTCGCCCTCACTCTAAAACTGTGCTGTCCGTGCGTGAAAGGGGAAGGAGATTTAAAACTTGCTTGGTCAGTCGCATCAGCCTGAGACCAAGCGCCCCACAGCCAACATGTGGCCGGGGCTGCTGGACATTTCCACCATGGCAGGAAGCTCCCTCAGACCCAGCCCTGCCCTCCAGTCTGCGCAAAGAACTGAGAACTGCCGCACAGTCCCACCCCTCCCTCTGGGAGGAGGCAGCTGGAGGCCCAGGACCGTGCAAGCAGCTGGGCACCCAAGGGTGAGGCTGAGGCGCTGAGATCCAGAAGGCCAAGGCTCCTGCCAAACCAAGAAGCAGAAGGGGCCTCCAGGGGCTCAGCCCTGCCTGCCCCCCCATGGCCTCCTCCTGCACCTGCCCCAGGAGGAGCCCTGTCCCCACCAGCTGGCCTACATGGCAGCATCCAAGCAGCTGAGATGGGGCTTCCTGCCATACCCTGCGTCCAGCTGGAAACAGACACCCACCGGCCTTTGATGGCATTGAAGAGCCGGATCCCATCTGCAGGGCCACAGATCTGGACCAAATCGTCTCGAGACATCTTCAGCAAGTCAGCACCTAGGCAGGGAGATGGGGCCGCCCGTTAGTGGGACACACAGAAAAGTCCATCCTCGGGCACCTGCAGATGTCGCACCATGGGCAGGGGACAGGGAAGAGTCAGCCTCATCCTCAGGGGCACTGGACGTTCCACGGAGAGAGAAACAACAAAAAGCTACACATCAGGAAATCACAGACCAAGAGATGAGTGGTGTCCTCAAAGCTCAGCGGAACAGACGGGCACTGACAGAAGCCAACCGGCCCTCACCAGCTGTGCCTGCCTGTCCCTCCCTCTGTACCATTTGCCGGCACACAGCACAAGTGCACGTAACCCAGCACAGGACGCTGACAACACACGCACTTGTCTAAACGCAGACGTGCGCGCACAGCTCCCTGCCTGCGGCCACTGTGAGTGCAGCTGTGCTCCCAGCACACAGTACGAGAGGTGGAACGTTCCCACCTTCCCCCCTCACCCCCTTCGCCCTGTGCCAGCCACTCCCCCTCCTCCTGACCCCTCCGGCACTTAAGTTTTACTTGCTTCTTTGACATTTATGTCAGTGGAATGGAATAGGATGCACTTTCCCATGTCCGGCTCCCTCTCTCCAAGCTCTAAGGACTTGTTCATGCCCATTATTAGTATTACTCACTGCGCGAACACAGCACAATCACGTGTCCATTCTCTGCCGACGGGCACAGGGTTGCTCCCAGCCGGGAGCGATTACGAATAAAGGTCTATGAACATCCTTACCCATGGATGTGGATGCAGTCCCTTCCTCAAAGCCCAACGAGACCCCTGGAGCCTTGTGCCCATATGGACTCTCCTGGGGACAAGTACACTACCAATCAGCCTTCTGCTGAAAACAAGCCAGCAGCCACATGGCCACAAGTGACAATATCCAACCCCCCTTTCCTGCCACAGTTCAGAGTTTCAGGCATAATTCTGTAGGCACAATGGCTCCCTCTACATAAGTAAAAGCCAAAAATCCCTCCACTGTTCACAAAGCCTCTCGGTCCCTCTCTGACTTCACGTCCTTTCCCAGTCCACTTGGCCCCACTCACCTGAGTGTCCGGCTCTGTGGCCACACCAGGCAGGCCGGCCCCCCTCCTCACAGCCTTTGCACTTTCTCCCTGCTTGGACATTTCACTGTCCCCATACCCACTTGACTCACTTCCTTCCCTGGGCCCAGCCCCTGCTCAAGGGCACCGTCTCAGGAAGGCCTCTGCTGAGCAACCCCCCTCCCTGAAAATGGCAGCATCCCTCCCCGCTCCTCCCTGACCCAAGCCAGGTCCCCCCCACCGAGCCTGCTTTACTCCTGGTCACCGTGGATTGACTCAACTCGGTGGCAGGGTTCACTGCTCCGTTTACCCTTATGCCCCACGGCCCTGGCTCTGGGTCTGTCTGCCAGCCCCACTGGTGAGGGCCTGAAGGAAGCAGCAGCTTCCCCTTCTCCCCTGTGGCTTCGCCACCACCTCCCAGGTCATGGCTCCAGGGACAGCACAAGTGATGGTCAGGACTGTGGTAGGAAAAGTGCCAGGAAGGCCTACTGAGTGTGCCCCAGCTCGCCTGGTGCAGGGGACCCTTCCCGGGCGGACCAGGGCCCACCTCAGGGGACCCAGATGGTCCTCCCTGCAAGCCACACTCAACTGGAAACTCCCAGGGGCAGGGCTTCCTATTTTAGCACTTGGTCCAGGATCAGCAAAAGTGAGCAAGTGACCCACACCACACTGGGTCCCCGGGATCAAGCCATGACGCTGCGGGGACTGTGGGCCAAGTCCAGGAAGGCAACTGGCTTTGTGAAGTACTTCTAATGGGTTTTAAAAACAACACAGAGATGCTCACCCGAGAAGCTGGCGAACAGCCTGCAGAACTGTGAGAACCTGTTTCGGTGGAGCCACTGCTGGGCGTCCTGGATGGAGGCTGATGGAAGCAGGTGCTGCAGGCAGAGAGAGAGGAGGGGTCCTTGACATGACCACGCCAGGTCTGCCAGGGACACGCAGCCAGAGAGCCCGGCTGCAGACACTTACATCATTGCCCAGGGGCAGGGTCTCCACCGGGTGCGTCGGAGAGCTGTTCCTGCAAAGGAAGAGAACAGGCCATCAGGTGCGGGGATCCCTTCAGGGACGTGGGGATGGTCCCCTCTCCCAGCCTGGCACTCTCCCCTCCCCATGCTCATGGAATGGCAGTCGTTGTAAATGCAGCAGGGCCTCAGGAATTTCCCAGGTCACAGACACGTCAGCGGGACCGCCTGCACAACCCTCAAAAATCCCTGACCAACCCCTCAGGGTGGACGTGACGTTCCGACTGGCAACACAGCCTGGCCAATGGTCACCCCTCCACCCTGAGCTTGGGGTTTGTTTGCATCCCATTCCCTCCCACACAGAGGTCCCCCCCCAGCCTTGGCCCCAGGGCAGGGCAGGCTGCCCGAGGAGCACCAGATGCCACTCCCGGACAGCGGCAGCCAAGCCCCTCTCTGCGGAGACAGGAGAGGGCTGCGGGCTCCCGGGAAAGGTATCCTGCCCTGAACAGGCAGGCCGCAGCGTGGCATCCATCCACAAGGAGAACATTCTCATGGCTGGGGGCCCACCGCCCTCCCTCCGGGGCTCACTCCTGGGGAAGGCACAGACCTGAACACCTGGATTTTTTTAAATTAAGAGAAGGATACTTTTTTTTTTTTTAATTCGACAGAGATAGAGACAGCCAGCGAGAGAGGGAACACAAGCAGGGGGAGTGGGAGAGGAAGAAAGCAGGCTCATAGCGGAGGAGCCTGATGTGGGGCTCGATCCCACAACGCCGGGATCACGCCCTGAGCCGAAGGCAGACGCTTAACCGCTGTGCCACCCAGGCACCCCAGAAGGATACATTTTTAAATGACTCTCCCAGACAGACAGTGGAGAAGGCACAAGGTGGATGGATGTGGGTGTCTCACTCTACGTTTAATATGACAACCTGGTAAGCGCTCCTTTGCGTGCACCTTACCACGGTAACAATAAAGAAAAGGCCCTCGCTGGGATGACCCTCAGACCGGTCATCAGTGGCAAGAGCTGCCCTTTGTCCAGCGTCTGTGAGGTGCCAGGCACCTTACACAGTCCCCCCGACCCTGCATGAATCCTCACTCCTTTGGTAGCGGAGAAGGTGAGGCTGAGGGAGGTTAAGAACTCACCCCAGAGGGAGGGGTTTAACACCTGCTCCATCTCACTCTGAACACGACACCTTGGCTACATGCCCTCCCCCCCTTCTCAGGGAGGCCCCTCCTGACCTTGTTGACATCAAGTTCATGGACACTCTCACTCTCTCATTAGGAAAGTTCTCTGTACGCCATCACGGACTTTGAGGAGCCCACAGGTTCCACACCTACCTCCTGAACCTGCCTGGTGTCTCCCTGCTCCCCACTGCCCCCCAGGAACAGGACCAGGCTGTGCACAGCCATCACACTGGAGCCGTGAGCCTTCCCTGTGCCACGCAGCCTGGGACAGGTGGGACGAATGCCCGCCAGCCCCTGCATGTCTGTCACCTTAAGAGTCAGTGTGGCCTGTGCATCTGCAGAGCCAGGTGACCAGGAGTGAGGCCACTCCCGCGTTACCAGCCCTGAAACCCAGGGCAGGGAACATCCTGAGCTGACCCACGCTGCCTGGAGAACGCACACGGGGGCCGCAGAAAGAACCAGGACGGCCCCTCGTAGCCGCTAGAGCTGCCCGGACAGCTGCCTCCTGTCTGTCTATAAGGCCATTCTGCCCTGGAGGGCACCCGCAGGCCAACCTGCTTGCCCACCTGCTTCTACAGGGGGGAGGGTGGGTGGGTGGGTTCCGGGCTGCTGCCCCCGCAGACAGCGTTTACAGAAGCGTCTCCGAGCACAGAAAGCTGTGCTGATATTAAAAGTGCCACCCGAAGCCCACACTGATCCCCAAGAGGGAAGACACGGAGAGGAAGATCAAGAAAGGAGCCTACACCCATCATCACTCAATCCAAAGGGAAAGACGGTGGGCGTACCCTTCGCCAAGGCCGAAGCTGTTTGGAGAGCCATTGTAGCTTGGAGACGGGGCGCTGTTCACCTGGTAGGCCATGTCGGGCCACGGGGAGCACTGTGGAAAGAGCACAAGGCGGCAGTGACTCGAGGGCTGTGACAGTCAGGAGGAACTCGGGCTACAGAGGTGCTGACCTGGCTCCTCTCCCTCCCAAACCAGCATCCAGCAAGGCTGGCGCAGGAAACTACGGGCCCCCGTGAGGTAGTGAAGTGTGGGTTTACTGGGGCCACGCCCAAGAAATCGAGCACCGCAGAGAAGGGGCCTACAACTCAGTCATTCCCAGAGAGAGCAAAGCAAGCACGCATCTCTGTGAGCTTCCTAGCAGTCGAACCAACGAGGGAAAGAAACATCATCGGTCACCTGGGTCCACAGGAAAAGAGAGCTAACAACACAGTAGCCCAGAGGCAGGTTTTCCCGGTACAGACAAATGTGTCCATGCATGAAAGAAGGAATACATGACACGGGTAACTTCCAACAAAAATCATCAATTAAGTTCAGTACTGGGGTGCCAGGGTGGCTCAGTCAGTGAAGCGTCCAGACTCTTGGTTTGGGCTCAGGTCGTGATCTCAGGGTCATTGAGATAGAGCCCCACGTCAGGCTCCACGCTCAGCAGGGAGTCTGCTTGTCCCTCTCCCTCTGCTCCTCCCCCTCCTCTCTCCCCCTAAAATAAATGAATGAATAAAAATCTAAAAAAAAAAAAAAAATCCAGAACTAAAACCTGAAAATTTGAAAACAGAATCAGAGGCACCTGGGTGGCTCAGTCGTTACGTGTTTGCCTTCGGCTCAGGTCATGATCCCAGCGTTCTGGGATCGAGCCCCACATCGGGCTCCCTGTTCAGCAGGAACTGCTTCTCCCTCTCCCACTCCCCCTGCTTATGTTCCCTCTCTCACTGCCTCTCTGTCAAATAAATAAATAAACCGTTACAAAAAAAAAAATGAAAACAGAATCGGCCAGTAGGCCCTGGAGAGTGGGAGGCATGGGAGCACCTCCAGGAGCAAGCCAGCCCCCCGACATTCTATGCGTGCCCGTTACATGTCAGATGTCCTGCTAGGAACTAAGGGAGACACAGAAGATGCGAGAGAGACGTGACCCTTGACCCCAAGGCACTTCTTGTGCAAAAGCCAAAAAAGAACATACGTGAGAATCACCCAAAGAAAGCAAAGACATACAGGTTTTGCCTGTTGGGGAAGCCAGCGGACAAAGTATTCATTTCTTCCCTTCCCTGGGATGACACCTCTTTGGAGAGGGCCAACTTGAAGCATTCCTGAAGATTTACTATCCCCCACCGAACCACAGGTTGGTAAATATTTAACTCTCTTGCGCATGTGGGCTGGAATTTCGTGGTGCTAAATCCGGGGAGTTGAGGAGGAAAAGTTGACAACCTGTCACCTGGCAAGGTCATGGGCCAGGTGGGTGTTTTGACCAACCACACCATGCTCTGACAACGGCTTGGATGGATGTGGTCTAAGCACCCCCAGCCCGAAGTCAGAGGACAGTCAGGAGCAGAGAGCCTGAGGCTCAGGCTGGAAGGGAAAGGTGTCTGGAGGCAGAGGGCGGTGGGAGGATGGAGGGCACCCTGGGGGACACCCACGGAGGGGACTAGGGTCTGGGGAGAACTAACTGGTCTGAGCTCTGATTCATGAATGCAGGGCCTAGCACTGCTTTGCTGCTGAGAGTAAGCCAGGCTCTTCCTGCACCAGGACTGTCTGGCCACTGAAATCCTAAGCACGATACAATGCCAGTACACATCTGTCTCAGCCGCAAAACTGCTTCTGTGCTCTATCTTGTTGCAAACAGCCTTCTGCATACGGCTTATTACACGTTCTCTTGCACTCTCGCTCTCTCTCTCTCTCTCTCTCACACACACACACACACACACACACATCCTCATCAGGCAGGACTGGCCACCGTTCTCTTAGCTGCTCTGTGCCCAGGCCTCACCCTTAACACAGCCTTAACCCCACCACAGCCAGTGCTGGGCCTTGTGCATCTGTGGAAGGCCTTCTGAGCAAGTCACATTATTCAATGAACAAATGCCCACGAGCTGGACCGACTGTAGAACACAGTGGGGAATAGTTGTTTAAAAAAAAAAAAAAAACAGCAAAGGGGTGCTTGGGTGGCTCAGTCCATTAAGCGTCTGCCTTTGGCTCAGGGCGTGATCCCAGGGTCCCGGGATAGAGCCCCGTATCAGGCTCCTCCGTTGGGAGCCTGCCTCTTCCTCTCCCACTCCCCCTGCTTGTGTTCCCTCTCTCGCTGGCGCTCTGTCAAATAAATAAATCTTTAAAAAAAAAATAAAAAAAGAAAAAAAAACCAGCAGAGGGGCGCCTGGGTGGCTCAGCCGGTTAAGCGTCTGCCTTTTGCCTTCAGCTCAGGTCATGGTTCCAGGGTCCTAGGATCGAGCCCCACATCAGGCTCCCTGCTCAGAGGGGAGACTGCCTCTCCCTCTGCTGCTCCCCCTGCTTGTGTGCTATCTCAAGTAACAAAAAAGAAAAAGAAAAAAAAAAAGAAAACCAGAGCCCAGGAAGAGGGGGCACCAGCGGAGGCCAGCGGTAGCAGTACACTGGACACAAGGATGGCGGGAGCAGGGCGCTGTCAGGGTCTGGGTTGGGGAAACACATTCTAGTATCCAACCACACAACAGAGCAGCAGCTCTGAGAACGGAAGCTGCAGAGGTTCCCAGCGTATGCACAACTTCCCATGCCCACGGTCACTCACTGCACCCGGTCTGAAACGGCAAGAGCCCAGAAAGCACCAAACGTCCACCAACAGGCCATCTATCTGCACAACAGATAAAGAACGAGCAAGCTCTTTATGAACAGATGGGGAACAGACTCAAGCTAGGCTAGTAAATAAAGCAAGCAAGTTGCAGGACAGCATGTCCATGTACACTGCTGGTGTAGAAACAGCGGGCGTGGATGAACGGGCTTCAGTGGCACACAAAGCTGGGCCACATACGTGAGCACCCAGAGACGCCAGCTGCCCTGGGGAGAGAAAGCTCGAGGCTAGGACAGTTTGGAGAGAGGTATTTTCTGACGTATATACACTCTCTTCTTCTACCTTTTGGATTTTGGACCTTTACCTATGAAAACAATAAGCACCTGATTCTGGAAAGTGCAAACAGCAGCACGGAGCTGGAAGTTACTTCGGAAACACCATCCCGGCCCCCGGGGCCTTATTGCATGAACACAACTCTGGACCCAGGAACCTGCCACAATGTCATGGGCACTTTCAAAAGAGGCATTCACCCACGGTGGGCATACTTCCCAAGAATCTAAACCAACAGCATGCCATCATCCTGCTCCTGGCAGAAGGCCCAGGGAGCCACAGCCCAGCAGCAGGCCAGCTCACCTCCGTGAGAATGGTGGTCTCGTAGGACGGCTGGTACTTCTCCTTCTCCTGGGCAGTTCTTTTCTCCATCTTTTCCCGGTCGGTCTTCTGTTTCCGGTCAGCTCCCTTTGGCTACAAGTACAGAGCACAGGGGTCCAATTAGTCCAAAGTGGGCAGAGGCAGCTGTCAAAGAAGGACCCAGGGCTCAGCGACAGTCCCAAGGTCTGCTCCCCACCTCTCCCCAGGGCCCAGGAATCCAGGCAGGATCTCTGGACAGGACAGCACCTCTCTCACCTCCTGGGCATCAAGCACACGGGCCTCCTACTGGAGCCCTTCCCCTTCCTCACCCGAGGGAACTCACAGCCTGCTATGGGGTCCTGCCACTCAGCTGCTCAAGTGGAAAAGCTTGGAAATAATCTCTACCAGGCCACTGGCCCATGGACAAAACCCTTGGGAGCCACGGCAAATCACAATGCGTTCCTTGGGTTAGCAGTGGAGGACAAAGAAGTGGAAGACGTCAGGGCTGCTGGTGGGAGTTCGGTTTGCACCCATGCGCTGGGAAATCCTGGATGCATCGTGAAGGCCTCCCGACCCCCCAACCCCCAGGACCAGCGTGCAGCTCCCTGCTCGCATGCCCCACACAGGGTAGCCCCTCCATCCTCACAGAGCCTGTCCTGGGAGCCCAGCAAATGTGGTCAAATTACAGAGGCACTACTACTTCTGTCACTTACAGGTAAGGAAACTGAGGCTCAAGTTGGTCAAGAACAGACAGGAACCTGCTCTGGCTGGTCGGGGTCTTTGACAAAAACAAAATCCCAAAGCAGAACCATGTGTTGACCAGGTAAAGAATCCAGGTAAAGAATCCAAGAGAGTATGTCCAGATATATACCGCCACCAGGCTGGCCACAGCAGCCCTGCTTCTGGGACGCCCCGGACACCCTGTGACTATCGCCTTCTGTGAGATCACAGCCTGCTTGCTGGCTTCAGACATTAAGACCCCGAGCAGCACCCGAGCCCAGAACTGACCGGTCTTCACTGCAGACGCAGTGGACCATGCAGGCCGCACAGTCAGTGAAAACAACCCGTCCTCAAGCGCAATGCCACCTTCGGGGACTTTCATCCCAGAATGCACCTTCCTCAGGCCACACAGCGTTTCGTTTCCAGCTCGAGGGCATTTTAGGAAACAGCCTCGGGGTGAGGTGATACCCACAGTAGACAGAGGTGGGTTTGCAGGGGGTCCTCTGGGGACAGGGATGACAGATTTGGTGTGCAAAGAGCCAGGCCTGCAGCACCTATACCCCCATCACCTGCCTCCCAGCTCTCATCCCTACCAGGAGGCTCTTGCTCCCTGTCCAGAAGCCACGGGGGGTGGGGGGAGCCTGCGTGTGGGGACATGGCAGTCAGAGAGGGGTCCTACCTGTCCTGTCAGAGGCCCTGACATCCCCCAGAGCCCCAGGGCTTGGCTCCAACAAGGAGGCTTCCTGGTGACGGGGGTGACTGGGGGTGTTAGAATGACAGCCAAGGTGGTGAGACTCTGCCTGGTGCCTGCACGCACCTGCTTGAGTGCTTCTTAAGGGGCTGGGTGCATGGGATAGCCACCACCTCCCCAGGCCTTCTGAGAAGCCGGTTTCAGGTTACAGGGGCCCTGACACCCCTGCAGGAGATGCCAAGGCCTTCCTTGGTCACTCAGACAAGGCAGCTTCTGGATCAATTCCTCAATGACAGCTGGTGTATGGTCCAGGAGCCTGGGTGGCAGAGCCCTCCCCACTGAGCTTCCGCCTCAAGGTGTAGAAAGGAGAGCTGGTGGGGGCCATGGGAAGGCCTGGGCCCTCCAGGTGGGAGGAAGGCACTGTCCATCTCTCCTGCTGCCCAGTACGGCCTCTGAGCCCCAGGAATTCCTGGATGCCACTGGACGTGAGGACAAGGACAGCTAGCAGGACCATGGGTGTGGGCTGTATATGACGAGGACAGAGGTGTGACTGGGGACAGGCAAAGACATCCAGCGGCACAGCCGTGGGGCTGTCCACGGGAAGTTAGCACCACAAGATCCCAGCGCGGGCAGTAAGAGTAAGACCAGAGGCTGTGGCGCCCACTGCACCGGCGGACGGGCTCAGCGGAGGAGTGCTCCCCAAAGACAGCCGCGTCCTAATCCCCAGAACCCCCGAGGCTGTCACCTTGCACAGCTGCAGGGGGAATGAGGATTGCAGGCAGTGGGAGATGGGAACCGGAAGACGACCCGGCAGCATCCCAGGGGGTACAACGTGATCACAGGGCCCGTGAACATGGGTGAGGGAGCGGGGAGAGGAGGCTGGAGCGGTGTGCCCCAAGAGCCCGGCGCTTTTGCTAGCTCTGAAGACAGGGTGACGGGCCACAGGCCGAGGAATGCAGAGGCCTCTAGACGCTGGCAAAGGGAAGGAGCGGGAGCCCCCGGAAAGGAATGCAGCCCTCCTCACGCCCTGACTTTAGCGCAGTGAGACCCCATCAGACTTCCAACCTCCAGCCCTGAGAGGTGCGTGTGGCCTGAAGCCACTGAACCTGTAGGCATTTGCATACGGCAACAAGGGGCAACAACTATGGTGGGCTTGACTTCACGGAGCCATCATCCCGGAGCAGGTGTCTGAAGGGTGCTACCGCTCTGGCTCGAAAGACCATCTCACGCCCCCACCACAACCAGTCCCTTCCCACCTGGGGTGGCATGACTCCTGAGCCAGGGCCCGCCCCTGCCTCACCCCTGCTTCACCCCTGTGGATGCCACAGGCCACATAGGACCCCGAGCTGCGTCACCGGCCACCCCAGCCAGTTTTAGGAAGTATTGGTCCAGACAGAGGAGATGAAAAGTAGTTAACAGGCAACTGCAGGGGGTGGGCCAGAAAGGAAAAGAGAGGAGATACCTCCAAACATGTTTCCTTCTCCAGCAGGAGGCCACCGCGGAGGGAGATAGGGCCTTGGGCCTTCCAAAACAACATCTGGGGCCACCGCTCCTGCACGGGGTTCTCCTGACCTGATTTTTAAGGAGAATCTAATGGGCAACTACAGAACCCAAGGCCAACTGCAAAGCGCTTGCAAAGAAAACAAAAACCTAGAACCATGCAAATCCAGACAGCCTTACAAAGCAGCGTTGGTCACAGCCTCTGTGATGCCGGACGACGGAAGGCACCCCCCTCCAACAGGAGCCCACAGCCGGCAGGCCCGTCACCCCAGGACGTGCGGCTCATGCTCCTGGGGATCCAGGTAGAAGCCCCAGACTGACCGGACGCCGAGCTCCCTGCTGGCCCTCCAGCAGGAATCCCAAGGGTCAGTGTGCTGCTGTCACTGCCCAGCAGAGGCGGGGACCCCTCGGGCACGGCGGCCACAGGTGGAGCGCGGCCAGGATGTCCTACCTTGAACACCTTGATCTGGCAGCTGGCCGAGTGCAAGTGCTCTGTGTACTCCCCATTCTCGTTCTGCTTAAATGTATCAATCTGCACTCGGAAAGGCACTCCCTTCTCGCCCCCGTGCTTCCTGGGAGTGAACTCTGTGCTGATACAGTGCACCTGCAAGGGGAAATGTGGGCCAGTAACAAGCAGAAGGGTGAGGCCAGGCCCTGCACTCCTCAAGGGCCCCTTGCCAAATGAGGTTTCCAACCTGCCTCGTCAGGTGCACACCTGCCTTAGCCTCCCCGCTCTCCCACCCACACTCCCATCAGGGTGATGGCTTCCCCATCCCCATGTGTCCCTTGACCTTGGAGGCCCTGCCTGACCAGCTACGTCCTCGCCACTGCTCAAGCCAATGGACCCCAGCAGCCCTACCCGCACTCCCTCCTCTCCCTTGGCAGACCCCACCGACTGCACAACCCAGTCCCCAAAGGCCCTGGCATCCAGGTTACCCGGGCCAGGCCAGAGACAGGAGCAGAAGGCTGGAACCATTTCTGTGTTACTGCTAAGTAAGCAGCCGCTCCAGAAAAAGGCACTGGGTAACGTATGTCTTACTGTAATGCCGGAGTACTGCAGCAATATGTACCATTGTGGTAATACAATAACACCGCAATCAGAACTTTAAAATACAATAAGGACATTGTAATTATGTAAAAAAATAAAGATCACTAACTTTTACTGAGCAATTGCTATGGACCAGGCAGTGCAGTAATGACTTTATGTTCATTATCTGATTCCTAAGACGGGTGGAAAAACTAAGAGGCTCGGAAAGGGACATACAGTGAGCGAGAGCGCGTGTGCCAGCCCAGAAGCACAGCGGCCCCCGCCATGCCCCTGGATCCACACCAGGTGCTTGATCATGAACTAATTAATTTAATCATAGAAACTATCCTGGAAAAAAATTTTATTACATATTATATAAGCGAGGACATACTTATTTTGTAACAAGCTTACATATTATTAAGCAAAACCCACAAAGAATTCTCCTACATGCCAAGTCCTTTTCTAGCTCTGGGGATGCCCACCCAGCTCTATGACTCAGCCACGCTCCTGCACCCCATTCCCCGCAACACGCATCCCTGCAACACAGAACAGAGCCCGTCGGGGCCCCACGGGTGGACTGTTTTGAGGAACTACATACAGGCCCCGAAACTCAGGCTTCCCCCGAGGACACCTTCCCTCCCGTTTACCTGAATGAACGCAGAGGCTCTCTTCGAAGGGTCCCACAAAAATTCGACTGCGTTCAGCTGGGTCGGGCTGGCCCTGGGGTCCAAGATACCAACAGACAGTGGAATATCTGCACACACATACACACACACAAAAGTGCAATTGTCAGCCACTCCCAAAGATTTAGGGAAGGACTGTCATTACAGGTCCAAATTCCCTAACCACAAATTAAAATGCCAAAAGTTCCAAAAACTAAGTTTTGCATAACTCATTTGGCAGCGAGCCGGACTTCAGCTGCCATGAAGCCATTTAGAGTCTTTGTCCCATTCTGGGTGAACAGGCATTTTGCCCTGCGACAGAAATATTAGTGTGCCTGCCTGCTGGGAGGCATTACCTGTCACTAGGGGTCTACACACCCTGTTGTCACTCTAACTTCTAAACTCCAAAACCTGACTGGCTCCCAGGGTTCTAGATAAAAGACTACAGACCAGTGCCTATAACCCCAAAATTCAATTTCTTTTGCCCATCTCTGCGATGCCCATGCTTCCCTTCTTCACAAAGCAAACTCCTTTAAGGCAGGACCCTCTGCAAAGCCTTCCCTGTGATCCCTGATGGCAGGCCTTTGAATTAGAAGTCCCCGAGGGCAGGCCTGGTGGCATGGGCACGTCGGCCAGCACCCACAGCGTTTCACCCAGGGCAGGAGTGCACTGAAGCGCCCTACGGAGGCAGGAGTCCAACAGCACCCGGGAAGAACCCCAATGTGCTCGGAGTGCCTTGGGCCCCTCATGGCCCAGGAGACTCACCGATGTCCAGGATCCGGTCCCCGGGCCGGCTCCACCGCCATCCCTCCAGCTGCTGGTGCTCTGTGTACTGCAGCCGGCGGTCGTGGAAAACCACGCGGATGATGCTCTAGGGAGAAGAGGCCAGCAGGGGACAGCTTAGTGTGGGGCCAAGAAGGACCCAAGAGGAACTTCCCACTGGGGCAAACCTCCCACCTCTTATGACCCTTCCTTCCCAGCTCTCAAGCTCTGCATACTTCTCCCCGCTCAGAACCCCAATAGGACAGACAGTGAGAATGAGGATTATCCCCTTTTCCAGAATTACGCCGTGCTTTCCATACATGGCTAACCTATACCCCTCTTTGTGCACATGAGCCAACGGAAGCTCAGGGAAGTTCAGTAAGTGGCAAAGCCAGGCTCAAGCCTGAGTCTGTCCAACCCAGAGCCCGTTCCATCAGCCCAGGCCCCTGCGGCTCTCAGCACCACCGGCTGGCCCCTGGCTGCTTAGGCAACGCGCTCCAGGGACAGGAACCCACTCCCACTCCAGAGCTCTCCCAGACCTCCCAGGCACTCCTGACGCCCACCCCCAGCAAGCCCAGGTTCCCAGACCCCCCAACAAGACCTGAGGAGGGAGGGTGGCCCCACAGCCTTGCCTTGACGTATTTTGTGTTCAGATCTTGAAAGTCTCCCAGCTTCCGATTCTCCAGCAGTCGAATTTCATAAGACTGACCTGGTGGTGGGGGGGGGCGGTGAACAGGACATTTCCCATTTCTGAGGGGTTTCAAATCTGGGGTTCACCCAGACAGGGGCATTCTTGACCTCCTCAGTGGCCACCCAGGCCTCACGGCCCCAGGGGACAGAGTGAGGAGTCAGTCCACGGCCAACTCAGATGGCTCTCTGGGCTGCACACCCCCCCATTTGTCCCCCAGCCTGGCTGGGCCTAGGATACCCCAGGGAGCAAATCACATGTCCCCAAGACACCACACATCCACAATTTTCAAAGAAATAGAATTCAACAAAGTGTAGTTAACGTTAGATTTACAGAACAGAACTTCTTAGTTCTTTATAAAGGACACCCCCCCCCATTCACTTGGATGGAGAACACGGCCCCCCACTTCAATCCACCAGTAAAAAACTGACCATACCCTTCCCGAGAGCAACTTAAAGGAACGAGTAAAAGCCTGTTAAACATTGTCTCTAATTGCAGAATGAAAAGCACTTTCCCAAGTTAAAAGAATTTCATGTATTTAAAGGGTGTGGGGATTCTATTTGGTGACACAGAACCAGCACAAGCTGGCTGAGAATATACACGGAGAAAAGGAGAAAAGACTCATCTCTCGTAACAGAGAGAACTTGAGTCTATGAACTGCATCTAAGAATAACCTGAAGGAAACTACACGTGTTATCAGGAAATTGAAATACAGTCTGAATAAATAGGATACATCACGTTCCTAGACAGGAAGAGCATTTATCAAATGCTGCCAGTTCTTCCCCATGTTAAAGGAGTGTAACCAAACTCTAAAACACCTGTCCATATTTCACAACTTCATAAAGGATGTTTTACAAATTAAGAAAGGATGATTTAATGATGGTGTTGGTAAACCTGACTGGCTGTTTGAAAAAAATTTTTTTTAATTTTTAGGTAAGGATAGACTCACAAGAAGTAACAGAAAGAGTACAGAAAGGTCCTGAATACCTGTCCCCCAGTCTCCCCAGTGGTGGCAGCCAAGGTAAGCACGGTACATCGTGGAAACCAGGAGGCTGACCACGGCACAATGCAGTTCACGCCGCTGCGGGCCTGCCGTGGAGCTCCCTGCGTGCTGCAGATATTCACCGCACAGCAAATTATCGAAACCAGTTACCACTGGACTGAAGTCAGCTTTCTTAAGGTTTTATGCAAACATGAATCATACATATCAGACACTCAATAGGGAAGGACTTTCTGAAACCAAAACTGGGGGAAAGGGAAATCTACCTATATTAAAAATCTCTCTCTGTATATATACACACATATGTGTATTTATATGTATACATAAACACACACACACATCAATGAAACACATATGCAAACAACAAATTAGAAACAGCACAAACCCAATGGCTGGTTTTAAAATAGCGAAAACAGCCATGATTAGAAAAATACTAAGACCCCCTGTGGTGGGTGGTATGCTGCCCCCTCCCCAAAAAGATCCATCCATATCATTTCTAGGACCTGTGAACGTTCTCGTGTATTTGGAAAAAGTGTCTTTGCAGACGCAATAAAATTAAGGACACTGAGATGAGGAGATATTCCCGGATTACCTGGACGTCCCTAAATCTTATAACAAGTGTTCTTGGAAGAGACGCACGGGGACACAGACAGGAGGCAATGAGACCAGCAGAGATTGGAGGGCACAAGCCAAGGGACACCTGGAGTCCCCAGAAGCTGGAAGATGCAGAGAATGGATTCTCCCCTAAAGCAAGCAGCATGGCCCTACTGATTTCTGACTTCTAGCCTCCAGAACTAGGGGAGAACCAACTTCTGGTGTTTTCTGTTAGGCCAACATGTTTGTAGACATGTGTTAAAGCAGCCACAGGAAGCCAATACACTCCTTCCTGCAATGAGTAACAGAATGGGGGAAGAACACGCAGTCAAGTCATTCATTCCAAATATCTGCCGACAACAACTACTGCGAAATGCCATGTGAATCGTAGGAACTCGGAGGGCTGTGTGTCACAGAGCTCATCCCCGCGGCTCCCACCCAGCCTGGAAATGAGGCTGGCCACGCGCAGAAATACCCACTCGGCCAGTGCCCTTCTCAGCTTCTAGCAGCCCCTGTGACAGCACCAGCAGACACAAGGATGTACCAAGTCCCCGTCCCCCTCAGGACAATGTGCTAGGCACCCCTCCATCAGAGGGAGGCGGCACAAACCCCAAACTCCTGTCCTGCCCACTTCCCAGTTCGGAAGATGCAACTCATCAAAGGGTCTTGCTGACCTAACCAACACTTCTAGCTTTCGGAAAAAGCCAGATTTTTAACATATATTTCCGGGCTCCTGAGCCAACATTCCCTTAACAGCGACATAAAATGGAGTCTCACACACCCTAACTGGTTTTTCCAGTGTCCTCCACCTTCTCCAAGGAAAAATGTAGCCAGCTCTGGCATGAGGCCTGAGGCCCAAGTGGTCATCATCATGGGTTTATGGGCGCCCCAAGTAACACTGACCCCCAGCTCTGCAGGGCAGCCCCTGCTCATGCAAACCAGAGGCTCCCTCCTGCCCCATCTAGGGCACTTTCTGGAGCCTGAACATAGAATTTGGAATCAGTGCGAGCTAAGTGGCGCCCTAGGCCCGGGGCCACGGCTTCCTCCACCTGCTGCAGAGACCTGACCCATGCGCTTCCCCACCGCCTCTCCAATCTCCCGCCCTTGTCCCTTCCTCCTGCACACACATGCTCTGGAGCCCTTCCCTCCCATGCCTGCCTCGATGCCAACTCTGGGGCCAGGACGACCTCCCCAAGCCCAGCCCTCACACAGTGCGGTGCCATCAGGAGGCCACGGTCTGTGGTCACACACACTGATGAGCGAGGTCACAAGAGCGGAACTGACGGGGGGCACAGGGGCACCCCTCTGCTTGGCCAGCATCATTTCGGGACATGGGCGGGAGCCACGGGAAGTGGGCTCTGGGAGGCACAGAGTGTGTCTGCTCCGCTCACCACTCCACTGTCCGACACACAGCAGGTACTCAGCAAGTGCTTAGACGTGATTTCACGGCCTTTACTACACTGTTCTGTGCTAGGACCACAGGGCTGCAAAACTAAGACACACTCTTGCCCTCAAAGGTCAGCAGTCTTCTGGGGGATATCATACCACACAGGAAAAGCACTTCTGTACGGCAGAATCTGAAACTTCTCCCTAAGAGACAACAGAGATCCAAAGTTGGGCAACACTCTCAGGGAATGGGGGGGGGGTGACAAAAGGTTTGTACGGGAGATACCACTGAAGATGGACTTGGAAGAGTGCGTGGGATTTCTACAGTGGAAGGGGTGAATGAATAAGTAATCCCAAGCTAAACTGAGGCAAGGTGGTGGGAGGGGAGAGGCGTGCCTCCGGGGGCCAAGAACTAGCAGCTTCCATTCACTGGGTGCTTACATAATGGCAAAGTCCCGCCAGGGGATTAACTCACCTGAAGCTCAGCACAAGTCAACAGCTTGTGACAGGGGCAGCTTAGGACCGTGAGCCCCACTGAGAGGCGGCGGCAGAGGTTCAGACACATTATCGGACTTGGGCAAGCTTGCTCAACTAGGAAGTGGCAGAGCCAGGAGCAGGCACTAAATCTGTTTCCAGAACCTACCACATTCTACCTGGTGGGTGTCATTTGCTGGGCAGAGGGCATCTGTAAGTTCTACGTGATTCTCTTGTTCAACTTCTCTCTTCTGGAAGGTATCAGGTTCCATTTTGCACCCTGACTAAAGTTTGCCGACAGCATCTCATGGCATCATCCCTAGTTAAGATGGGTTTTTTCTCCTTCCTTCTTCTGCCCAGGAATAGCAATGAAAATGATTCTTAAGATGACCAAATCGACTTGCTGGGTGATCCTGGATATAGCATGTCGGCCCCATTTCCTAGTCTGTAAAATATTGTATCTCCGGGGGCGCCTGGGTGGCTCAGTCAGTTAAGCGTCTGCCTTAGGTTCAGGTCATGATCCTGGGGTCCTGGAATCGAGCCCCATGTCGGGCTCCTTGCTCAGCGGGGAGTCTGCTTCTCCCTCTCTCTCTGCCCACACTGCTCATGTTCTCTGAAGTAAATAAAATCTTAAAAAAAAATCCTATAAAAAATATTCTGTTTCCCACATTTTTTTTTTTAAAGATTTTATTTATTTATTTGACAGAGACAGAGACAGCCAGCGAGAGAGGGAACACAAGCAGGGGGAGTGGGAGAGGAAGAAGCAGGCTCATAGCGGAGGAGCCTGATATGGGGCTATCCCATAACGCCGGGATCACGCCCTGAGCCGAAGGCAGGCGCTTAACCGCCGTGCCACCCAGGCGCCCCTGTTTCCCACATTTTAAACAACAATCTGGGAAGAAAAACAAGTACTACAGGAAATGATAGGAAAACCTGTTCTAATTTCAGAACTGTAAAATGTGGCAAAGAAAAAGAAGATGGCCCTAGAATCAAGGAGATAGGGTAATAAGTAACCACCATTTCGTTTCTGTACAGCTACGTGTCTGGACATTGCCAAGCCCGTTACGTTTACTACTTGATTTAGTCCTCTCAAGAGTCCTATGAGGAAAACCCATTATTGTCCCCATGTTATAGATGAGGAAATTAAGATCCAGAGAGGTTAAGAATCTTGGTGAAGATCAAACCTGGGTCTGGCAGGCTCCAAAGACTGATCACTTAGCCAAACTACTCCACACAGTCTCCCATGGCTTCAAAGGTCCCTTCTGGTTCTAACATTCAAGGAGTCCATCTACTACATTTCCTTCTGAATTTCTTCATATTCATTGTATTTGATGACCCTCTCCCACACACTTAAACCCTCCCCTTCCTTCAAGGCTCAAATCCCTAAACCCCTGTGACCTCAGTTCCCCTGAAGCAAAATGCACCTTCAAAGTCTGATGGACAGGTAACCACACTGTGGCATTAGGTCTAATATTTGTTTCCTCGTGATAAACTAGTCTCCCTGAAACACACATTCCAACTCCATTTAAAATACTCTGAAGATATAAGGTTACAGTACCTAAAACCATGTTCTTTTTGGCATGGAAAGAGACCAAAAGAAAAGAATAAAGGACCCAGAAATAGACTTTTACATTCTTGGAAACTTGATCTATGACAGTAAAGAAAAAACATAGACTTTTTAAGAGTGTGGGATAATCCACATGGAAAGAAACACATCCCTACCTCACACCATATATAATAAATTAATTCTATTAATTTCATAAATTAATTTATAAAAACCATAAAAGTAAAACCTTAACACTTCTAAAAAAAATTGAGACCCTTTCATGACTGTGGGGTAGGAAAGGATTTTTTAAAGTAGACACAAATACACAAAGGAAAAATTATGTCCTTTGTATTATATAGAAAGTGATGTTAAAATTTATATTGAGGCACTTTTGAAAAGAGATGGGGTGCCTGGGTGACTCAGTTGGTTGAGTATCTGACTCTTGGTTTCGGCTCAGGTCATGATTCCAGGATCGTGGGATCAAGCCTCGCATCAGGCTCACACTCAGTATGGAGTCCACATGTCCCTCTCCCTCTGCTCCTTCCCCCAACTCGCGCACTACCCCTCCCCCAGATAAATAAAATCTTAAAAAAAAAAAAAGAGGGATGCCTGGGTGGCTCAGTCGGTTAAGTGTCCCTTTGGCTCAGGTCAAGATCCCAGGGTTCTGGGATCGAGTCCCACATCAGGCTCCTTGCTCAGCAGGGAGCCTGCTTCTCCTCCTGCCTGCCATTCCCCCTGCTCATGCTCCCTCTCTTGCTCTCTGACAAATAAATAAAATCTTTTAGAAAGGAAGGAAGGAGGGAAGGAGGGAGAGAGGGAGGGAGGAGGGAGGGAATAAATGCCAGGGGTGCTATTAATAATCACAGTCTCTGTAAGTGGGGACTGACCTGGAAAACTGGGCCACAATGATTACCCTATGGAAAGAGAAAAGGATTGATACACACACAAAAAGATGCTGGTCACTACAAGTATGCAGGATAATGCAAAGTAAGGTAAACCATCTTATATCCACTGGAGGGGTAAAAATTACAGTCTGACAATATCAAGCGTTGATTACAATGCAGAGAATGGGTACTCTCGGGCATTGCTGATGTAAGTATTATATTGATATAACCATTTTGGAGAAGTCTGGCCAAAAAGAATTTCATTAAGGATATACAAACCCTTCAGTCAGACAAATCCTGAGGGATATCCTAAAGAGACAAAAATTGCTTACGGTGGCATCACTCATTATGGGGAAAAAATGTCAACAACCTATATAGACAGCACCAGGAAAAGAGACACGTTAACTTACTTATTTGACTTGGCATGAGTTTCATTCTAACTGCACACAGCACTTAAAATGAGCACTCTAGAGACACATACCAACACCGAGAAATCTCAGAGTCATGACATTAAGCAAAAAAGGTACATAATAAGGACGCCTGGGTGGTTCAGTCGGTAGAGCATGCAATTCTTCATCTCAGGGTTGGAAGTTCGAGCCCTATGCTGGGTGTAGAAATTATTTAAAAATAAATTTTTTAAAAAAAGGTTCATGGTAACACGTAAGAAACTACTGATGTAAACTCTGAAGACGAAGAAAATGATGCTGTTAGTTTTCATGGCTAACTACCCAAGGAAGTAAAAAATTTAAGACCCTGCATGGAGATTCAGACCAACACCAACATTTCAAACCAACACCAACTTCCCAAGTGGTTTTGCTTCTGAGGAGGGAGGAAAGGCTTTAGAAGGAGGTAAAATCAGAAGCACACTTGGCAAGGTTGAAAACTATGTTGGGCATATGAGTATTTGTTCTCTTATCAATCGATGTGAAATTCACACACACGCGTGCACACACGACACGACTGAGCGGAGGAAGGACACCCGGAGCCGGCTGTCATTGGCACCGCATTATGGTTGTGAGTGTTCTGACTCCCCATCCCCACCTCAGAGGGAGGGTCCCTTGGACTCCATTACTGAGCAATCACTGCACCTCCCCCACTGCCACCTGCTTCGTGCCAGTGCCGTGCTGGGTAGAGGGCGTCCGGAGATGCGAGTGGGGATAGCCTTCATCACACTCATTTACACACCACCCCGCAACTGTGGCACCCAAATAAACTGCCTGTAAGTGAGGAGCCTATTCATTTAATCAACCCGCTTTTTAGTTTTTAGAAGTGTGTACCATACCTGCCTACAGAAAGTCATAATCACTCCCCGTAACTAAATAGTAACTGAAAAATGAGAGAGAGATGCCCCTCCCTGTGTTCTTCTGCAGACTCCCACCACCACCTAGGGGACCTGGCCAGCACCCAGCCTCGGAGCCTGGGCTCACAGCCGGACCCACCGACTCACCAGTAAGTCACTCCATTTGTGAACCTCAGCCTCCACATCTCCAAAATGTGGCCAACACCGGTGCGAAGGTAGACGGCTGCTGGAGGACGGCAGGCGCACCCAGCAGCCAGCTGCGCACAGGTCTCCGGCTGGATCTCGAACCTCCCAGCGGTGAGAACAAGCACACCACACCAGTGCCCGCCGGCTGGTGGTGCTCCTTCTACAGCCTCCCTCAAGCCTTCAGGGCAATTCCTTCCAACACCCCTGGCCCCAGCCTTTATGCTGGAGCTGTTCAAGGCCTTTTAAAAGCCAACAGGAAGGAGCCCCAGAGTCAGCATTTGAAGATGTGACCTAGCCCGCAGCAGGTGGCCACCAGGCCAGCCCAGCCCAGAGGAGCTGAGGTGCCAGAAGTGGCAGGAGCCAAAGGAGGGGAGGTCACAGTCTCCACGTCTCACCTCCCCACCCCGACCAGCAGAGCCCTGGGGACCCCTCCCACCTTGACACTCCAGCTTCAGTCCTCAGAGAGCCGTGGGGGCCCCTCGGCTAGACTGAGGTTCAGTAGGGAGCTGGGCCACGTCCCGAAGAATGCCAATGGGCCCTAATGTTCCCTCTACCCCAAACTTAAGACTGCCCAGCCTCGGCCCCTTTGCCCTTCCTCACCTCCACTTCATATCAGCAGTAGCAGAAACGGAGGAAGAAGGGCAAGGACCATTTGGCATAGAAGAGAAACTTCTTTCCCAAGGAAGAGATGTACGACACTTTACACTGCACCCAGTCCAGACAAGTGCTCGACAGACCTTCGTTTTCTCCCTCTTCCCTCACTAGCCATAATTTCTAATACCTTCTAGCCCAGACATCAGCCAACTTTCTCCCTAAAGGGCCGGATAGGAACTATGTTCGGCCTTGTGGGCCATAAGATATCTTGACTCTGCCACTGTAACAAGGAAGCAGCCATAAACATGTGAATGAATGGGTGTGTCTGTGTTCCAATAAAACGTTATTTATAGACATTGAAATCTGAATTTTTATATAACGTTCACTCTTTCTGCTGACCTCTTCCTCCCTCCCTCCCAACTTCTTTTGATGCTTTGCAGCTTTGCCCCTTGGCTTTCTTGCCCAATGACTAAGGCAGAGCTCCTCCCTCAGACTGGAAGCTCTGAAGGAGAGGCCAGCTACTAGTCTACCTGGCACACGCATGCGCGCGCACACACACACACACACCCCACCTCCTTGTACAGTACTGACACGTGACAGGCTTGTCATTAATGGTGGCAGAATTTGATATTAAATCCCCTAAAGCAGGTAACAGAGCTAGAACTAGTCAGCCAAACCAAGAAGAGCATGAAGAGACCTCCCTAATGGTCAAAGAAACGCCAAGTGGCAGTAACGCAACGCCAGTTTAATTTACCAGACTGGCGAAACTTTCACTGACTGCTAGCATCCCAAAAGGACAAAATACAGGGCTCGCCCTCACATATGCTGGAGGTGGGAGATACTACGTCACAGCCCACTGGACATTTCGACAATACCCATCAATGCTGAAGACACACACGGTCTATGATACAAGTGCCCCATTAAAAAGTTGCTGAATAGGGGCGCCTGGGTGGCTCAGTGGTTAAACATCTGCCTTCGGCTCAGGGCGTGATCCCGACGTCATGGGATCGAGCCCCACATCAGGCTCCTCTGCTATAAGCCTGCTTCTTCCTCTCCCACTTCCCCTGCTTGTGTTCCCTCTCTCGCTGGCTGTCTCTATCTCTGTCGAATAAATAAATAAAATCTTTAAAAAGAAAAAAAAAAGTTGCTGAATAACATCACACAATGTGATTGTACTTTTTTTTTAAATGTTCTAACACATCCCCTTAGTACTTGAGGCTAATATAATGCATCTCACAGTTGATAGAAAAGGACCCTTCCCTCTTAAATTCTATGTATCTTCAACACTAACTTTGTTGAAGACTAGGAATATATGCCACGTGAATTTGAAAAACACAAAAACAGAGTCGGGAGTGCCTCATACTGTCAGGCACGTTAACGGATGTCCACGGTGACAGTGACTGGTATTTTTTCTTCCAGCGTCAGGCCAGTACCCAAAATTCAACCAGAGGGGTGGGCATTTGGGGAAAACAGTCTTCATCCAATAAACAGAACACCAAACACATGCAGTTGAGGGCGGACACAGGGAGGTTCCCTCAACCTGGGGTCTCTCTGGGAGACCACCCTGAAAACCCACAGGACAATATGACTGTGCCCATTTTAGAGGTGAGGATACCAAGGCCCAGAGAGGTACTGATGTGCCCCAGGTGACACTGCAAGTTACTGGTAAAGACTCAGCAGCCTGTGGCCTGGCCCAGGACGAGAGGGGAGGGCCGCTGGGCTCAGGTCAGACGCCCCTGGAGTTGAGCCTAGACCCTCCCGTGTCCTGGCGAGCTCTCCAACCTCTCTACATCCTCCCCTCTACATCTGCAAACTGCCCCGTGCTGAATGGTTATGAGAGTAAATGACAGGACATACCTCCAGCCTGGCAATGCCGGCCACAATCAGCACTTCCAAAAGAGTGTGACGTGCTCTCAGACCCATCCCCACACTTCCCACCGTACTCAGTGCAGCAGCACAGACAGCCCCTCCGGCCCTCACAACAGCTGCCCGCACCAGTGACCGGGACCCGACCCAAGGCCACCCAAGGTCACGCAGTCAGGAGCCAAGCCAACTGGGACACGCCCTGGGACATCTCCAGCAGGGCTACGGAAGTCCCGACCGACTGTCTGGGGGGAGAGGGTGGGGGACACAGCTCGGCGACCCGGGTGCTGCCCAGAGCAGGCCCAGCCCTGCATGCCTCCCCGGCGCCCTGCCGACCAGGTGCTCCCACTGAGCAGCTCTGCCCAGTGAGCGGAACCCAGCGCAGGGCCTCCTGCCCAGATCACGGTGTTCCCAAGAACAGGAGGCAATTGCCCGGGCCGGCCAAGATTTAAAGGTTGTTTACTTTCCGACAGTTACTGCTTTGTGTAATTAATGCCACATAAAACATAATGGAGGCCATCATCACCTCAGAGGAGGGGGCGCTGGACGCCAACAGCGCAGCAATAACGGCAGGTGGAGGAAGGCACAACTCCGCGCACACGGGGTCCGGCACACGGAGTCTGTCTTGTCACCTGTGTGCGGGGTCACACAAGTGTGTCCACCCGGAGCACCCAACACGAGGCAGGCTTCCCCGAAAAGGCTTTGCCATCAACACACCCACGTCTTGATCATGATGGCCTGTCACCTGTTTGACCTTGGGCAGGGCACTTAACCTCCTCACAGCCCCTTATGGCAGGGACCGGGCACCATGCCCAGCACACAACGGCTCCCTTACATGCATACGGTAAGTGTGTGTGTGTGCACAGAAGTAAAGGGCTCCGAGTCCTAGATACTCCGTAGAGAAGGGACTGCGCCCAGGGCTGGAGCAGGGAAAACACAAGATGCTCGTCTTGTCTTCGGCATCCTGGGAGGGCCAAAAATAAGGACCGGCTCAGAAAAAGGACAGAGGCATGTCAAAGCGACACAAGGGCCAATCCGAAGGAGCTCCCGCTAGCCACCACCGGAACACACCGGGCACGAACAGAGAAACGATGCTGCTGAGTTTTAACACAGAGAGTAAAATAAATACCCACAGGTCCATACTGATGTAAATACATGAATGCACAAATTAATGGTAAAGAAGAAAAAGCTCCTTCTTACAGCAGCATTCTAATTACTCAATACAGAAAGAGGGAAATAAATAGAAAATCACCATTCAGCATAATGCTACAGTAAAAACTGGTGCAAAAAGGATCAACTCACGGATGCTGCAGGAGGGGGCAGAAGCTGGAGGATCATGGAGAACACAGTCTCCACTTACCGCACCCCACCCAAGATATTTATTAATGACAAAGGGGAAAATACCAACTTTGCAGCAGAGAAACCTGGCAGACACCCTTGACTCATCCAGGTCAGCACCACCGCAACGAGACACAGCGGCGTCCTGAGCCCTAGTACGAGGCACTAGCCGGGGCACACGGTCGCTTCTGTGGTATTCTTGCCCAAAATGCAAAACCTCAGTCTCATTATTTAAAAACATCAGACAAACCAAAATTGAGGGCATTCTATCGAATAACTCAGCAGTAAGCACTCTAAGTCTGAAGGTCATGGAAGACAAGGGAAGACTAAGGGACCGTCACCAAGTGCAAGGGACTAAGGGGACATGACAACAAAATGCCATGTGAGGGGCGCCGCGGTGGCTCAGTCATCTAAGTGTCTGACTCCTCGGCTCAGGCAGTGATCTCAGGGTCGTGAGATCAAGACAGTGACACTGGGACCCGCGTGCACTAGGGAGTCTGCTTCTCTCCCTCTCCTTCACCATGCCCCCCACTCTCTCTCAAATAAATAAGCCAATTTTTTAAAAAAATGCCATGTGAGATCCTGGCTGGAATCCTGGAGCAGAAAAGGGACAGCACTGGAGACACTAGTAAAATGAGGTAAGAGCATCAAACCAACGTCAGTACCAATCACTGTGCCACGTTTATATCGGCAGGATGGTAACATTACGGGAAGCTGGGCAAAAGCTATGTAAGATCTTGGTACTATTTTTGACTGTTAGTTTGTACCTCTTAATCCCCTCTGACATTTTAAGTCTAAAATTACTCTCTTCTTCCTCTCCAAAATGCTCTGGATGCCCAAGTTCCACCCAGAACTGTGGACAGTAGACCTAGGTGGGATCCAGGAATGGTCTTACTCATAAGCACTGCTGGCTGATTCTAAACCAGGGGCCTTTGGGCCCTGGAACATTGCTAAGCATTTTTTAAAATTGTCTGATACGCTCTCAGTACTGGGAATGGTTACCTCTTTTTCCTATTTTATTTCCTATTTGGTTATCGTTGGTTCACAGGAAATTCACTAATTTTTGTATGTTGAGCTTGTACCCCGGCACACTGATCAACTGAATCTTTAATCTATTAACAATATGTAACTGCAGATTGTCAACCCATTTTGACTTAACTGGTAAATTTGACAGTAAGGTAAACTAAATGGTAACTGCATACGGTTCAACTTAATACAATGGTTCTTGCAGACCAATAAGCAAAGCGGCAACAGAAAAATGAGCAATGTACAGATATAAATGGCCAGTTTTTTGTAAAAGAAATGAAAAGGCTTATAAACATATAAAAAGATGTTCACTTACACTCATAACATTTATTAGAAATTAAGTAAATGCAAATTAAAATAAGGAGCTTGGGGTGCCTAGATGGCTCAGTTGGTTAAGCGTCTGACTCTTGATCTCAGCTCAGGTCTTGATCTCAGGGTCGTGAGTTCAAAACCTGTGTTGGGCTCCATGCTGGGTGTGGAGCCAACTTAGAAAAACATAAAAATAAAAGTAAAATGAAAATAAAACAAGGAGCTTACTTTCTGTGTGCATATTAGAATGGTTTAAAAGGTTGACAACCTAGGGCCCGGGCATGGATGTGGAGAAACAGGTACCCTCCTGCTCAGATGGTCAGGGTACAAACATAAATTGTTAGAACAAAGGACAGTAAAGAGTAGAAAACCGAATCTCTAAGATAAGGTCAGAACTCTCCGAGATAAGGTCAGAACTGTGACTCACTCAAGCACCTCCCCTCTGAGCCCTGCCCTGCACCACATCCTGGGCTGAGGTGTTCACGTGCCCTTTCCTGGCCAAGATTTTGGAGGCAGGAGCCAGACTTCCTGATCATTCAGATTCCGACACCCGACATACGGTCCTGAGCAGCCCCATTTTCTGTCTGTCTCAGCCTCTGATAAGATGAAGGGCTTTGTGGTCCCTGTCCATGCAGCCCCAAGACAACCTAAGCCTCTCCTTTCCCCTTACCCCCAGGCCTTCCAGAAGGGCAGGCACCCAGGACTCCAGGAACTGCTCCACCTCAGCCTCTGCTTAGAGGGTGGAGAAAGGGAGAGGGGGGAAGCAGCCACGCTTACAGAGGGCCCAGCTCTCGGGCCACATCCCAGCCAGGTGGGCGTGGGACCTGGCCAGGCCAATGGTTCCTTCCGTGGGAATGCCAAAGCAGAGGCAGGGAAAGAGAGCACCAACCCCTGTGGGTGGCTGGTCTGAGGATCTGTCCTCAGGAGCTCTCGGTGGTCTTACCGTCTGCCCTGGGCTAGGGAAGCAGAGAAGCTGGGAGGCAGAGAGGGCGTAAGGCAGATCCCCAGAGAAGAACAACTAAGTGAGTCAGAGAGTTCTCCAGGTGTTCGAGCCTCTGGCTTTAGTTTGCTCCTGTGGCCCGGGCTGCAGCCACGCCCTGAGGGTCCCTGCTCTGTGTGATGCCAGCAGAGAGCCAAGAGTGGCCAGCAGAAGAGGCCTCCACCACCCCCTCCTTATACCATCAAGGGATGGACAATAACAAGTGCTGGATGGGAGTGACTGGCATCCTCCCGTGTGCTGCCAGCAACGAATATGGTGCAGCTGCTCCGAATGTCTGGCGGCTCCTCAGATCATCAACGGAGGCCCCGTATGACCCAGAAATTCCACTCCTAGGTATCTTCACAAGAGAAACGAAAACACAGGTCTGCACAAAAACCCGTAGTGAGCATTCACAGCAGCCTATGCATACCACGCCGAGGCGGCACCAACCCCAACGTCCACTCACTAAAATGGATAAACAGGACCAGGCCCACCCCTACAAGGAGTACTACCCGGCAATGAGAACAAGTGAGTTCTGATTCACGCTACAATTTGGATGGCCCCTGAAAACATTACCCTCGGGGCGCCTGGCTGGCTCAGTTGGTAGAGCATGCGACTCTCTCGATCTCAGGGCCGGGAGTTCGAGCCCCAGGCTGGGTGTCGAGAGGACTTAAAAACAAAATCCTTAAAAAAACAAAACAAAACATTATGCTGAGTGAAGGAGGTCAGTCACAAAGACCACCATTTGTACAATGCCACTGATATGAAGTATCCAGAACAGGCAACTTTTAGAGAGAAAGCAGAGAGTGGCTGCCTCGGGCTAGGGGTGGGGAGGAGGGAGAGAATGAAGACGGACTGCTTGCTAATAGGTGCAGGGCTTCTTTTAAGAGGGACAAAGTGTTCTGAAATGAGTGGTGGTGGTGGTGTAATATGTGTAGTTGAATACATTAAAAAACATGGATTGTGTACTTTAAATGGGTGGATTATATGGTATGTGAATTGCATCCCAATAAAACTGTAAAAACAGAGATCGGATTGAAGTACCACTCTGAGATCTGGGGCAAGTCACACAGCCTCTCTGGGCCTCAGTTTACTCACCTATAATAACAGGGGGAGTGGAGAGGACATAGGCTAGATCAGCACTTTCCAAACCTTAATACGTTCGTAAATCACCCGTTAACTTATTAAGATGCAGGTTCTAATTCAGTCATCTTGCAACAGACCCAAGATTCCTTTTTTTTTTTTTTTAAGATTTTATTTATCCATCTGTCAGAGCGAGCGAGCACAAACGGGGAGCGGCAGGCAGAGGGAGAAGCAGGTGCCCCCACTGAGTAGGGAGCTGATGTGAGACTCGATCCCAGGACCCCGGGATCGTGACCTGAGCCAAAGGCAGACACTTCACCAACTGAGCCACCCAGACATCCGAAAATTTGTTATTTCTAACAAGCTTTCAGATGATGCTGGTTCATGGAGCACATTTTTATTAGCAAGACAGAGATGAGATCTTAGGCCTCTTCAGGCCTAATCCTTTAGAAATCGACTCTTGCCCACCTCTGTGAATTCCCAGAGCATTCATGACTCACAGAGCCCTCTAGCCACCCACATGGAAGCTTCTGGGGCATGAACACTGGCTAGAGTGGCAGAGAAAGATCAAGAACCTCCCAAGTCTGCTTGAGCACAGAGCCCTCAGCTGGGCACAGGTGAGGTCCTCCTCAAGCTACAAGCCAAGAATGGGACAGGGACCACATCTGCCTTGCAAGGTCCAATCCTCTGTTTCTGCAAAGGAGGAGGTGGAGAACAACGCCCTCAACACAGTGTCTAACAAACCCTTGCATACCTAAGCATCAATCACTGGAGTACTTAGAAAACATTCACGTCCCACCCAGTTCCATGACAGCAGGAACCAGGAACTCCAAGAGACTCTGATGCTGATGGTCCAAGGACCAAACACCATCCTTGAGCCACTCCTGAGAGAAGATAGGATCACGCTCCAAGAGAATGTCAAGAACATACTCCACATGCCGACAAGTTGGTTCCTCCCTCCAGACCTCAGTTCCCCATCAACAAGAGGGGGCTGGGTAAGATGCCCCTCAAGGTACCCAAAGGACATTCCTGTGTAAGACAAGGTGACGGGAAAGGAGAAGGTAGGAAGAAAAAGGCCAGCTGGCCATCTCTGGCCTCCAACCAAGATAAACACCAACCCACCCCAGCAATGCATCTCTTAGCTAGAGAGCTCTGCAAGAAGAGTTGCCCATGGGGACCTGCTGGAGGGACATGGAGTCCTGAGAAAAATGAGGTAGGAACACCAGTTTCTAATTAACATCAAGGAGCATTTTTCCATCACCCAGTGACCTCTACAGACTCTAAAGCTGTCAAGCCCAGGGCTCACACCTGGCCCTGGCCCTAGCAGATTGGATGGCCCAGACATTCCATCTTGACTTGGGCCTCCTTCCTCTCTTGTGAAATGAAGGGGTTGGGACGATCATAGCAGCTACTTGGGAGAGTGGCTCCTTTAAAACAAAACAGATGAAAAACACCTTCCTCATTCAGAGCCGAGAATCTGTACACATTCTTCTAAGTAACAATTCTAACCATAGTTCAGTAGCCCCCCGAAATCTGACTCGGGGGCCATTTTACAAAGAACAAGGTGGGTCTTCCTACCCTGGCCTACCTTCCTGCTCTCCTCCCCTCCAAACAGCCATGGGGAACAGCCAAACTTAGCAGCAGAGGGAATTAACATTTACCGAGAGACCCAGTGATACACAGCATTTAAATATGATTATCTTCCTACAACGTCCGTACAAACTCTCACCTTTCCCCCTGTGCAGCAACCACAGAAAAGTGTATTAAGTCTGGTAGCCTGTCCCTCAGCCTCACTGATGGTCTGTCCCGATAGCCAGGCACCGGTTTGGTTTAGGGGTAGGACACTGAGGGGCCTGGCAGGCTGTAGCCCACAAGCTACTGGCCAGGGGCAGAGCGCAGTGCACTCTGGGGCCAGGGAGAGCCTGCCAGTGACCACAGAAATGTCACTGCTGCTGACCATGTGGCAGCTGTGCGGTGCTCTGATGAGCTGGTCTGAATTATAGGCACAAGGATCAAGTCTGTGGGGGTATCCCCCTGGAAATTCTGGTATGTGCTGTTTGATGGCTTTCACAGTAAAAAGCCAAGATACGTTTGTAGGAGAACAAGCTAGCCAAAAGATTTTCTGCCCAAGTGAAAGAATCTGTCAAGCTGGTGAGCAGATGAACTGCATTAGAGAAGCCTTCAAAGCCCTCCCTGCAGGGGGGACTGGTCCTCTGGCACTGCAAACTCCATGCCTGGCAGCGAGTGGCAGAGATACGAACAGGTGCACCTTTTCCCCGGGGGGATAGGGCAGACCTCCTTGAGTGAGAGCAGAAAAGTGAGCCCCCAGAATTTCATTCCATGCAGTAACAACATGATGCCTGGAAGGTGACTCACAAAGGCATCAAAATCCTTCCAGTCCCAAGTGACTAAGGCCAAAAACACCTTAAAGACATCTCAGAAGAATGCTGAACATCGATGGAAATTAGTGAACAGTTTGGATAAAACTGGTCAGCTTCAGGAAAGCCTAAAGCATCCTCACCCACCAAGCTGCTATGAAAGAAAAGAGGGCAGCTGAAAGAATAAAGTGACCGCGAGGCGCCTGGAAGGCTCAGCGGGTTCAGCGTCCCACTCTTGGTTTTGGCTCACGTCATGATCTCAGGGCCATGGGATCCAGCCCCACACTGGGCTCCCTGCTCAGGGATTGAGATTGAGATTCTCTTTTCCTCTGCCCCTCACCCAC
>NC_048219.1:98155536-98156643 GCF_002007445.2 Ailuropoda melanoleuca | reverse complement strand
CCCTGCTTGTGTTCCCTCTCTCACTGCCTCTCTGTCAAATAAAATATTTTTAAATAAATAAATAAAGGTAAGATTCTCCCTTGAATGAATATAAACTCAATACCACCATCATACCTAAAAAGTTAACAATACCTAGTATCATTGTCTGCCCAATCTTCAGATTTCCCTAATTGTCTCATAATTGTTTTGCTACCAGGTTATAATTCATATACTATACAATTCATCCATTTAAAGTATATAATTCAGCAGTCTAGTACATTCAAAGAGCTCTGCAATCATCACTACAACCCTTTTTTTTTTTTTAAAGATTATTTTAGACAGCATCAGCAGGAAGGGCAGAGGGAGAGAGTGAGAATCTGAAGCCTACTCCCTGCTGAGTGGGGAGTGGGACACAGGGCTCAATCTCACAACCCTGAGATCAGGACCTAAGCCAAAACCAAGAGTCAGATGCTTAACAGACTGCGCCACCCAGGCTCCCCTACAGTCCATTTTAGAACAGCTTCATCAGCCCAAAAAGAAACCCTATACCTATCAGTACTACCCATTTTTCCCCAACCCACCAGCCCAAGGCAACTACTAATTTGCTTTTTTGTTGCTGTGGATTTTCTTATCCCAGACATTTCATGTAAATAGAATCATACAATATATGACTGGCTTCCTTCACTTAGCATATTTTCAAGGTTCATCTTATGACAGTACTTCATTCCTTTTATTGTCAAATAAAACTCATTTATATGGAGGCACGGTGGCTCAGTCGGTTAAGTGTCTGCCTTCGGCTCAGGTCATGATCCTGGGATCCTGGGATGGAGCCCTGCATCGGGCTCCCTGCTCAGCAAGGAGCCTGCTTCTCCCTCTCCTCCCCGCTCACTCATGCTCACTCTCACTATGTGTCTCTCCCTCAAAATTTAAAACAAAACAAAACAAAAAACCACCCTCATTTATATGTAAATAAATACACCACATTTTGTTTATCCACGCATTAGTTGATGGACGTTGGGTTGTTCCAAACTACTTTTTGGCTATTGTGGATAATGCTGCAGTGAACATCTATTACATGAAGTCTTCTTCATGGGGACATGTTTTCAGTTTTCCTGAATATATACTTAG
>NC_048219.1:98152280-98155436 GCF_002007445.2 Ailuropoda melanoleuca | reverse complement strand
GCAGTGAACATCTATTACATGAAGTCTTCTTCATGGGGACATGTTTTCAGTTTTCCTGAATATATACTTAGGTTTGGAATTGCTTCATCATATAACTGTATGTTTAACCTTTTCAGGAATGGCCAGACTTCCATCGTGAAGATGCCATTTTACATTCCCACCAACAGAATATGAGGGTTTTAGTGGAGATACCCTCACCAACACTGTTATTATCTGTCTTTTTTATTATACCTATCCTGTTGGGTGTATAGTGGTATTTCACTGTGGCTTTGATTTGCATTTCCCTGATGACTAATCATCTTTTTGTTGCATATTGACCATCTTGTATAGCTCTTCTGAGAAATGTCTATTCTGATGCTTTGCCCACTTTTTAAATTGTGTTGTCCTTTTTATTATTGAGCTATAAAGGTTCTTTATATACTCTAGACTTAAGTCCCTCCGCAGATACATGATTTGCAAATATTTTCTCATATCCCGTGAGTTGTCTTTTCACTTTCTTGATGATACCCTCCAAAGCACAAAAGTTGGTCATTTTAGTGTCAAATTTATCTTCTTTTTCTTTTGTTGCTGTGTTTTTGGTATCTTATCTGAGAAACCATTGTGTAAGCCTATGTTTTCTTAGAGTCTTACACTTTTGCCTCCTACATTTAGGTCTTTGATCTGTTTTAAGTTCATTTTTATATATGGTCTGAGGTAGGGGTCCAACTTCATTCTTTCACATGTAGCTTTCCAGGTGTCTCACTACCATTTGTTGAAAAGCTCATTCTTTCTCAATTGCATTGTCTTGGCACCCTTGTCCAAAACCAGTTGACTCTAAATGTATGGGTTTATTTTTGGACTCTAAATCTATTCTATCAATGTAAATGTGTATTTTTATGCCAGTACACACTGTTTCGATTACAGTAGCTTTGTAGTTTGTGAAATTGGGCAATGTGAGTCCTTCACCTTTGTTTTTCTTTTCCAGTTGCTGTGGCTGTTTGGGATTCCTTGAATTTCCATATAAATTTTCCAATCAGTTTGTCCATTTCTGAAAAAAAAATGCAGTTGTGATGTTGATAGGAATTTACTGAATCTGGAAATAAACTTGAGCGGTATTGCCATTTTAATAATAATAAGACTTTTGGTTCATGATCATGGAATGTCTTTCCATTCATTTAGATCATCTTTAGTTGCTTTCAACAATGTTTTGTAGTTTTCTTAGTATAAGTTCTGCGCTTCATTTATTAAATCTATTCCTATATATTTTCTTTTTGATGCTTTTGGAAATGGAATTGTTTTTCTTCATTTCATTTTCAGATTATTCATTGCAAGTGTATAGATATAGAAATACAATTAATTCTTCCATATTGACCTTGTATCCTGCAGCCTTACCAAACTCATCGATTTTTTTTTTTAGTGGATCCTGAGCATTTTCTAGGTACAAAATCATGTCATTTGTAAATAGAGATTGTTTTTGCTTCTTCCTTTCCAGTTTGTGTCTCTTTTATTACATTTTCTTGACTGATTTTTTTCCAGCTAGAACCTCTAGTACAATGTTGATTTGAAATGGTGAGAGTGGACATCCTTGTCTTGTTCCTGATCTTAAACATTCAGTCTTTTACCATTAAATATTTTATTAGCTGTGGGGTTTTTGTATATGGCCTTTATCAGATTGAGGATGTTTTCCTTTAGTCCTAGTTTGTTGAGTATTTTCTCTTTATCATTAAAGGCTTTGGGATTTTGTCAGATCCATTTTCTGTGTCTGTTTTGATGATAATGTGACTTGTCTTTTATTCTCTTAATATGGTATATTACATTAATTGATTTTCAGATATCTTTCCATTCCTGGGATAAATCCCACTTGGTAATGGTGTTATAAACCTTTTTATATGTTGCTGAATTTTGATTTGTTACCATATGTTGAAGACTTTTGCATCTGTATTCATAAGGGATATTAGTCTCTAATTTTCTTGTGATACCTTTGTTTTTGGTATCAGAGTAATAGGGCCACACAGAATGAGTTGGGAAAGATGCCCTCCTCTTCTGTTTTTGTTTTTGTTTTTTTGTGTGTTTTTTGGAAATGTTTATGAAGTATTGACATTATTGTTTTTTTAAATATTCTGTAGAATTCATCGGTGAAGCCATCTGGGCCATGGCTTTTCTTTGTGGGTAGTTTTGTTTTATTTTGCTTTGTTTGTTCTTTTATTGCTAATCTCTTGTTATAGGTGTGTTCAAATTTTCTGTTTCTCCTTGAGTCAGTTTCAGTACTTTGTGTCTTTCTAGGAATGTATCCATTTTATCTAAGTTATCTAATTTGTTGGCATTCAGTTTCTATAAGCTTGGTATTAATGTACCTGTCATATGATTTTTTTTTTATTGCAGTTTATGCAAATCAGGATCCAAATGCCAATACATTACATTCGAGGTATTTATTTGTCTCTTAGGTCTCTTTGGATTCCCCCCATCTTATTTTTCCTTGATATTTATTAATTGCAAAAACCTATTTACCCTATTTCCCACATTGTAGATTTTTTTATTATATTCCTGGGAGTCTCTAACATATTCTCTACCACTAGATGCTTGATAATACTGTATGCCTTATACTGACTGATTTAAGTTTGAGTTTTTTGGCAGAACTAGTTCATACATCCATCAGGAGGCACATCATTTCTAATTGTTTCTCTTTGTGAGGTTGGCAGTAATTAATGACCATTGCCTAGGTTTGTTGTTACAATTGAATAGTTCAGTTGTAGGCAGAGTAAATAAAGCAAAGTGGGAGTACCCATCAATCCAGAGTATGTGGGATCCTAGCTAAACATTTTTACCAAATTATCTTTCCTCTTTGAACCTCAGTGTTCTTACCTGTAGAATGGGGGCATAGACTATAAAGGACCTCTAAGGTTTCTTGCTATTCTAATATACTCTGACTAAACACTTAAGCAGTAAACTTAATCTCTACCAGATACAATTTAGATGTGTTAAAAGACTCTGCCAGGGGCACCTCAGTGGCTTAGTCCGTTAAGCGTCCAGTTCTTGATTTCGGCTCAGCTCATGATCTCAGAGTTGTGAGATCAAGCCCTGTGTTGGGCTCCATGCTCAAGTGAGGAGTCTGCTGAAAATAATTCCTTCTCTCTCTCTCTCTCTCTCAATCCCTCCCTCTCCCCCTCCCGCCCCCCC
>NC_048219.1:98038694-98148837 GCF_002007445.2 Ailuropoda melanoleuca | reverse complement strand
GGGGTGCCTGGGTGGCACAGCGGTTAAGCATCTGCCTTCGGCTCAGGGCGTGATCCCGGCATTATGGGATCGAGCCCCACATCAGGCTCCTCTGCTATGAGCCTGCTTCTTCCTCTCCCACTCCCCCTGCTTGTGTTCCCTCTCTCGCTGGCTGTCTCTATCTCTGTCGAATAAATAAATAAAATCTTTAAAAAAAAAAAAAAAAAAGAATGTACCTTAGAAGTCATTCCATCCATCGTGCTTGTTTGACTGTGAGAAAACTGAAGTCCACAGCAGTCAAGGGGTTCACCTAAGGTCTTGCACTCCTGGTTACTGACAAATTCACCACTAGACCTGGGTAATCCTACCCATTTTGGTAGCCTTAAAGCCAGCTGGCAAGTAAATTTGAACCCCCTAACAGAAGGTAACCTATATCTAGCTCCTGAATGCCCCTTCCTCTGAAAATTAGGCAAACAGGTTGGAATATTTGGAAAAGATGTCACTGATTATAAAGTGGGAAGAAATTCCTGTCCGGACTTGCTAACTGGAAGTAAGTCTGGCTTCCCCAAGACAAAGGAGAGTCTTAGTCATGAAGTTAAAGTTAAAAACTCATTGTGTCACCAGCCTGAGAGCAGACAACCTTTTTTAGAAGCAGTACGCTGAAATTAGAACTGAAGGAAAAGAGTTTACAGAAAATTGAATTTAGAGCTATCTCACAACACTGGGAGTTATTTTGTATTTTTGTTTGCATTTAACAAAGTATCAGCCATACTAAAGAATAGAGGGGCTCCTGGGTGGTTCATTCAGTTAAGCATCTGCCTTTGGTTCAGGTCATGATCCCAGGCTCCTGGGATCGACCCCTGCATCAGGCTCCTTGCTCAGCAGGGAGCTTGCTTCTCCCTCTGCCTGCCACTCCCCCTGCTCATGCTCTCTTTCTCTCTCTCTGCCAAATAGGTAAATAAAATCTTTAAAAAAAGAATAGAAACTGTGATGAATTCCTTGTGTTGTCCCGCCTGACCCCATTTCCACCTCTCCCTTCTGAATTTGGGCTTATATTTTCATACTTGTTTTGTGTTTTTCCTATATATAAATGTATCTATAAGTAATATTTAGTATTGTTTTCATATTTTAAGGTTTATATAAGTGCTATCATATTGTATATATCTTTCTGCAACTCACACCCCCCCTTTCTTTCTCAATACTATATTTTTGAGAAACATCCCAGCTCAATGGGGAGTCCGCTTGAAGGATTCTCTCTCTCCTTCTGCCCCTCCGCCCACTCACATGCGTTCTCTTTCTCAAATAAATAAATACATCTTTTTTTTTAAAAAGGGAAAAAAAGATGTGCTCCAAAACGATCTACAGATTCAATGCTGTCCCTATCAAAATCTCAACTGCCTTCTTTGCAGAAACAGACACTTTGATGCTACAATTCCTATGGGAATGCAAAGGACCAAGAGAAACCAAAACAGTCTTGGAAAAAAAGAACAAAGTTGAAGGACTCACAGTTCCTGATTTTTGAAACTTACTACAAAGCTACAATAATCAAACAGTGTGGTACTGGCTAAGGATAGACCAGTGGAATGCAATTAAGAGTCAAGAAGTAGACCCATGCATCTATGCTCAATTGATTTTCAACAAGGTGCCAAGATAATTCAATGAGAAAGGAATAGTCTTTTCAATAAATGGTGCTGGGACAATTGAATAACTACGTATAAACGAATGAAGTTGGATCCCTTCTCCACACCATATATAAAAAATGACTTGAATCTAAAACTGCTCCTTAAAAAAAAAGACTCTAAATAGATCGAAGACCTACATGTAAGATCTAAACTGTAAAACTCTACAAAGAAAACATAAGAAATCTTAAATGTCCTTGTCCTCAGATTAGGCAACGGTTTCTTAGATATGACACCAAAAACAGGCAACAAAAGAAAACAGAGAAAATGAATTCAATTAAAATTTTAAACTTCCTGGGGCGCCTGGGTGGCACAGCAGTTGAGCGTCTGCCTTCAGCTCAGGGCGTGATCCCAGCATTATGGGATCGAGCCCCACATCAGGCTCCTCCGCTATAAGCCTGCTTCTTCCTCTCCCACTCCTCCTGCTTGTGTTCCCTCTCTCACTGGCTGTCTCTATCTCTGTCAAATAAATAAATAAATAAAATCTTTAAAAAAAAAAAATGTAAACTTCCATATTTCATAGGACACTAGTAAGAAAGAAAAAAGATAACCCAAGAAAGAAGATATTTGCAAATCATACATCTAATAAATGTCTAGTATCCAGAATATTAAAAAGGCAAGTAACCTAATTTAAAAATGGGCTAAGAATCTGAAGAGACACTTCTCCAAAGAAATATGCAAATGACCAATGAACCCATGAAAAGATACTTAATGTCAATAGTTATTGGGGAAATGCAAATCAAAACCACCCTGAGAGGGGCACCTTCGGTAGTTCAGTCAGGTAAGCATCTGCCTTCAGTTCAGGTCATGATCTCAAGGTCCTGGGATGGAGCCCCACATCAGGTCCCCTGCTTAGTGGGGAGCCTCCTTCTCCCTCTTCCTGCCGCTCCTGCTTGTGCTTTCTCTCTGTCAGATAAGTTAAAAAAAAAAAAAATAGATACCACACACACTAGAATGTCTATAATTTCAAAAACAACAACAGACAATACCGAGTGTTGGTGGGAATGTGGAGAATTGGAACTCTCATACAATGCTCCTGGTTATATAAAATAGTACATTTATATACAGTTGCTTTGAATAACAGTTTGGCAGTTTCTCAAAAAGTTGAACATAGAGTTAGCATATGATCCAGCAATTCTACTTCTAGGTAAATACCCAACAGAAGCATTGGGTATGTGTAATAGATTGAAGCATTGTATCTACACAGAATCCTATACACTAAGGTTCATAGCATCATTCATAGTAGCTAGGGATTGGAGACAACCCAAATGTCCATCAGCTAATGAATGGGCAAATAAAATGTGATGTATCCATACAATGGAATATTATTGAACCATGGATAGTAAATCTTAAAAAATATTTGGGAAAGTGAAAGTAAGCAGAAATAAAAGGCCACATATTGTATAATTTTGTTTATATGTAATGTCCAGAATAATCAAGTCCAAAGAGACAGGAAGTAGATTAGTTGTTCCCCAGGGCTGGGGTGGAGGGAGGGTTGGGGGATGGGAGGCACGGTGGGGGGTAACTGCTAATGGGGATCACCTCTATTTTGGGGTGATGAAAGTGTTCTGGAAGTAGTGATGATGGTTGCAGCCTTGCAAATATACCAAAATATACTGAATTGCACACTTTAAAATGGAAAGTTAATGATATATGAATTATATCTCAATAAAGAAATCACCTCGGGGTGCCTTTTTGGCTCAGTTGATTAAGTGTCTGACTCTTGATATCACCTCAGGCCATAGTCTCAGGGTCATGAGATCAAGTCCTGTGCCATGTCTGGCTCTATGCTGGGTGTGGAGCCCGCTTAAGATTCTCTTTCTCCCTTCGGCCCCCCACTAAAAAATAAAATTGATAAAACTTTTTAAAAAGACATCATCTCAAAAAAAAAAGACATTTGCCTTTTTTCATCATCTATTTTCCATCTCCAACACCCAAGGAGTTAGAACCTAAAAGTAGGACAAGTAAGAGGGAATCGATTAGCAGACCGTGCCCCACACAATGTCCCTGTAGCCTACTTTACAAAGAGGAAGGAAGATTGCTTTAATTAGATGTGAAAAATAAAGAGTTAAACGAGGCTGGATTGTTTCACTGACAACAAGTGATGGAAATATAATGGTAGTGTCTCCGATGTCATTTAGGCATGAGAAGGAATGGCTTGTCAGTGTTTAATTGAAAGGGGATGAGATAAGAAATAAAATCACTTAATGTAATTTGTGTGTGACACTTCTCAATAAACTGGTTACATTAATATATATAGAATACCTTGTGTATAGGCGACACTAAATAAACAAAAGTTATGAGTGTTGTTCTTGTTTGGAGAAGATGGAATGAGTGCACTAAAGGAATGAAGGTCAAAACAGCAAGCCACACCTAGATATTGACCTCTTGATATCATTCCTTACAAAAAGGAACCAAGGACTCATGGAGAGATGGCTGATGCCAGGTTTGGATCTGGGATTGTACAACGCAAGCCTAAGAATACTGTTTTTGGAAGAAAGCAAAGTCTTCAAAGGCAGGGTTGTGTCAAAGGGATCCAGGAGCAAACCCAGAACGGGGCTCCCACCAGCCAAAGTTGAAATGGTTTCCACTAACCCATTATTAGAAAGATGTTAATTAAGGGGAAAGAATTAAGCATTTACGTCACCTTTCCAGTAAGAAATGGATCTCAGAGTAGCCCAATATTCCCAAGTGACGAGGGAAAGCCCTTCTTTAGAGGATACCAGCTAATAGCTGTAGAACAAATGATAGAATAAGGAGTTTAAGTTTTGTCAGCTTTTATGAAATAGTTGCTTCAGACAGTTATCAGCAGATATATAACCATTAGTTGCAAAAGTCTAATGGAAAAAGAAAGTCTGATGGAGAACGTTATATTTGCATGGTGTCAAACTATTAGCCCATCTTACGTATAATTGTTCAATGCATGCTATTACCACCCTTGCACACAAATCACTCTCAGTAAATAGGGGCGACAACCACACATTTTGTATCACCCGGAGTGGTGTAATATGTAGTAAACAACATGACCTATGAAACAATTCTTGTCAAAATATTTAAAATCAGTCCAATCAAGATTTAGCCCCAACTTCCAATTTACAGGAAATATAGAAGAAGACCAAGATAAATATTATCAAGAGGAAACAATCAGATGAATCCAGAAGTTGACATCTATAAGATGTCCTGACCTCTTCAACAAGTCAGAGTCATGGGGAAGACTGAGAGTCAGACCGTTTTAGACTGATAGAGACTTGAGTCCTAACAATTAAATGTAATATATGTCCTTTATTGACTCTTGATTTTTAGAAAACAACTGGAGGGGAGGGGGGTGCCCAGCTGGCTCAATCAGAAGACCATACAACTCTTGATCTCAGGGTCATGAGTTTGAACCCCATGTTGGGTGTAGAGATCACTTAAATAGACTTTTAAAAAAAATAGAAATAGGGGTGCCTGGGTGGCTCAGTTGGTTGAGCAACCGCCTTTGGCTCAGGTCATGATCTCAGGGTCCTGGGATCGAGCCCCACATCAGTCTCTCTGCTCGGTGGGGAGTCTGCTTCACCCTCACTGTCCCTCTGTTCTATCTCTCAAATAAAATCTTTAAAAAATAATAATTAACAACTGTAGAAGCCATTTGGGGAATATTACAGTAGTCTGAATACGGACTGAGCAGTATATTTTTTAAATTCTTGTTAAATTTGTTAAGCAGAACAATGTTGTTATGGTTATATAAGAAAAGATCTTTATTTTCTGGAGATGCTTGCTAGACTACAAATTATGGGTATAATTGGCTTCGAAACACTTCAGCAACAACAAAGAGATGAAGCATGGTGTCCACATATCAACAACTGTAAAATCTAAGTATTTTATGAGTGCTTATCATACTATTCTATGTGTTTGAAATTTTTCATAATGAAAACTTTAAAAAGGAAATAAAAAGCGGCACCTGGCTGATTCAGTCAGTGGAACATGCAGCTCTTGATCACAGGTTTGTGAGTTCAAGCCCCACATTGGGTGTAGAGATTACTTAAATACATAAATATTTTAAAAGTAACAGTAAAAGGGAAATAAAAACAGTGAACTGAAACCACTATAAAACCTCTCTCCTGGAGCCCCATCTTTAATTCTTCAGTCCTCACTAACAATTAACCTTAAATCTATATCATCTGCTACCTTCTTTTTCCTATAATCTAATAAACGCTTAATACAATATGCTGATTGATTCAAAATTTGATTACTGTGCTTGTACAGATAATACATTAAGAAGTAAATAACTGTGTGTAAAGAAGCAACACAGCACTACTTATTTCATTGACTTGATTTTTTTTTTTACTGTTCTGTTACTATTGAAGCTGAGTTACTATTATGTTTCCCCATCAGTTTTTTTTAAGATTTTATGTATTTATTCGACAGAGATAGAGACAGCCAGCGAGAGAGGGAACACAAGCAGGGGGAGCGGGAGAGGAAGAAGCAGGCTCATAGCAGAGGAGCCTGATGTGGGGCTTGATCCCAGAACTCTGGGATCACGCCCTGAGCCGAAGGCAGACGCTTAACCGCTGTGCCACCCAGGCGCCCCTCCCCATCAGTTTATTTTTATAATGCATTGTATTTTTATAACATTGTATACAAGCAGCTTTAAGATTCAAATAATGCAAAAAGACAAGTCCCTTATCTACCCTCTATTGCTTAGGAATGTGTAGAAAACAATAAAATTAAGAACAAAATGATGAGAAAATTAATAAAACCAAAATTGGTTCTTCAAAAAAATAAAAGTCTGTCAAGATATTTAAAAAAAAAAGGAAAGAAAGAAGTAAATAGAAACAAAGTGGAAAAGGAGAAATAACTGTAGATAAAAATGAGATTTAAATTAGAAAATAATTTGAGGTGCCTAGGTGGCTCATTGATTAAGCATCTGCCTTCGGCTCAGATCATGATCTGGGGTCCTGGCATCAAGCCTCGTGCAGTACTCCACACTCATTGGGGAGCCTGCTTCTCCCTCTCCTTCTCCCTCTGTCCCTCCCCACCCCTTCTCGTGCTCTCGCTCTTTCTCTCTGAAATAAATAAATAAAATCTTTTTTAAAAATACATTACAAAATAATTTTATAACAAGTATACAGCAATATTTTAAAACCCACAAGTAGGGGCGCCTGGGTGGCACAGCGGTTAAGCATCTGCCTTCGGCTCAGGGCGTGATCCCGGCGTTCTGGGATCCAGCCCCACATCAGGCTCCTCCGCTATGAGCCTGCTTCTTCCTCTCCCACTCCCCCTGCTTGTGTTCCCTCTCTCACTGGCTGTCTCTATCTCTGTCAAATAAATAAATAGAATCTTAAAAAAAAAAAAAAGCCTACTAAAAAAAAATAATAAAAAAAATAAAACCCACAAGTAGTGGGTAAATTTGTAGAAAAATAAAAAGTTTAATGTTGATGAAAGTAGAAGAGAAGATTAGAATAGTCCAATAAGCATTAAAGATAATGAAATTGCAAATAAACACTTCTTCCAAAAAAGCATGTGGGCCCAGACAGTTTTACAGAGGATTTATACCAAACTTTCCAAAGGGATAGATAACTCTTATTATTGTTTAAGAAAATAGAAAATGAGCAAAGATTGCCATGTTCATTTTATGAGGCTACCAGAAGTCTGAATTCAAAAACTGAATGAGGCAGCACCTGGGTGGCTCAGTCACCTGAGCATCTGACTCTTGATCTCACCTCAGGTCTTGATCTCAGGGTCGTGAGTTTAAGCCCGAGTGGGCTCCAGCTCACCTAAGATAAACAAACAAACGAGCAAATAAATACTGAACAAGGACATTATAAAAAATGTCAATTAGATTGATGTCATAGTGAACATATATTTGAATATCCAATACAAGATATTAGCTTTAGCTGAATTCAGTGAATTTTTAAAAATTTATTTTAACTCGGGGCACCTGGGTGGCACAGCGGTGGCACACCTGGGTGCGTCTGCCTTTGGCTCAGGGCGTGATCCCGGCGTTGTGGGATCCAGCCCCACATTGGGCTCCTTCGCTATGGGCCTGCTTCTTCCTCTCCCACTCCCCCTGCTTGTGTTCCCTCTCTCGCTGGCTGTCTCTATCTCTGTCAAATAAATAAATAAAATCTTTTTTAAAAAATTTTATTTTAACTCAATGGAGAAACTTCAGAAGCATTTCTTTTAAGATTAATGAAAAATAACAAGTTGTCTACTGCTCTGGCTACTCTAAAATTATACTAGAGGGGCGCCTAGGTGGCTCAGCCAATTGAGCATCTGACTTTTGATTTTAGCTCAGGTCATGATCTTGGGGTCATGAGATCAAGCCCTGCATCAGGCTCTGCACTCAGTAGGGAGTCTGTTTGGGANCTTCATCTCCCTTTGCCCCTCCTGCCTGCATTATCTCTCTCTCAAATAAATAAATCTTTAAAGAACAATAATAAAATACTAGATGTGCTGGACAATGCTATTAGAAGATGAAAAGAAATAAGCAATATAAGGATTGGAAATAAAGAGGTAAGCTATCATTTTGTGAAAAACAATATGATAGATAGAAAAATCAGCAAAATTAACAAACTATTGCAACAGGGTGGATGTACCATATTTTATTCAATCAGTCCCTTAATAATGGGAATTTGAACTGACGTTTTGCTATTATAAATTGTGCTGTAATGAGTAATCCTGTGCACAGGTTGCTATCTATTTGTGGAGGTAAGTCTTCGGTAAATGCCTGGAAGTGGTATTGCTAAACCAAGAAGTAAAGGCATATGAAATTTTGTCAGCCAAATTCACTCCAAATGGTTGCACCATTTTGCACCCTTGTTAACAATGTATAAGAGGGCCTGTTTCCTCTCACAGCCTTATTAACAAAGTGTGGGGTCAAATATTTGTATTTTTGTCCATCTGATAAGTGAAAGATGGTATTGGCATCTTACTGTAGTTCTCCTTTATGGTTCATTAATAAATGAGGTTGAACATCTTTTTCTACATTTAAGGCTGTTTGTCTTTCCTTGTCTGTGCTGTTTACCTATTTTCCTATTGAGTTTTTGCTCATCAGTTTTTAATATGCTTTGTTTCTTATAGTTAAAAAAAAAGGGAGCAGCCTGAATGTCCATAATTTGGAGATGGGTTAATTAAATTATTCTATATTCATACAGTAGACTACTATACAGCTATAAAGACCAAAGTTGGTTACATGTGCTTCTATCAAAAGGTCTCCTCACTACACTATTAACTAAAAAAGCAGGGGGTGCCTGGGTGGCTCAGTCAGTTGGGTGTCTGCCTTTGGCTCAGGTCACGATCCCCGGAGCCTGGGATCAAGCCCCACGTTGGGCTCCCTGCTCAGTGGGGTGTCTGCTTCTCCCCCTCCCTCTGCCCTGCTCATGCTCCATCTGTCTCTCTCTCTCTCTCAAGTAAATAAATAAAATCTTAAAAAAAAAAAAAAGCAATGTTTAAAATAATTTCAATACGGAGATGCCATCTATGAAAACAATAAGGCTATATATAAAGCCACACATAAGGAACTTATTTTTTCCGCAGGGTAGTTTGCTGAGGTTGAGGATGAAGAGAAAGGTTTCCTTTTTCATTTTATAGCCTTTAATATTGCAAATTCTTAGACTTCACTCCAGACCTACTAAAGCAGAAACTGGGGCTAGGCCAGGGGCTCTGTTTTATCAAACCCTCCAGGTGATTTTGGTATGTGCTCAAGTCTGAGAATCATTGTTCTTAATCAGTGCTGCTAAACATGGCTCTCATGCCCGCAACATCGCCATTACCGTGGAGCTTGCTGGAAATGCAGATTCATGAGCCTCAAGCCTGAGCTCCTAATCAGAATCTCTGGGTGGGGCCAGGAATCTGTGATTTAAGAAGCTCTCCAGGTGATTCTGAGGCACACATTAAGTCTGAGAATCATTGCTCTAAATTTCTTTCAAGGCTCAGCTCTCTCTTTTTTTTAAAGTGAAAATTAGTTTTAAGAGAAAAAAAAATAATTCCATGCTCATGAGTTTCATTGAACAGACTAGGCCTCACTTGATCTTTTCTCACCTTATAAGTAACACGAGTACATTTAAATGAGTAGATTTGGGGATGCTTGGGTGGCTCAGTCGGTTAAGCATCTGCCTTCAGCTCAGGTCATGATCCTGAGGTCCTGGGGTCAAGCCCTGCATTGGGCTCCTTGCTCAGCAGGGCGTCTGCTCTCCTCTGCCTGCTGCTCCCCCTGCTTCTGCTTGTTCAAGCTCTCTCTCACTCTGACAAATAAATAAAAACTTCTAAAATAAAAAAAAAATTAAATGAATAGATTTCAAACTTCTTTTGACTGGGACTCCTATGAGGAAATGCATTTTATATCCTGATCCAGTTCACAAGTGCACACAAACACACACCCCACATATAATCAAAGGCACGGTTTTTTTGAAACAAGTTTTCTTGCTATGTTTAATGCTCTCTGATATTTTTCTGTTATAGTTGTTTTTTTTCTTTTAAAAGTGATCATGATGCAGGCTGGCTGGCAGGATTGAAATCAGGCTGGCTGGCAGGATAGAAATCAAGCTGGAACCAGAAGGAAGTGAGAGCAGACTTCATTGAAGATATAGAGAGAGCATGTAAATACAGACAGAGTGTCCAGGAGACTGAGTGTCCAGGAGACTTGGAAAGGAAAGAAGAGGAGTCTTGTCTTTGCTTGGAGTCTGGGATTTTTATGGAGGATTGTGTTCCAGTTCATGTGATGTGTCTGCTCAGGCATCCAGAAACAGGTAAGTATTTAGGTGTCCTCCACGTCACTTATGCCCTGGAGCCAGGGGTCTCGGTGAGTCAGTGGTCTTGGAAAATGTTCATGACAACCCACCTAGTCATTCCTTAGATGTTATCTATTGGGCTGGAAGACTCCAAAGAAATCGTTAACTCTGGGGCACTTGGATGGCTCAGGCGCTTAAGTGTCTATATCAGCTCAGGTCTTGATCTCAGGATCTTGAATTCAAGCCCTGTGTTGGGCTCCATGCTGGGCATAGAGCCTACATTAAGAAAAAAAATCATTAATTCCTTGACCTTTACAAGGAAATCATAAGTTGTGTATGTAGGGTGGGAGTGGGAGTCCTAGAAATAATAGAAGCAGGAGGGGCGCCTGGGTGGCTCAGTCAGTTAGGCATCTGCCTTCAGCTCAGTCCGTGATCCCAGGGTCCTGGGATTGAGCCCCACGTCGGACTCCCTGCTCAGTGGGGAACCAGTTCATCCCTCCCACTCATGCTCTCTCACACACACTCTCTCTCTCTCTCTCTCAAATAAATAAGTAAAATCTTAAAAAAAAAAAAAAAGAATAGAAGTAGGAAAAGGAGCAAAAAAGGCAGTTCTTCATGGGATCCCTTCAGTTTCCCTATCTCTCTCTCTTTTTTTTTAAGATTTTATTTTTAAGTAATCTCTACACCCAACTTGGGCCTTGAACTCATGACTCTGAGATCAAGAGTCACATGCTCCAGGGGCGCCTGGGTGGCTCAGTTGTTAAGTGTATGCCTTCAGCTCACAGCCTGATCCCAGGGTCCTGGGATCGAGCCCCGCATCGGGCTCCATGCTCCGCTGGAAGCCTGCTTCTTCCTCTCCCACTCCTCCTGCTTGTGTTCCCTCTCTCGCTGGCTGTCTCTCTCTCTCTCTGTCAAATTAAATAAAATCTTNAAACAGCTCCCTGCCCTCCATCTTTTTGTCTGAAAGCAGGATATAAACTTCCCTTTGCAATGGTAACATAAATTTCCATTTGTGAAGATGCAGGAAGAGAACTACTCCTGAGATAAGAGGCAACTCTTATCATCTGGAATGACTCTTATCTGCATAACAAATCTTAGTGAANGTCACATGCTCCACCAGCTGGGCCAAACAGACACCCCAGTTTCCCTATCTCAGTCACAATCCACCCGCTAGTGGGTTGAAACACAACGTTTGAAAAATATTGATTTACACAAGTTCTTTTGGGAGAGAGGAAAGCTGTAGGGAAGGTAAATTTCAGAGGTGAAAATAGTTATCAGAGAGAAATGTGAATACTAATCAGCAATAGAACATTAAAAAGTACATAGAACTCACCAATTAAAAAGGGGGATTAATAGGGACACCTGGGTGGCTCAGTCAGTTAAGCATCTGCCTTCAGCTCAGGTCATGATCCAAGAGGCCCAGGATCAAACCCCAAGTGGGGTTCCCTGCTTACTGCTCAGTGGGGTGACTGTTTCTTACTTTTCCTCTGCCCTTCCCCCAGCTTGTGCTCTCTCTCACTCACTCTCTCAGATAAATAAAAATCTGTAAAATAAATAAATAAATAAATAAATAGAAAGGGGGGATAATAAATAGCACTTCAGTAAAATCTGGAGTATAAAAAAGAAACAGACTGGGGTGCCTGGGTGGCGCAGTCATTAAGCGTCTGCCTTAGGCTCAGGGCGTGATCCCAGTGTTCTGGGATCGAGCCCCACATCGGGCTCTTCTGCTGGGAGCCTGCTTCTTCCTCTCCCACTCCCCCTGCTTGTGTTCCCTCTCTCGCTGGCTGTCTCTGTCAAATAAATAAAATCTTTAAAAAAAAAAAAAAGAAACAGACTGAATTTTCCCAAAGGAAGACAGAGTTAGGGGTGCCTGGATGGCTTACTCGATTAAGTGTCGGCCTTTGGCTTGGGTAGTGGTCCCAGGGTCCTGGAACTGACCCCCACGTCAGGCTCCCTGCTCAGTGGAGGGCCTGCTTCTCCCTCCCTCCTCCCCCTGCTTGTGCTCTCTCTCTATTTCTCTCTGTCAAATAAATAAAAAAATCTTAAAAAAAAACTATGTGCTGATAATAAATACAGATGAAACAGTGATAAATAAAGGTTGAAATTAAAGGGACAAAGAGGCACCAAGCAGTTACAAGCAAACAAAGCAAAATTAGTAAAAATTAAGGTAAAAAATTAAGATAAGGTCCATCAACCTAGATAGAGGACATTTGTAATGATAAAAGGCACAATTAATGAAGATGATATAATAGTTATAAACCTGTATGCACTAGACAATTTAGGAGCTGAATACATTTTAAAAACTAAAAATATGCCTAATAGATAAAAATTAATGAACTATGTAAAGAAAGTAGATAATGTAATTTATATGCAATTTAATAAATAGAGAAGTGCTCCTCATATAGAAAAATTTTTATGTCCATGGAGCACTTACAAAAATTGATCATGTCTTTGGCAAAAAAAAATTAATGAATTAATAATAATAATAACAAATTCAAAAAAGTAACCGCCTATTTTTCTTATTGTAATACAACATTGTTGGTGAAAATAATAAAAAGTAAACAGAGGGGCACGTGGGTGTCACAATCAGTTGGCCATTGACTCTCAGCTTTGACTCAGGTTGTGATCTCCAGGTCATGGGATCCGGCCCAACGTGGGGCTCCACGCTCAGCGTGTAGTCTGCTTGAGATTCTCTCTCTCCCTCTGCCTTTGCCCCTCCCTCCCCGATCCCGTGTACTATAAACAAACAAACAAACAAAATTTTAACTACTTGGAAATTAAGAAAGACACCCAGGGGTGCCTAGGTGGCTCAGTCAGGCAGCTGTCTCTCGATTTCAGCTCTGGTCATGATCTCGGGGTCATGGGATGGAGCCCTGCGTTGGGCTTTGCACTGGGAGGGGAGTCTACTCGAGATTCTCTCTCTTCCTCTCCCTCTCCCCCGCGCTCTCTCGCTCTCTCTCTCTCTGCCTCACTCTCTCAAGAGTAAATCTTTAAAAAAAAAAAAAACCCACCCCAATAATTCTGAGCTCAGAGGAGATTAGGGGATCAGAGTTGTCACCCCAAAATATGCTACTTTGGCATAAGGATTGTTTTGAGCTGAAGACAAACAGCTCCCTGCCCTCCATCTTTTTGTCTGAAAGCAGGATATAAACTTCCCTTTGCAATGGTAACATAAATTTCCATTTGTGAAGATGCAGGAAGAGAACTACTCCTGAGATAAGAGGCAACTCTTATCATCTGGAATGACTCTTATCTGCATAACAAATCTTAGTGAACAGCCCTTACTTACCATACACTGCCTAATGACTTCCCCGGAGCACTTACCCTCAGCAGCCCCAAACCGCTTTTTGTTTGTTTAGCCTCTTCTTAACTTTATCACCCTTTGTAAAAATGGTCTATAAGCCCCAATTCTAACTGCCTTCTTGACTCCCATTTCGTTGTGGACTTCTGTGTGTAGGTATGTGATTAAATCTGGGTTGTTTTTTTTTAAGATTTTATTTATTTATTTGACAGAGACAGCCAGCGAGAGAGGGAGCACAAGCAGGGGGAGTGGGAGAGGAAGAAGCAAGCTCCTAGCAGAGGAGCCTGATGTGGGACTCGATCCCAGAACGCTGGGATCACGCCCTGAGCTGAAAGCAGACGCTTAACGACTGCGCCACCCAGGCGCCCCTGGGTTTGTTTTTTGTTTTTTTTTTTTACTCCTGTTAATCTGCCTTTTATCAGTTTGATTTATTGGCCCCTCCTACTGAACCTAAGAGGAGTTTTTTCCCTCCTTTACAATGTATCAATTCTGAAATTATAGATTATCTTGTAAGTAATATGAAAGGAGAATGCATTATAGCCAAACCTGTAGGATGCATCAAAAGTCGAGCTGAACAAAATAAACAAGTTTATTTCATTGCCAAANTGAACCTAAGAGGGAGTTTTTTCCCTCCTTTACAATGTATCAATTCTGAAATTATAGATTATCTTGTAAGTAATATGAAAGGAGAATGCATTATAGCCAAACCTGTAGGATGCATCAAAAGTCGAGCTGAACAAAATAAACAAGTTTATTTCATTGCCAAAGAAAACAACAAAGAAGAAAGATCACATAGAAAATAACTATCACATTAAGAAACTTAATAAAAGTGGCACCTGGGTGGCTCAGTCATTAAGAGTCTGCCTTCAGCTCAGGTCATGATCTCAGGGTCCTAAGATCAAGCCCTGCATTGGGCTCCCTCCTCAGCGGGGAGCCTGCTTCTCCCTCTCCCACTTCCCCTGCTTCTGTTCCCTCTCTCACTGCCTTTCTACCTGTCAAATAAACACATAAAATCTTCAAAAAAAAAGAAAGAAAGAAAGAAAGAAAGAAACTTAAAGAAAAAAAGAACAAAAGAAGGAGGAAAGGATTAATAAATGATAGGTTGAGACTAATAGAATAGAAAACAAAACAAAGAAGGAAAAGGAAGGGGAGGGGGAGGAGGAGAAGAGGAAAGCAGTGATCATAAATCCAAACTAAAACTTTAAAAGACAGATAAAATAGGTTAATTTTTTATGAGCCCAATTACGGAAAAAAAGAGTGATATGGGAAACAAAGGCAAAAGGAAATGTACGCAAAATTAAAAGTCCTTATAACCTGCAGCTCATTGACAAATACTTGAGATAGGCAGATTGGAACAGTCCTCCAGGATCCTCTGAGTTTTCTTTAGCATATGAAAATCCTTTTGGAACTTCTCTTATCTTTATTTCTCCCAACCCCAAGGTAGTAATCAGTTGCTCCTCCCAACCCACAGGTCCTGTCCCCAAGCTTTAATAAAATCACCTTTTTGCACCAAAGACGTCTCAAGAATTTTTTCCTGGCCGTTGGCTCCAGACCTCTCTAACATTCAACAGTTACATCAAGAGCACATGTAAAAACAAGCAAGAATAGGAATGAGGAAGGAGACATAACCTCAGAGACTGTGTGGCTGGAGAGGAGCAAATTAGAGAAAAAGATTGCAGGAATGGGGTCAATGCTGGTCACCACCAGCAAAAAAAAATCAGCAACCTTGGCATGGTTTGGAGTCCTTGAAGCAAAGTGTTCTGTGTGAATTGTGTCCCCCTAAAAGATACGTTGAACTCCTAATTCCTAGTATCTGTGAGTGTGACCTTATTCGGAGATAGGGTTTTTTTCAGATGTGATTAAAATGAAGCCATCCTGGATTAGGATAGGCCCTAATCCAATGACTAGTGTCCTTTTAAGAAGAGGGAAATTTGGAAAAGCAAGAACAAGACCTCAAAATGGAATCAGAGATAGAAGTTATGGTTCTATAAGCCGAGAAATGCCTGGGGCTCTCAGAGGCTGCAAGAGGCCAAGAAAGGTCCTCCCCTTCAGTCTTCAGAGAGAGAGATGGTTCTGCTGACACCTTGATCTTGGACATCCAGCCTGCAGAGCTGTGAGAGAAAAAAGTTCGGTTGTTTAAGCCACCCAGTCTGTGGAACATTTTGACCACGGCCCTAGGAAGCTAGTACAAATGTGTATACATGCAAAAGAGGAGGAGGAAGAGGGCTGTATTCAGGAAATTAGTAATGGTTACCTCAGAGGAGTGGTTACCTCAGAGGGCAGGAGGCTGGGTGTAGATTATTAGCTTTACCTTTATATTTGGGCATAAAGATTCCTTAAAGACTGCCTCATATTGATTTATCTTAAAATTTTATGTGATCCAAAATCTTTAAAAGGGGGAGGGGTCTTGGTGGCTCAGTCGGTTAAGCGTCTGCCTTCTGCTCAGGTCATGATCTCAGGGTCTTGAGATCAAGTCGTGCATCGGGATCCCAGCTCGGTGGGGAATCTGCTTCTCCCTCTCCCTCTGCCCCTCCCCACTACTTGTGTGTGTTCTCTCTCTCAAGTAAATAAGATCTTAAAAAAAAAAAATATGTGCTGCTTTTCAAATTACAATAGTAATACATTCTTATGGTAACAAGTGAAATAATTCAATATGAATATTGGAATTTTAGATAATCAATGAATACTTTTTCCTGTGTGTCCCATACAATATTTGGGGCATAGTTACACTATAGAGTAATTCACAGTTGCCTGGGCATGGTATATGTAGTCTGGCATGCTCCACCACCAGATTGCAACATGGCCTACTCTGTTACCTCATGCAGGTCTTTGCTCAACAGCCACCTTCTCATGAAGGCCTTTCCCAACCATTTCATTTCAAATCGCAGCTCACCTCCATTTCTCCCCCAAATTCCTTTTGGCTCTACCACCAGCTTAAAACAGTTTCCTGTTTATTTGCTCAGTATGTCTCCCTTAGTGTAGAATGGAATCTCATGAAGACAGGGGTTTTGATGGTATGTTCACTGCCTATGTAAATTCCAAAGCAGCCTCTCAATAAATCCTCATTGAGCAAATGCATTAGTGAGGCTATGCTTGCTTTCTCCAGCCATGAGAGCAAACGGTTTTTAGCAGTCCCAGGGAGCGGACAGGAAAAGGAGCCCATGGCCCCTGCGCTCTGGTCAAGCTGGCAGAATCAATTACTTTCATTTATTCATCTAATGTACTTTGAGTACTCACTATCTGCCAGCACAGTTTGTTGCCAGAGATGTTGACTAAATAATCCCACAGGGTTCTGTGGTCTGGAGGAGGAGATAGACATTAACACACAATAGGTGGATGGTTATTTAATTACAGTAGTGACCTCTCTATGCAGGAAAAGAACAAGGAGAGCATAATCTGGTCTGGTGGTCAGGGAAGACTTCCCAGAGGAAGGGAGCTGGAGCTGAGATCTGAAGGCTGAGCCTGAGTTAACAGGAACAGAGGTGTGTAGACCAAGGGATGTAGGGGAGCAAAATTTTCCACCCTAAAATGTGTGTCTTTGACATGTGGATTACTTTAGGCTGATTATTTTTGAAAAAACAAAAACATGGGGCTCCTGGGTGTCTCAGTCAGTTGGGCGTCTGCCTTCAGCTCCGTTCATGATCTCAGGGTCCTGGAATCAGGCCCTGAATCGGGCTCCTTGCTTGGCGGGGAGCCTGCTCCTCCCTCTCCCACTCCTCCTGCTTGTGCTCTCTCTCTCTCTGTCAAATGAATGGATAAAATCTTTAAAAAATAAGAATAATAATTTAAAAAACAAAAAACAAAAAAACACAGAAGGCCCGGGGCACCTGGGTAGCACAGTTCATTGAATATCCAACTCTTGGTTTCAGCTCAGATCGTGATCTCATAATTATGAGATTGAGCTTTCCATCAGGCTCAGTTCTCAGCATGGAGTCTACTTCAGATTCTCTCTCCCTCTCCCTTTATCCCTCCCGCTTGTGCTCTCTCTCTCTCAAATAAATAAATAAATAAATCGTTAAAAACTAGTGAAACAAAACAAAACCCAGAAGGCCCAGGAAAAACATTCAACCTTCCTCTTAAATGCCTGAAAGAATTTAGATAGAGGACTTGCTCCAGAAAAGAACTATCATCATAGATTCCTACATAATATGAACTAGTGGTGGTGGATAGGGAGGATACAGAAATGCCTGTTTGATCAAAGTTCTCTCTTTGTGCCATTGTTTCTGGATGGCCAGCAAACACTTGTTTACCAAACACTCTTTTCTTTCTTCCTGTAAATTACCTCCCTTCCCTTTGAGGCCCTGGACCCCTATCTCATCTCCGTAGTCCAAAATGACATATGCACTTCATTTTGCCTGACTGTTTTTGGAATATCCTATGTTTATGTGGATTCCCTGTACATACGTGATTAAATTTTACTTTCTTCTGTTAATCTTTCTCACATCAATATAATTCTTAGACTAGCAAGAATCTTGAAGGGTAAAGGAAAATTTTTCCTCCCCAACAGTTGGTATAGTCCACGGGATGAACTTACCTGGCTGGACACTGTTCACTTTGAGGTGCTGCAGCTGAGAGATACTGGGACACCTGATAAAAGCTGGTGGGTGATAAGATTTCTTACCACATCAGCCTCCTAGATCTCTGTCTGTGGGGTCTGATGGAAATGAAAATGATGAGAGTCCTTTTTGTCTCTCTTTCTAAATATAGAATTGCAAGAAAAAAATATTTGTAGACTAGTTCCCTGGGTATTCTTGTTTTGTATTGATCCTTTTCCTCCCAGAGATGGTCGTTGCTTTCTTTTGTCTCTGTCTTTTGTGTCATTTGTTGTAAAGCATGGAGAACAATAGGTCTGATTAGGTTTTCCTTTCACCTTGTTCTGTGTCTTAAGACCATGGCTTTATGACCAGTGAGAATATTCTCTCTGGACTCTGCCAACCAGAGGATGCATGTACTGGCATGCATCAGGCAGACAGCCAAAGAGGCTGTGGGTCTGGTAGTCAACTATTTAAACACACTTTACTCTTTGTCCAACATTACCAGCTCTCAGGGAAATTTGTCATAAGGGTCCTGGTCCATAAGGGGCCGTTGTCATTTCAACCTTCTTTGTAAATGTGGGTTATACCCCATTTATGGCTAGATATGGCTGGGCAGAAATGTGGGTCACAGCCCATTTGCAACTAAATCTTTCTTAGGCTGTTTGGGAGTGAACTTTCTGGATCCTGTGAGGGCTGCATTTTTTTGCACTTTATGGCTCCTTTTCCTCCCAAAGAGAGTCACTGTTTTTCTTTGTCTCTGTCTGTTGTGTTGTTTGTCATAAAAAGCAGGATGATAGGGCAGAATGCAGGCATAGGTCCAATTAGCCTGCTCTTAGAGCCGGCAAGACAGACTGGTGAGTTCACAGTTCTCACCAGACCGGTGTCTGTTTAGTCCAACTATGCTGTGAGTTAATGTGCACATGAGGTAAAGGCTGTTGCTAAGGGACATCCTGCAAGCCAAAGCCACAAAATTGGTGGACACAGGTCAGGCATTTAAGATCTGTTAGGGTGCTTGCCCCCTAACCCAAAGTCTCCCCTGTTAGGATAAGTTGGTCATGGAATGGGTTAGATTGATGCTAGGTAACCCACCTCAAGAAAATTTCTTTGCAACAGATACTCTGTAAAAAAAAAAAAAATCACACAATACCTAACCACACAGCACATTCCTCTTAGGTATCAGTTTGGGTCCGAGAGACCCAAGGCTTAGCTAAAGCTATTAATGTGCATATAAGAAAAATCGAATGGGGGGGCACCTGGGTGGCTCAGTCAGTTAAGCATCTGCCTTTAACTCAGGTCATGATCTCAGGGTCCTGGGATTGAGCCCTGCATCAGGCTCCCTCCTCAGCTGGGGGTCTGCTTCTCCCTCTCCCTCTGCCCCTCCTCACCCCCACTTGTGCTCTCTTTCTCTCTTTCAAATAAATAAATAAAATCTTAAAAAAAAAAAGAAAAGAAAAACTGGATGAGGTCACTAATTTGACAGGTCAGAATGTGGGATGCACCCCATTTGTGGGTAAATCTTTCTTTGGCTAACTTTGGAAGTGAACTTCCTGGATCTTGTGAGGGCCATGTACTTTACACTCTCTTGTGGGTTACCTCACCACAACAGCTCTTGTATGGATAATCTTCATGCCAGTTGCTGCAACTGCAAACCAGGAAAATCTAACAGATTGCCACTTCCTACCTTCACCCCATAAAGAGCTCAAGCCAGACATCTAAATTTTTTTTTTTAAGATTTATTTGAGAGAGACAGAGAGAGAAAAGAGTGTAGGGGGAAAGGGAGAGAGAGTCCCAAGCAGACTCTGCAATGAGCGTGGAGCCCAAAGCAGGGCTCAATCTCAAGACCCGAGATCATGACCCGAGTTGAAACCAAGAGTGGGACAGTTAACTGACTGTGCCACCCAGGCACCCCTAAAAATCTTCTTGACTGGTTACCTTCAGAACTCAGAAAATGGATTTATAATTTGCTCCAGTCATTAACCATTGTTTTTCTCTTATTTTCATAGAAAGGCCTTTTATTTAATACTTATTTGAACCATGGGCCTAACTTTGGGATTACACTTGCATCACCACTTCCTGAAATAAATTTAGTGAACCACCTATTGTCGGGACTAAGAAACTATTTCAATAAAATGAAACAGTCCACCAACTCAGCTTCTGGGCTATGAAACTTCTCTGACAAGTTTCAGTGGTGGGATTATAGGGAAGCAAAATTTGCCAGCCCAAAGTGTGTATCTTTGGCTGGTGTATTATTTTAGGCTGATCATTAAAAAAAAAACAAAACAAAACAAAACCTAAAACAGAAGGTCTGGGAAGCTTGGGTAGCTCAGTTGGTTAAGCATATGCCTTTGGCTGAGGCCCTGATCCCAGGGTCCTGGGATCAAGTCCTTGTATTAGGCTCTCTGCTCAGTGATGAGTCTTCATCTCCCTCTCCCTCTGTGACCTCTCTTGCTTTTGCTCTCTCTCAAACAAATAAATGAATAAATAAATAAATAAATAAATAAATAAATAAATAAATAAAATCTTCAAAAAAAAAAAAAGCATCTACCTTTAGCTCAGGTCATGATCTCAGGGTCCTGGGATGGAACCTTGCATCAGGCTCCCTGCTCAGCAGGGAGCCTGCTTCTCCCTCTGCCTCTGCCCCTTCACCCTGCTCCTGCTCTCTCTTTCACTCACTCTCTCTGTCTCAAATAAATAAATAAAATATTTTTAAAAATATTTTAAAAAATAAATCTCTGATCTAAATATACAGTAGCCCTTAACTAAAGTATAACTGGCTTTTCCTTTCCTTAAAAAGTAGTTTTACTGTTGTTTTTCCAATTATAAAGTAATACTGGATAATAGATAATTTGTAAAATACAGAAAAATAGAGAGAAAAAAACAAAATCTTTTCTGTCCCCCATCATTCAAAGATAACTAGTATTAGGGCTCCTGGCTGGCTCAGTCAGAAGAGCATGTGACTTTTGATCTCACGGTCATATGTTCAAGCCTCACACTGGGTGTAGAGATTACTAAAAAAAAAAAAAAAAAAAAAACTTTAAAAAACAAAAAACAAAAAAAAAAACAATAGCTCCACAGAAATAATTCACTTCAGAAGTGCCTTTGCCTCCTGTGAGAGGNGTCTTGACAGCCATCAGCCAACTATATATTAAATATTGGGTTTATCTGTTTTCACTTGTTTCAATAACAATCACTTGGTCAGGGGCACCTGGGTGGCACAGCGGTTGGGCGTCTGCCTTCGGCTCAGGGTGTGATCCCCCCATTGCAGGATCGAGCCCCACATCAGGCTCCTCCACTATGAGCCTGCTTCTTCCTCTCCCACTCCCCCTGCTTGTGTTCCCTCTCTCGCTGGCTGTCTCTGTCTCTGTCAAATAAATAAATAAAATCTTTAAAAAAAACAATCACTTGGTCATATCGTAATAAACTTTTCACAAATAGTATTCATGAAACTATGCCCTTACTGTTGGGCATTTAGATTATAGTGTTACCATTTCTGACATCACTAATAATGCTGCAACTGATACTTTGGTGCAGAAGGCTTTATGACACTTAGAATTCTTTCCTTACATTCAAATCCCATAAGTAAAATGACTACATCAAAAAGTATAAACATTTTCAGTTTCTTAATACTATTGGAAAACTACTTTCCCAAAGCAGTTTGTCAGTGTACACACCCAACAGCAATATACGACTCCCTGTCTTACTGGCGATTTTCTTTTTGAAAGTATCTGCAATTTATTGAGCAAGGGTGGGGGCATGCATTTCATCGCTTTTCTGATTTGTGTTTCTTTGGCCTTTGGTGTAAACATTTTCCATGTTTGGCCTACGAATCCAGAACTTCAGCGTGCTAAGACTCAGGTGGTCGTGGGTCATTTTGGTTTGGTCGATTAAAGAGCTACGCATTTACAGGACTACCCACCTTCTGCCCCAACCAGTGACTCCCAAAGGATCCCGAAATCCCCCCATCAGGGATCACCTAGGACCAGACAACAGCCAGGGGCAGCAGGCAGGCGACTGTGGAATGCTGTGAGGTGCTTTTCTAGTGCTCTCTCCTGGCAGAACACTCCCTGGGGATGACGGGGTTGGGAGGGGCCCTCCATGTTCCCTCATCACCCTCTTCTGGAAACTGGAGGTTTGAACCGTGGGTGGAAGTGGGCAGTGCAGACCAAGGGAAATGGGCCGGGAGGGATAAGGAGAGGCACAAGTCAGCGTAACAGTGAATCTCTGGGGTGTCCAAGCAAGGCTTGACAAGTGCCTCCCAGTGATAAAGGCCTTCTTCAGGGGCCAGCAGCCCCCAAGTGTCAGCACCAAATTCAAGAAAGCAGAAAGAGGCGACATTTTTTTCCTTTAAAGAATATATATACATGCAGCAAAATGTTGAGAGTGGTTATTTCTGCATTTCTGGGATTATGAGTGATCTTTATGTTCTTCTGAATACTTCCATAATTTTCCAAATTTCTGAAAACAAATACTATTTTATAACTGAACATTATCCAAGCTCCATAAATCATTGTGAAAACATTCCAAGTGAAGATGAAATTGGAAGGCAATTCTAGTTAGGTATGGGAGCTGCAACACCAGAACTTATCTCTGCTTCCTGTCGGAAACACCACGAAAAGTTAATGACAGGATCGAAATAGGCACAAATCCGGAAGATGAAGAAATGGGGAGAGAAAGTGACGAATGATCAGACATGTCCGCAAAATTTAGGAAGGCAAAAAGCAAGGGAAAGAAGAGAATTAGCATCATTATGTAGAGAAAGCTGGCATCTGGACCCCGGGGGAGGAGGGCGGTTGAGCGAGTCTGAGCAGCCAGACTCAGGAATAGGAGGCACCAGACAAAGGGGAGGATGACAATGGGAGGGGTTCCAAGTCTGCACAACAGCAGGCGATGCCCCAGAGGACCGTGCCTGACACTTGGTGTTCCACAAACGTTGTTACTAATGGATGAATGGTAAAGGAGCAGATTTCCTTTTTTGAGCTGAGGCCTCTCTGGTTGCCCCATCACGTATGAAAGCACCAGAAGAACTCATCCATGTAGAGGGGAGGCCATGTTGATCTGAATGTTCTGGCCCTGGGGCAGGACCAGGGGCGATGTGCATTCTTGCCCCATCCTCTGGCATTGCCTCCCACGGCCCCACAGAAAGAGTTGGAGGTAGTTGGGAGAGAGAAGGGTGAAAGCAAAGGTGGGCGTTGGTGGGCTGCAGCTTCTGGGCAGACCTCAGCATGTGACCTTGTCCCTCAACCCAGGTCCAGGGGCCCTTCACCTCTGTGGAAGCCTCTGGGCAGTACCCAGGATGCACTCATGCCTCCCCCACTCCCCTGATACAAGAACTGACCCTCCTCATCCAAAGCCACCCACTTCCCTCCCTTCAGTGGCATTGAAAGGGAGACCCTTGAGCATTAAGGACACCAGGGTCCAGTTGTCCTAGTGGGTGAGCATCACACAGCCTGGCACCTAACAGCCAGTCCTGCTGCCACAGAGGGCTCCCGCACTGATTAAACACCAACTGGGTTTACCTCAACAAGCCTGTGAGGAAGAACCATTATCCCCGGGGCTCTGAGGAGACAGACGCTGTGAGAAGCTGAGGGATACCCCCTCAGGCCAGTCTCGGCACCCAGGCCTGTGTGGAGAAGTCACCCAAGCGCACTCAAGGATAAATGAGCTCCTTTCCTGACAGGAGTTGACTTACTTTGGGAGAGACTGGTGCTGCAGAGCTGGGTCAGTGTCATAGAAGCACAAGGAGGAAGAGAGGAATTCCTGTTGGGATGGCGAGAACAGTCCAGACATCTTTCTAGGAAAGGAGTCATTGGTACCGACTCTGGTGAGGAGAAGTTCTCTTAGGCATCTGGGAGAGAAAGCAGCCACGGTGTCAGGGACTTACGCTGTATGGGTCAGCTGGGACCAGCTGGTGGGCATCCTGGGAGGCCATGCGTGGTGAGGGACACCCGTCTGGAGGTGTGTGCAGGACAGCTTCCAGAAAGCAGAGTCTGGGCAGTGGGCGCAGACAGGACGGTGAAGTGGAAGGTCATTGCTGAAGGAAAATCAGAGGGCTGGGGACTGAGGGGCCAGGAGGAGACATGGTTTCCTCTACGCTCTACACTCTTCTGTGATGTGTGTTTATGCCTTAATTTCCCCTCCAAAAACCCTTTTGGAAAATAGCCCAATGAGCGGATTGTTTAAACGTGGTCTATAAATATAATGGAATATTAGTCAGCCTTAATATTATCCAGAAGGAAATTCTGACATGTGTTACGACATAAGTGAGATTTGAGGGACTTTAGGCCAGACCCAAGAGGACGATACTGTCCGATCCCACTTCTAAGAGGCGCCTAGAGTAGTCAGCTTCATAGACTCAGAAGGCGGCTGCTGCCAGGGACCGAGGGGAGGGAGGAATGGGGAGGTGTTGTTTAACACAGTTAATTTGGGGAGGATGGAAAAGTTCTGGCGATGGCTACACAGCCATGTGAGCGCACTTAATGCCACCGAATTCCACCCTTAAAGATGGCTGCTGAAGATGGTCGATTTTGTGTTAAGTCTCTCTTACCACCACAGCAAAAACCACAACAGACCGGTGAAAGACCTACACACGAGTACCGCTTTGTCATTCGGCCCGAGGGACTGAGACGCCGGGGCCATTCACGGAGACAGGCCGGAGAGGAGGGCGAGCATCGCGGGGAAACGAAGGCAGCGCTCGGTGGTCACGTGGCGTGCACCTGCCGTGGCCCAGGTGCTTTGCTCTCGCCATCTCTGATTCTCACAAGGCAGGCGTGCTCGTTTTTGTTTCTTCATGGGTGACCTCACGGGCTTGGGGGCCAGGGGGACCCCAGGCCTGTCCATCCCCCGGCGCCATGGTGGGTTTAGGATGCCAGGGCGATACAACCCGCAGGCTGGCGGGTGGGGTGAAGCTCGGAGGAGGAGAGTCAGAGGGGCAGCTTCCTGAGGGGAGATCCTGGTAACGCCACGGGCGCGGCGAAGGCCCAGGGAACGGGGGAAGGAGAGCAGAAGGCAAGCTCTGGAGGAAGTCCTGCATTTGTAACACTGCTGTCCCCACCCCGCCCCCCACCGCCGTAGGAGCTGCTGTGATTAGAACTCCCGCTGCAGAAATGTCTCACCCCCCCCCCCATCCCCACATTAAGACCTGGGCCTTGTTTAGCCCCTGCCCAGCAGCTGACTCTGGTGCCTTCACCAACCACAAGGAGAGAAAGCAGCTCAAAGAAACCTCATCCTAAATCGGTCTGGCTCCCTGGCTCCCTGTCAAGACTCAGGAGCACACCGGGCAGTGAGGAGCCAGCCAAGAGGAGAGGGACACCCTGGAGTCCACTGAGCCAGCAGGAGCATCTCCTGGAAGCGAAGATGCCAGCCACCCTGAGCTTGCTCAGGAAGGTGCAAGGGGGCACGAGTCCTCCTGGTGGGTTTGGTTTGTTGGGTGGGGGGTCTGGGGACGGTGCTGTGCAACTCATAAGACAGGTAAAAAAAAAATTGTACCAGTTTCAAGGAGAGGCCAATTCCCACCTTTAAATAATAGAAGCATCCAGAAGGAAGTAACCAGAGGCTTCTGCCAATTGATCTGGAGACTGGGAAAAGGTCCCACAGTTATTAATAACCCCTGTGTTCTGGGAACTGATTTGATGCACCAGACAAAGGGATTAAAAAGTTGCTGTTGAAGGCAAAGTGGTTTTAGCCAGAGCTCCACTTTCTGTTCTCCCAGTAAATGACCATTTTTGTCTTTGGGAACACTTGGAGCTGATTGGCCTCTTGACACATCTGGTGAGCTAGGAGGCACACAGTTGATTGGCAGGCTTTTATGACCACTCGATCTTCCCAGGGTACTTTATGCGGCCACCCCCATCTCAGTCCGCCCCGAGAGTGGGGGTGAAAACACGGGCTTGCGTGGCTTCTGGGAGACCGCTGAGGATGGAGTCACTCAGGGCTAGGGGCCCTAGCAGCGGTGCTGCCGGAATCCGTGAAGATGGAAACTATGTTCATCAGCCCTTGCACGGGGAGCCCAGTGAATTCACCTTGTCGACAGAGTCGCCCTGACGTTGGCCGTGGGGCTGCCCTTTCATAGGCCTGGGACCCCTCAGGAGGAGGCTACAGATAAATAGTTGGGGTCAAGAGAGCGTCAAAGAAACAGACTCCTGTGGAAGGCAGGGTTCAATACAATGTTCAGCTCCCTTCACGCACTAAACTTTGAGCAACTTGGGGGGAGTCTCTGTGCACCCAAGAGACACAAGATCAGCCAATTTGTAAGTTAATATTGAATTAGTTGAGTGACGTTGTAACAGAATTATTTCAAAAGATAATTAACTACTACTTACTCCGTCCGTGTGAGGATTTGCTTCATCTCTCAGCCAAGGAGACAAGAATTCTCTCTTTGCCTTGCCCACGACCCCCTCTACGGGTGTTTGAGTGTCTACCCTCAAAGCAGGGTCAGGAGCACGCCTTCGGCAGGACACGCCTTTCCTTCCAGCTCTGCGACTCCCTCACTGCTCAACCCTGAGCAAGTCCACGTGTCCTCTGTGCACTGTGCGCTCAATACATTCAAAGGTAAATTCTTCTTTACTACCCCCTTCCTGCAGCCCCTCTGTCTCCTGACGGGAAAGGAGGCCAGAGGTTTGCTAACACTCTCAAAGCCTCCCAGCTGGACTACTACAAAAGCCACCCAACTGGCTTTTTATCCCTTTCAACTCCTTTCCCTTGCTGCAGGAAGAGTGATTTTTTAAAAAGATTTTATTTATTTATTTGACAGAAAGAGAGAAAGAGAGAGTACAAGCAGGGGGAGCAGCAGACAGCGGGAGAAGCAGGGAGTCCCGATGTGGGGCTCAATCCCAGGTCCCTGAGATCATGACCTGAGCTGAAGGCAGAGGCTTAACTGACTGAGCCACTCAGGCGTCCCAAGAGTGATTAAAAAAAAAGAAAAGAAACAATTTGAAGTGGGTAAAATTAAAAAGGCTAATGCACCAAGTATTGACATGGCTGTGGAGGGACTGGAACCTTCGTACAATTTGGCTGCAAATACAAAATGGCCGTTCCGGGAAAGAGTTCGCCAATTTCTTTTTATTTGTAAGTAATCTCTACATCCAATATGGGGCTGAAACTCAGGACTCTGCGATCAAGAGTCACATGCTCTATGGACTGAGCCAGCCAGGTGCCCCTTGGCAGCTTCTTATAAACATGCAATTACCACATGACCCAGCAGTCCCACTTCTGGATATTTACTAAGGACAAATGGAAACGTGTTCATACAAAGATTTGTACTTGTTTTTCGTAAAAGTTTTATCCGTAACACACAAACACTGGCAAGAACCCAAACATGCATCAACTAGTGAGCAAACTATGGTAATCCATATACAAGGGAATACTCATTAGCAATTAAAAAGCATGAACTACTTCTAGACACATCAAAATAGATGAATCTCAAAAGCATGTTACAAATGAAAGAAGCTAGATGCAGAGGACTACATATGTATGATTCCATTTATATGAAATTATAAAAAAGGCAAAACTATTGTTTCAGGAAACCGATTAGTGGTTGATCAGGAAGGGGTGGGGGGATGGATTACAAAGGGCACAAAAGAACCTTTTGGGTGATGATGATTTTACAATTGTATACATTTGTCAAAATTCGTTGAATGTTTTATTTAAAATCAGTAAACTTGGCTGGAGGTAAATTTTATCCGAATAAGTCTGATTTTAAAAATAAAGGCACATAGGGATGCCTCAGTGGTTCAGTTGGTTGGGTGTCTGCCTTCGGCTCAGGTCATGATCCCAGGGTCCTAGGATCGAGCCCCACATCGGGCTCCTTACTCAGCGTGGAGTCCGTCTCTCCTCTGCCTGCTGCTCCCCCTGCTTGTGTGCGTGCTTTCTCTCTCTCTGACAAATAAAATCTTCAAAAAAGCAAAGGCATGTAGTAATGAAAACACCCCCCCACCCCAGTCTGCAGGATGATGAAAGAATGGTAGAGGGTCACACAATGTGGAGACTCAAGACAAGATTCGTTAGGAGTCACGTTCCATCGGTGCGGGGCTGTGTTGGCCATGCTGTGGGAGAGGTGGCCCTGTGCATTATTCTTCCAAGGCCACGGTTCTCAAACTTTGGTAGGTATTGGGACAGCCCAGGCAATGTGGCAAAATGCAATGGGTCAGGCTCCAGGCCCTGCCCTACTGCAGTGAGCGGGGGCCTCTATGTTCCTCATTAGGCTCACTTGTTCCATCAGACTCCCCCGCTTGTCCTCCTCAGAGCTTAGCACATGTTCTTCCCCTCCCGGAATGCCCGAGCGCCTTTCTGATCCTCGGTGTTGGCTTAAGTCCACCTGTTATGTACTCATACTGAACTTGGCTTTCATCACACGTATTACTTTTATAATTGCTTGTTTGGCATCTGTCTTCTCTGCCAGACAGTAAGCTCTGTGAGGGCTGGGACCTGATCACCAGCACTTGGAATATACCGGACACACTGTTCATACACCCGTTCTTTGACCGGGGTCCTGAGGATATGCCCAGAGGGTTCAGGGAAGCTGACATCAAGACTCTGGCCCAGTGAATAGAGCTAATCAGCCCTGTCCTTTCAAAATCAGAGGAGCTGCACGTTTAGATCAGTCTTCTTGGTAACAGACAGGTGGGTAATGGGTTTTCTTAGTAAACTAAGCTTTGAAACAAATCCAGGTGTGGAGTTTGTTCTCCCAAGTGTGGGCTTTTGTCCACGTGTTTTGATGGGAGTCCACGGAGTTCCTTCCCCTAGCTGTGGCCTCCAGGTCAGCCCACGAGTGCAGTGCCCTAAGCTCTCACCCTCCAGCCTCTGGTTCTCTGTGAAAACAAGGGGCAGAAATTAAAACTACAATGGGATATCTCTAAACACCCACCAGAGTGACTAAAATTAAAAAGACTGACTAGTCTTGGCGAGGATGTGGAGCAACTGAGAATCTCATACAATGCTGTCGGAAATAGTTCCGCAGGTTCCTATAAAGTTAAAATACATTTATCATATGCCCGGAGATCCCACTTGAGTATTTACCCAAGTGAAATGAAAACACGTTCATTCAAAGCCTTGCACATGAATGTTTAGAGCAGCTTTATTTTTTATTTAAGACTTTTAAAAAATATCATAGTTGACACAGAATGTTACATTAGTTTCAGGTGTATAACATATAGTGATTCAATAGGTCTAAGACTATGCTGTGCTTACAAGTGTAGCTATCACCTGTCACCATACAATGCTATTATTTATTTTAAAGATTTTTTTTATTTATTTGAGAGATAGAGAGAGAAGAGTATGAATGGGGGGGAGAGGCAGAGAGAGAGAATCTCAAGCAGACTCCCTGCTGAGCACGGAGCCCAATCCGGGGCTTGATCCCAGGACCCTGAGATCATGACCTGAGCCGAAGTCAGACGCTTAACTGACTGAGCCACCCAGGTGCCCCCTTACAATGCTCTTATAATACCACTGATTGTATTCCTATACTGTGCCTTTTATCCCCGTAACATATTCATTCCATAACTGGAAGTGTGTGCCTCCCATTCCCCTTCACCCGTTTTGCCCATCCCTGTACCACCCCCACCCCCCGGCAACCATCAGTTTGTTCCCTGTATTTATGGGTCTGTTTCTAGAGCACCTTTATTAACAATGAACTGGAAACAAATCCAAATGCCCATCAGCTAGTAAAGGGACAGTCTTCATTCACAGAGCAGGACACTACGCAGAATAAAAAGGACAACCTATTGGTTGACCTTGGAGTGCATTAGGTTCTGTGAAGGAAGCAGACAAAAATGAGTGCATGCTGCATGATTCTAGTCATAGAAAATTAAAGATTTTTTTAAAAGATTTATTTCTTCATTTTAGAGAGAGAGCTCACGATTAGGGGGAAGGTCGGAGGGAGAGAATCTCAAGCAGACTCCCTGCCGAGTGCAGAGCCCAACATGGGGCTCGATCTCAGGACCCATGAGATCATAACCTGAGCTGAAACCAAGAGTTGGTCGCTTAACAGACTGAGCCAACCAGGTGCCCCTCCATTCATATAAAATTAAAGCACAGGCGAACTGTGGGGTCAGAAATGAGATCAGTGGTTGCCAGGAGCCAGCAGAAGAGGGAGGAGATTGGCAGCATGGGAGCATGAGGGAACTTTTGGAGTGACGGAAATATTCTGTATTCTCAATTGTGGTGCTGGTCGTACAAGTGTATGCATTTGTCCAGATTCTGTCAACCGAACCCTTAAATTATTTTTAAATAAAATAAATGTTATTGTATGTAAATTATATCTCAATAAAGCTGATTTTTTAAACTTTCTTGATTTTTATTTTCTTGTATATTTTTAGTAAGCTCCACATTCAACGTGGGGCTTGAACTCACAACCCTGTAATCAACAGTCACATCCTCTACTGAATGAGCCAGCCAGGTGCCCTAATGCTGATTTTTAAACAATGAGGAGCAGTCCGGGTGCCTGGGTGGCTCAGTTGGTTAAGGTTCCAACTCTTGATTTCGCCTCAGGTCATGATCTCAGGGGTTCTACGATCAGTGGGGAGTCCGCTTCTCTCCCTCTCCCTCTGCCCCCACCCCTGCTCGCATGCGAGCCCACGCTCTCTCTCAAAAAAATAAATAAATCTAAAAAAAAGAAAAAGAACAAGAACAAGTGTTTTTAGAATAGCGACAAGGGGAAAATCAGTTTAAAGTTTGTTCCTTACTTAAACTCAAAATTTGCCACTCTTTCATGTATATGATTGGAGGTGGCGGATAAGACCTGGGGTCCAGCCGACTCAGGGAGCGCTCTCACACTATATTCAAGCTTTGCGACCTTAATCCAGCGGTGCAGCCTGCCTGACACGAAGTTTGCCGTGTGTCTGATACTTTTACATTTTCACACACGGACGTGTAACAACTCACACAGGAGGTAAAGAGGTTGAAAGCGGTTCCCGGCTCCTGGAACGTCTAAAGAGCGTCGACCCAGCAACGGTGGCCGTAAATAAAATGACGTGAAACAGCAGTTGCCGTAAATAAAGTGACGTGAAAGCCTGTTGTGTTTCTCAGGAACACATGGGAAGCTTCAGTGCACTGGAAAGCAGAAAATACATTTCAATCCTCTCTGAAAACATGGTTTTTGGAAGGAGAAAACAAAAACGGCGCCACTGGACCTGTGTTGGCCGCTCGGAGCGTCCCCCAGCTGAATGAACGGGAGTTACGGTTCCATCCGAGAAAGCCCTCGCTTCCTGACACATGCAGCGTCTGGGAGCAACAATTCATTGCAGCCCCACACACCCCGCACAAGTGACTTTTATGGCCTCCCACCCCCAGGCTGTGAAAACGAAGGTCACCATCCCTGCTGGTAGTGGGAAATTCTTCACTGACACATAGCTGCTCAGTGATTTGTTGGCCCTATTTTCCATCCAGCGGGCAGCTGTTGGGTAATGTTTAACCAGGAAAAGAGGAGCTCAATTATGCAAGACATGTTTACAATGTAAATGGAGAGCCACCCCCCCACACCACACTAGGGGTGGCGAGAGGATGCATGGGCTTCCTTGCGTCTTACTAGCAAAACAGGTGTCAACCACCCCCCTTGGCTTCTGAAAGCCTGTCAGCTTGCTCAGACTTTGGGGAGCGCTGTTTGAAGGCAGCAACACCTGCTGACAGGAGGACACACACAGTGAGGTTTCTATTTCCTGAGTTCATCGGGATGAGAGGAATGTTCTTCAGCCCACCGAGGCCCCTGCACCCTGGGCCCCGTCAGCCAGGCAGGACCGGGGATGGCTTTGGAACTGGCTCTGTCTCAGCACTGCTCGCAGGCTCATCTCTGCAGTAAGACTTCACTCTCTTAAACCTGCAACTGTTTCACATCTGCAACTTAAAAAAAATCTGGGGGTGCCTGGGTGACTCAGGTGGCTAAGCGTCTGCCTTCAACTCAGGTCATGATCGCAGGGTCCTGGGATCGAGTCCTGTGTCAGGCTCCTTACTCGATGGAGCACCTGCTTCTCCCTCTTTCTCTCAGCTCCCCCTGCTTGTGCTCTCTCTCTGTCAAATAAATAAACTCTTTTTAAAAAATCGGTTGCTTCTATTAGCTCAATTTGGGGGTGGAGGAAGGCATTTATTGGCCCAGCTTACTGAAAAGTCCAGGGGGATGTGGAGCTTGGCTGGGTCAAGGGATTCAGATAGGTGTCCATCTCTTGGCTCAGCTTTCTTTTGGGTTGGCTATATTCTCAGGCTGGAGCTCCCTGTGGTGACCGAGGGGCCACCAGCAGCTCTAGGATGGCACGCTGGGAATTCAGAGGCCCTGTGGAAAAAGTGCCTGTTCTCAATGGCTGAAGCAAGTGTCTTAGGGAGGGCGCTCAAATTCTCCAGCATGCCTGCTCCTGGGGCCCGGGTCCTGGGGTCCCCGCAAGATCTTAGGCTGGAGTTCCTCCGTTCAAATCACATGGGTTTGACAGTGGGGAGAGGTGGTTAACTCAAGGAAAATTGGGGGAGTTTTGATACACAAGGATGCTGGGGGAAACAGCACGCATCTGCCACAGTCCTGTTTCTGTGTCTTAATAACTCCTCACCACATTGGCCTTTGGTGTTGTGAATCTTAGGTCTTCCCCACTGTCCACGGCGGCATCAGATAATCTCCTCCTTTGCTCTAGGCCTTCCCAGTGAGCCGATTGGGCATTTCTTGTCCTTACCCTGGTGCTAGTCACCCACATACGGACTATTCAGTCACTGGGCACTTCCTGGGTCCCTGTGGTGCTCTGGGGATTGCTGCGTGTGAAAGAGGAGTGAGGGTGGGCACGAAGCTGAACAAGACCCAGCGTGACAGACAAGTAAACTGTCATCACGGTGAGGCATGGCCCTCAGCTTCTCGCAGTTTGTGCTCCTGGTATTTGGACCTCAGAATAGCTCCCTGCATTGTTAGACACTGATCTGAGACTGGGGAGACCCTGGGGGCGGACGGTGTGGTCACTGGGGCTGAGGTTCTTCTCCTCACCAGAGAGGAGGCACGAGTTGCTCAGGCTTGAGTGGTCTCAGAGCCCTCCCTCACCAGGGCAAGTGGGCACAGGTGAGAACTTCTTTTCCAGTGTGAATTTCTGGCAGACTCAAATGCCTAACTCCTGAAGTTAGGACAAGAAGGATCTCAGAGGGGCGCCTGGGTGGCTCAGTCAGTTAAGTGTCTGCCTTCGGCTCAGGTCATGATCCCAGGGTCCTAGGATAGAGCCCCGCATCAGGCTCCCTGCTCAGCGGGGAGTCTGCTTCTCTCTCTCCCTCTGCCCCTCCCCCTGCTCGTGCTTTCTCTCTCTCTCTCTCTCAAATAAATAAATAAAATATTAAAAAAAAAAAAAAAGGACCTCAGAGATCGGCTAATTCAGTTCCTTCTTTCTCTGATCCAAATGCCCAGGTTCAGAGAGGAGGAAGGGGCTGGACCACGGCCACCAGCAAATTCCTGCACGGCCAGAGGAGGACCCAGATCCCTGACTTCCTACCCTGGTCTCCCATCCCCCCCACCACCAGGGCCCTGGCTTTGTGTACTGCCCGTCAACTGCATTGCCTGAGAAGGAAACAAATTAACCAAGCGAGAAAGGAAATAAAAGTCAACGCCTTTAGTTTACAGAACACCATTTCCAAATAAGAAAGATGAGCTACTAAGAAATATTTCCATGGTACAAACACAGGAACTAAGAACATAATAAGTAGCTAATATTGTTTGGAAAAGATTGCGAGCTGAGAGCCAAGACAGGAGATACCAGAGCAGGAGCCGTGGGCACTCAGAAGGGCCCCCACTGCAGCATGCAGCCTGGCGTGGATGGTTTCATGTGGCTGGTATCGTCGAGTATTGAATCTGAGACACCTTCGGACTGTAAGACACTCCACCATTTTATGTACTGTTAAGAAAGAACATGCTGGGGCGCCTGGATGGCTCAGTCGGTTAAGCCTGTGACTTCACCTCAGGTCATGATCCCAGGGTCCGGGGATGGAGCTTTGTGTTGGGCTCCCTGCTCAGCGGGGAGCCCGCTTCTCCCAGTCCCTTTGCCTCTCCCTTCTGCTCATGCTGTTTCTCGCAAATAAAAAAATAATATCTTAAAAAAAAAAAAGGAAGAGAACACTCTGATTAAACTCTGATATACCATTGATAATGTCTGTGGTCCAGTTCATGGCACGTAGATAGAACTCCCCAAGGAAGAATAATAGGGCCAAGGACGGATCAAGGATGCATGGTTAAGGTCAGGCCAAGGACTCGAATAGGAGGAATCAGATATGTTACATAAATCTGGATGCTAAGCATCACAGGAGAAGTTTGATAGGCTAAAATTCAAAACAAATTTATGGTCATCTGTGAGCCCGGGTCCTTGTTGCCTTGTTCTCTCTGTTCAGATCCTCTTTCTTAACCTTTTCAATGAATGTCTCAAATTTAGAAATTATTAATTAGAGGAATGGTGCCTTCAGACCAATCAGCAGCACGAAAAGTACGAGGAGGAAAAGAAAAAGCACATCCTATACGTTAGTATCACATTTTCGTAAAGCAGAGCAAAAGATGAAGAGGGAACTGATTTGTAATTTCCAGAAGTTTTACTGCTGGAAACATCTTGCTCTAAAAAGAAGCAAAGGTGTATCGAAGAGAAAGACGGAACTTGGCTAAACTGGGTTTGAATCTTGACTCCAATCTGAAAGCCAGACTCTTTAAGCAGAGTTCCTGTCCCAGGACAAATAAGCATCGAGAACAGCTGGAGGGCTTCACTCTTCCTACCCTTGGCTCTGTCATATGGGAAGTGTCGAGTTACCTCTGATGAGGGGACCGCTTTAGCCTGCCTGGACTCTTCCTTCATGCTATTTGTTTAATTCCAAATATAATAACTTGCATAAACTAAAAGGATAATTATAGAATCTCAGGGCTGGAAATGAGCTTCGATATCCTTTTGCAAGGTCACTGCCACACTGCTGAAGCCAATGGTCCATCCCAGGCCGCATCTTACCGGACCTGTCCAACAGCATGGGACCCAGACGGCCAGTCTCTCCCTGATAATACTCTTTCCCCCTGACATTGGGAACCCCTTTGCCCTGGCTTCCTTCCACCTCTCTATTTCTGCTTCTTTTGCTGGTTCCTGCTTGCTGCCCTGATCACTAAACACTGGAATGTTACAGTGCACTTACTCCTGCGAAAGCCCATTTAGCCTCAGGGCTGTAGCCTGCATTTCTCTCTCCAGTTCAGAACTTTCCTCTGGACTTCAGACTTGGTTCTCCACCTGGATATCTCATAGGCACCTCTAACTCAGCATGTCTCAGGTGTAACTCCTGAGCTCCACCCTTCCTTCAAACATCTTCCCACCGTCTTCTTCATCTCAGTTAATGCCTCTCTGTTCTTCCCGCTGCCAAACTGGACTCCTTTCTATTTCTCTTGCACCCATATCAAAATTATCAGCAGATCTTGTTGGCCACCTTGAAAACATATCCAGAATGTGGGCATTTCTGCGCTGCTCTCACCCTGGTCTAACCCCCACGGATGGCCCAAGGGATTACTGTAATAGCATTGACTTCCTCCTGTGCGTTTTCACAGTTTGTTCTCAGCACTGCAGCCAGAAATCCTTTTAAATGTAAATCCACCGGTGCTCCCCATCTCACCCCAGTCAGACTACAGCTTTCTTTTTCTTTTCTTTTCTTTTTTTTTTTTTTTAAGATTTTTATTTATTTATTTGACAGAGACACAGCCAGCGAGAGAGGGAACACAAGCAGGGGGAGTGGGAGAGGAAGAAGCAGGCTCCCAGCGGAGCAGGGAGCCCGATGTGGGGCTCCATCCCAGAACGCCAGGATCACGCCCTGAGCCGAAGGCAGACGCTTAACGACTGAGCCACCCAGGCGCCCCCAGACAATGGCTTTCAACAGCCTCCCTGGTCCCGCCCCCTCTGGCATCTCTTTACTTTCCAAACTCTTTGCTAAAGCCTTCATCTCCTGCCACCTCCCTCTGCCAACTCTGCTCCAGCTACATTGATCCTAAGCATTCTGGAATAAACATGCTTGCTCCCACCTCTGGGCCTTTATACTTGCTGTTACCTCTGCCTGAAAAGCTTTTTTTTTTTAAAGATCTGTAGGGCTCGGGGTGCCTGGGTGGTTCAGTCAGTTAAGCATCTGCCTTCGGCTCAGGTCATGATCCCAGGGTCCTGGGACCAAGCCCCAAGTTGTCCTCCCTGCTCAGCAGGGAGCCTGCTTCTCCCTCTGCCTGCTCCTCCCCCTGCTGTGCTCTCTCTCTTCCTCTCTCTGTCAAATAAATAAATAAAAATCTTAAAAAAATAGTAATAAAAAAAAGATCTGTAGGGCTCACTCCCTCCCCTCCCTAAGCAGTCTCTGCTCAGATGTCACGTTCAAAGTGAGGCCTTCCTGACCACCCAGTTGAAATGGCAGCCCTTCTTCCACCCCTAGAAATCCCTGTCCCCTTTTCTTGTTTGATTTTTCTCTACAGTACTTAGCACTGCCATTTCTTTGACTTCTTTGAGAATTGCTTGTCTTGCAATACTAGAATGTAAGCTGCGTGAGGGCAGGGATTTTTGTTCACTGCTAATGCCAGCGCCTGACACATACCAGGTGCTAACATCCATGTTTTAACGGATGAATTAATGAAACAAATAGGGTGTACCAGCATTGTCTCAGTCACTGGAGATATAATTACGAACAAGACAAAGCTCCTGCCCTTAGAAATGTGGGTACTTGGAGTACAGTGGGGAGACACAATAGATTAGAAAAGGAGTAGTACTCTTGATCTCGATGTTGTGAGTTCAAGCCCCGCATAGAGCTCTCTTCAAAACAAAAAACAAATAAGTAAAAATAAAATTAGAAAAGGAGTTGAAACATGATGCAGAAAAACAAGCAGGTCCTCTTTATTCAAGTGATCAGGCGGTCCTCCTGGGATTGAGAAGCTGGGGAGATCAGCAGCTGCAGGGCTGGGGTGGGGGAGCCCCTCTCCAGCGGAGCACATGACCCATAGGCTGGAGCCCAGAGAGCGCTGAGCAGGCAAGGACGGAGAGGACTTTTGGGATCTTTTGAGTTTTGTACCTTTTTATATATTACCTCTTCAGGTAATCAATTACATTGAAAAAAATAAAAGGAAAAAGTCACCAGACGATCACAAAGAATGAGCCAGGTGAGGAATTTATGCCTTTATATGGCTGCTTCTACCTTTTTTTTTTTTTTAAGATTTTGTTTATTTGAGAGAGCAAGAGAGAGCACGAGCAGGGGGAGGGGCAGAGGAAGAAGCAGACTCCCCACTGAGTAGGGAGCCCCTGCAGGACCCCATCCCAGGACCCTGAGATCAGGACCCGAGCTGAAGGCGTCGATGCTTCACCTACTGAGCTGCCCAGGCGCCCCTAGCTGCTTCTGCCTTGACATCAAATCAGATAACTGGCTAAGTACAAATTTGCAAGGTAAGAAACGGATACACGACTTGCCTTTACTCAACTACTTGCTTGCACTTTTTATTATACCAGGCATCCATTGGAAGGGATATATATGTATTTTAAAAGCTAATTAGGAAAAAACGCCGCAGTATTCATCATCTAGCTAAGTGTTAAAGCTGAAATAGAAGAAATTGACACATTCCCGCAGAAGAAACAAATTGCCAGTGGTCATCCTGTGTCAGTGCCAAAAACATCTGAATGGTTTCTCCTTTAGATTGACCATCGGGGTGTTTCCTTGGTTCTTCTTGCAAAGGTCCTGTATCCCCCAAAACCAACCTTACAGCACTTTCCTTTGGAATACTCAAATCACAGAAGAACCTGTGAATGGAGCCGCCGGACAACAGCAGCATTACTCATGGCACATTTGCTACGGAAACTATGTTTGGCAAGTATCAAATGTCTCAATTTCTTTTCCTGGGCATGTAGAGTTGACAGGATTTATTTATAACAAAGGCGATTCTAAAATTGGCCACTTATCAACACAGAAAAGTAACTTCCCTAATACTGCTGCAAATTCATGTGCTTCTTTCTGTTAACACGAATAGAAAGAAGCAGAGTGGGCCACAGAGGTACTTGGTAAGTAATTTCTTTATAAAACAGGTTGGCTCCTGGGACAGGGGCAGTTGGTAGGTAGGTACGGGAAGCATTCTCAGATGGGATCAATGGGACTTCCGGATCCAATGGCCCTGACTCCCCAAACAGTTCTGGGTTTTTGGTTTTGTTTGTTTTTAAGAGGAAAAAGTCCAGAAATATATCACCTAGATATAATTTGAAAAATATTTCCAAACGCTGAGATTTACTCATTGAAATAGGAAAATGAGGGGCACTTGGGTGGCTCAGGCGGTTAAGCATCTGCCTTCAGCTCAGGTCATGATCCTGGAGTCCTGGGATCAGGTCCCACATGGGGCTCCCTGCTTTTCGGGGAGCCTGCTTCTCCCTCTGCCCCTCACCCCACTTGTGGTCTCTCTCTTGCTCTCTGTCTCTCAAATAAATAAATAAAATCTTAAAAAAAAAAAAGGAATAGGAAAATGCCCCATATTCTAAGTCCCGTGCTTATTTCATGCTTGTAATTCAGGCCTCATGAACAAAAAGTAAAACCTGGTGGCTCAGTCAGTTACGCGTACGACTCTTGATTTCAGCTCAGCTCATGACCTCCGGGTTGTGAGATCCCAGTCAGCGTGGAGTCTGCTTGAGATTCTCTCTCTCTCAAATAAACAAATAAATAAATAAATAAAACTAAAACCTAAATGAGCACAGAGAGTAGAAAATAGGAAATACTTCACACGCCATGGGCTAAAGATTGTGTTTAAGAGTAAAGCAAAGCTCTGTTGCATGAAATTTCCTTTTTAAATAGAACCATCTGATTCTCGTATGTACTGTGGAACAGCAAATTGTAAAACTATTTGCTCACAAATTACCCTAAGCTCTGCTTATTCATAACTTCATGCAATTTCATAAGCTAAGAACTTTCATGGATCACGCAGGATGTTGTGCTGATGTGAAATCTTCTGGCAAATATATTTTTCAACAACAACCGGTTGCCCGAAGGACATTATGAACACCCACTTGCTTAAGAATCATTTGATAGTGGCAGTTTGTGTTCTTGAATTATCCAGAAATTGGTGGTGGTGTGTGTGCAGTGAAAGGATGCTTCTCAGGGAGGTCTTTAAAAAAAAGTGCTAGGGCACTTGCGGGGCTCAGTGGGTTAAGCATCCGCCGTAGGCTCAGGTCATGATCCCAGGGTGCTGATACGGAGCCCCCCACCCCCGCATGGGGCTCCCTGCTCAGTGGAAGTCGGCTTCCCCCTCTACCTCTGTCTCCCCTCCGCCGCCGGTCGTGCTTTCTTTCTCGCTCTGCTCTCTCTCGCAAATAAATAAATAAACTCTTAAAAAAAAAAATCCCTTTAATAATCTTGCATTCTTTACGTGAGAGGCGTGGACTGTAGATTTGAAGTGTCTGAGATCTATCGCCACCTAGCGTTAGGTTGCTTTCAGTTTAAAGCCGGTCACGCAAGAACAGACCCCCGANATCCCTTTAATAATCTTGCATTCTTTACGCGAGAGGCGTGGACTGTAGATTTGAAGTGTCTGAGATCTATCGCCACCTAGCGTTAGGTTGCTTTCAGTTTAAAGCCGGTCACGCAAGAACAGACCCCCGATTTGCCTCCTCCCGTGCCTGCCCCGGTGCCCCTTTTCCGCCTTCATTTCAAAAAGTCAGCAGGCCTTGTCGGTGCAGGACTTTTGCACCTCTCCCTTTTTCCACAGCCACTAACAATCTGGCATTCGTGTTCAGCCTGTGGGAGGGGAACTTGAAGGGCTTGAGTCAGCATTATTAATCCGCTCACCACATACAATCTTTGGACAAGTCACGTAAGCTCTCAGGGCTTTAGTTTCCCCTCCTTCTAGACTGAAAAGAAATATCCACTTCATAGGCTTTTTCTGATTAAATAGATTAATATATTTAAAAGGCTTACCATGATATCTGACACATGGAAATGCTGAGTAAATGTTAAGTATTATCACATACCTCACATTATGTTGAAAATAGTCTATATTGTAGTTTCCATTTTATGGTCAGAAGGCAGAAGTTGGGTTGCCTAGGACAATTTGAGCTAATTGTTTTGACAGGTCTATTCTGGATAAAAAGTTCTTTGAAAATATTTTTACCCAGTCTGTACCTTGTCTTCTCATTCTCTTTCTCTCTCTCTTTTTAAGATTTTATTTATTTATTGAGAGGCAGAGGGAAAAGGAGAAGCAGGCTCCCTACTGAACAGGGAGCCAGACACAGGGACTCAATCCCAGGACCCCAGGATCATGACCCGAGCTGAAGGGGCTTAACCGACTGAGCCACCCAGGCGCCCTCTCATTCTCTTAACAGTAATTTAACTAAAGAGTAAATTCCACATTTTGTTCAAGCCCAATTTATCAATTTTTTTTCTTTTATGGATCATGCTTCTGGTGTTATGTCTAAGAACACCGTGCCTAATACCAGGTCATAGAGTTTTTGTCCTATGTTTTCTCCCAAAAATTTAGTTTTATGTTGTACGTTTAGGTTCGTGATCCATTTTGAATTTTTATGGAAAGTGTGAAATTAGTGTTTCCTATCATCAAAATCATTTATTTGCAAATGTTCATTTGTTAATGTTGATCTGGAATGAGATTTTATCCATTTCATTTTTCAAAAAAAGTTCATTTTTAAGTACTCTCTACACCCAACATGGGGCTCGAACTCACGACTCCAAGATCAGGAATTGCATGCTCTTGGGGCGCCTGGGTGGCACAGCGGTTAAGCGTCTGCCTTCGGCTCAGGGTGTGATCCCGGCGTTATGGGATCGAGCCCCACATCAGGCTCCTTAGCTTTGAGCCTGCTTCTTCCTCTCCCACTCCCCCTGCTTGTGTTCCCTCTCTCTCTGGCTGTCTCTATCTCTGACGAATAAATAAATAAAATCTTAAAAAAAAAAAAAGAATTGCATGCTCTATGGACCAAGCCAGCCAGGTATCCTGGTATTTCATTTTTTGAAACGTCTTTGCACAGAGATAGGCACTGTCAAGTGCTGCTATCCATCCCCAAATATGATTTTGAGTATATTCCTCACTTGGAAGGCATTTGCAGAATTCTGTTAGCTTCTCATCTTGTCACTTGCCTTTTAGTGATCATTACATTGCAGTTAATCACCTGCAGTTGAGCCAGGTGGTGGTTTTGCGATCCCACAGTTAAATGGATTTTGAAATATGGACAGCTCCTTTGCAGTTGTTTCGAGGTCTGAAAGACACTGCTGGAACTGTCGTTTGTTGTTTGATCTGCAAATTTGTATGGGTACGGAACTAGCACTTCTGTGTCAACTTTGACAGCACAGCAAGTAGTGGGGCTTTCTTGCATTCAAATGTGAATCATCAAAATGACATAAGTGCCATGTAAGTTTCAAATACAGGTGGTGCTTTGAATTATAATTCTGAGCTTAATTCATTGACTTAAATTCATCACGTCTGCAGCCAAACCTAATTTCCAAAGCTATTCTGTGTTCAGTGATGGTTGAGGCAGGTTCTTTTCATTCAGAAATTTGCAACCTTGGCCCTGAACCAAAAAGTCTCAATAGAACTTTATCACTGCTAAGCCGTCCAACTGCTGTGTGGTAGGGCAAGTCAGGATATGTAGCTTCTATGTCAAAAATACGTGGAACTGATGATGGGTAAGTCCACAAGAATAAGTGAAGTACGTCAGGGACACTGTCGGTTCAACAACACGTGATAAGTTCACATATTTTCTGAGAAGTACCTGCTGCTGGATAATGCAGTGGATAGGCTTTAAACACCTTACAGTTTCGCAAACTGTCCATTTGTCCAATGAAGCCTTTTTCTGTTGCACACGTAGTTTTACCACCATTGGGCATGGCACATCTTGGAAGATTCCACTTCGGGTTGTATTGGATTACTTTTTTTTTTCTCGACTTTGAAAATATTTTTGCTTATAGTTGCTCCACACTGACGACTCATAGGGTCTAATTCTTCAGTCGTTTCTGGGATGACATTTCTAGGATGAACCAGGGAGGTTCCTGCAACATGGGACCTCCAGTGTTAAAACCAGAAATGTTCTGGACAAACTGGGGATGGGTTGGTCACTCTAGCACTTCAGACTTGGCATCGACTTCCTGAATAATCAACTGAGCAGTTGTCAGTAACATCCACTGAGTCATCAGGAGCTAAGGAAAAACGTTCAACATCAATTGCCTTATTTTTAAATTGACTGTATGATGTTGCTTCCTTAACTCTTCATGCAACTGTTCTCACTGAAAGGCCAATAGTGTGTGTATGCAGGTATTTATGTATTTATTTTTTTTAAAGATTTTATTTATTTATTCGACAGAGATAGAGACAGCCAGCGAGAGAGGGAACACAAGCAGGGGAGTGGGAGAGGAAGAAGCAGGCTCACAGCAGAGGAGCCTGACGTGGGGCTCAATCCCATAATGCCGGGATTATGCCCTGAGCAGACGCCTAACCGCTGTGTCACCCAGGCACCCCTATGTATTTATTTTAAGCAAACTCTACATCCAACGTGGGGCTTGAACTCATAACCCCAAGATCAAGAGTCGCATGCTCTATGGATTGAGCCACCCAGGCACCCCAAAGGCCAATAGTTTTTAAAAGCTTGTTTTAGGGGGTGCCCGGGTGGCTCAGTCGGTTGAGTGTCTGACTCTTGATGTCAGCTCAGGTCATGATCTCAGGGTTGTGAGATGGAGCTGATCAAGCTCCATGCTGAGTGTGGAGCCTGCTTAAGATTCTCTCTCTCTGGGGCGCCTGGGTGGCACAGCGGTTAAGCGTCTGCCTTCGGCTCAGGGCGTGATCCCGGCGTTGTGGGATCGAGCCCCACATCAGGCTCCTCTGCTGTGAGCCTGCTTCTTCCTCTCCCACTCCCCCTGCTTGTGTTCCCTTTCTCGCTGGCTGTCTCTATCTCTGTCGAATAAATAAATAAAATCTTTAAAAAAAAAAAAAAGATTCTCTCTCTCTCCCTCCCTCTGCCCGCGCCCCCACCCCCACTCATGCGCTCTCTCTCTAAAAATAAATAAATAAAAAGCTTATTTTATCTGGACATGTTTCTTCAGCCGCTGCAAACACAATTTAATGACCTCATCACTGGTAAAGGGCTTTCCTTGCTCGGCTAACGAGTAAGCCACCTGGGAACTTCAGTGACTACCTCATGCTTAGTTTTTTGGACAAGAAATTATATCCTGAGATACTCCATCCAAAATATTCTAACTCTTCTGGCCGTTGCTTTCCTGTGAGCTGGGGATACTGTAATGAATGCTTAGTCTCTAACGTCAACACATACTGTATTCTTTAAATAGACATTTACTTAAAAATCCGACTCGCCAACTGAGCGCTTGCCACCAGCTCAGGGAGCAGACACCTTCACAGGCTTCCCAATCCTTTGCTTAGGTGCCAGCTTCATGACAGCCACTGCTGTCTTTTCAGATGCACACTTAGCCTCTTCTGCTTCCACGCCTGGTTCTCGTTGGGCCTTCCTAACTTCGGGTTTCCGACTCCTCTTGGCCGTTCTGTCAGCGAGAGAAGCGCCAGTGACAGCCCTTTGGAATTCCCACGGTGGGTTCCTTTCTTCCGAATTTCTTTGGACTGTCCCTTTCCATTTGCTATGAATTTTGATTTTTTCTAACATTTAAAAATGTAAAATCACAACAGGCCGTGTCAGACGTAGCCCGCAGGACAGTGAGCCACCCTTTGGTCCACAGGATGCCCCATGACATAGTTCAGTTTGGGCCAATGGGATTATTTCTGCCCATGTTGTGAAAAAAAATGTATCTACAAAACTCACACAAACACACGTGCGCGCGCACACACACACACACACACACACACACCCCCCATCAGGGTTAAATGATAGCAGCCACTTGCATCACAGTCACTGCATGGGGGCAGCTGCTCTGGGTCACCTAACCTGGGTCAGTCCTAGAACAAGAGACGGCCTTTGTGGCAGGACAGGGAGACTTCGGAATTCCTCTGAGCACAGCCGATCTGGATTTCCAGCTCACGCCACTCATCAGCCAAGGCTCCAGTTTCCAGTCACAGTGACCAGTTGCCTTGGACTTGGTTGCAGCTATATTCCAAATAGTGCTGGCAACAGAAAACCTCATTTCACACTGGTTTGCTCACTTGCCACCCTATCTATGGCAAATATAGGGTCTGAAATGTCTGACTCTGAACCTTGTCTGTGGATTCCTTCCTTTGTTCCTTTAGCTATTTGCTGATTATATATAACAGCAACGCATAATTTGCTTCCACATACTCAAATGTTTATCATTTAAAAAAAAGCATTTTTAGGGGCGCCTGGGTGGCTCAGTCATTAAGCGTCTGGCTTCGGCTTGGGGTGTGGTCCCGGAGTCCTGGGATCGAGCCCCACATCCGGCTCCACTGCTGGGAGCCTGCTTCTTCCTCTCCCACTCCCCCTGCTTGTGTTCCCTCTCTCGTTGGCTGTCTCTGTGTCAAATGAATAAATCTTTAAAAAAAAATGCATGTTTACAGTCATGGTCATACTGATTATAGTTTTGAATTGTACCCTCTTTTTACCTCATTTGTGCCATATCACCACAAAATTTTGTATTTTACTGGCAGAGATTTTCCACTCAGTTCCAGTCTGATTTTCTCACTATAAATTATAATCTGAAAAGCAAAATCACACATTGATGAATTTTCTTGAAGACCCTAATTCACAGGAAGATATAACCACAGAATTTCAGCTCTATTTCTTACAAAAAATACCCATGGCCATGACATGCTAAAGATGGAATCACTCCCCTCCCCCCCAACTCCAGGGCACATTTTAAAAATAATTTACATACTAAGTGATGACGAATGGCACCAAGCCTCAATGGAGTGGATTGGTTGCAGGCTGGCAAGAGGGAAATATTCAACTCATCTTGCTACGTATACACGTGAGTTTCAGTGCATGTGCCCTTTGGAGATAAACGTGCAGCTGCAATGACATGCTCCCCCGTGTTTCCCAGAACGGGAACTAGAGGGACACCCAGATCCAGAGTTGATAAATGGTTCAAAAAGGGAAAGCTGTTATTCACTCAACAAATACATTCTGAACACGTATACACACACACACGATTTTACTTTTTTGCCAGAGAGCGTGCGCGCACAAGCAGGGGGAGCGGCAGGCAGAGGGGCAGGGAGAAGGAGGCTCCCCGCGAGCAGGGAGCCCAACACAGGACTTGATCCCAGGACCGTGGGATCATGACCTGAGCTGAAGGCAGACGCTTAACCGGCTGAGCACCCAGGCGCCCTATACTGGACATAGTCTACTCTGGAGGTAAAATCTGCTCTATGTACACACTTGGCACAAATTCTCGTCTATGTCTTGCATTAGTACACCTAGCCCAGTACTTCGTTATTAAAGATTTAACAAATACCGGAGGAAAAAATGCTCGGTGGCAATGGGCATTTTAAATAAATCTGGATTAGCTACACAGAAACACATTTCAAGGGTATTAGAAACTTTAAAATAGTTGAGAAGGCAAAAACCTACTATTTTAAGACACCCAAGTCCTCACGATGGAATATTAGAGCCATAAGAACAAAATCTTGCCATTTGCAGCATGGAAATAGAGCATTATGCTAAGCAAAACGAAAGAAAGACAAACACCACATGATTTTACTCATGTGGAATTTAAGAAACAAAACAAATGACCAAAGAGGAAAAAAAAAAAGAGGCAAACCAAGAAACAGATTCTTAACGAGAGAACCAACCAATGGTTATCAAAGGTGAGGGGGGGAGGGGATGGGGGAAAAGGAGATGGAGGTCAAGGAGGGTACCTGTGAGAAGCACTGGGTGATGTATGAAGTGTTCGATCACTGTATTGTACACCTGAAGCTAGGATGTTAACTACACTGGAATTTAAGTAAAACTTAAAAAAAAAAAAAAAGACATCGAAGTCCCACCTGAATACAACTGAACTGTAGAAAAAATTTATTTGCTGGTCACTGATTCTTGAAATACAATTCCACATCCATGATACAGACACAAAATGACGGTTATTAAATCTTGCTAACCCACCCAAACTAACGTAACGTGGTAAAAGTGATCACATACACATACTTCTCTCCCTCCCTGTAATTAACTTCGTTTCAAGCACACGACACTGAAGTGCCCTATGGGTTAAAGGTGCATGCCTAACAGAACCACGCAGATGGTCAAGCAAGATTTTATTTAATTTGATGGTAACAACAAAAGCTGCAGTAAATGGTGACTTTTCTATCCAGGCAGAGTTACTAAAGACAGCTATGAAATCTGCAAAGAAAACTAGAGACCAGGACAAAGAGGCAGCGTAAGCCCGGCTCCTGCAAGCTGGGCACCTCGCAGTTCAGCAAGGGCAGGTAAGCCAGCTACTGACTGCCTTCCGTACTGACTTGAACTGACAGTTTTCCCTCCAAGAACCTTGACAATGGTTGCATTCCATTGCATCTAGTTAAATACAAAGAATTCGCCCTCACACTAAAATCACATTTTTCAGAAGAAATAGAATACATTCAGAATCACTGATTGCTTTTTCTTCGTCTTTTTTTTCTTGAACGTGTAGATGTTTGAGTCTCTTGTGTTTCTTCTTTTACACCTGGTACGGGCTGTTTGAAAACTATTTCATTATCTTTATCATCAACGTTCATTTTAGCCACTTCAGATTTTCGTTTCTCCAAAAACGTTGGCGTACAAACTGGCGTGGGGCCCTGGATTCAACGAATAAAAGGTTGTAAGGCAGAAATATAGGAAGGTATTAGGAATGAGTTCACCTCCCCACCCCCCATCCCTCCTGCCCCGAATTTTTACAAGCTGCCGTGATATTTTAGGCTTGCTTACCCCTTTTGGTGAGAACAGCTGCACATAATATGCTCCACTGTAGACTATCAGGTAGACAACTAGACTTACGTTTATAAAGACAGTGACTTCATTTCTCCCTACTGACTCAGTCACCGTGCTGAAAGGTAAACGATGCAATAAACTCACACTAACTTCTGCTAACCTCACTGTGTCTGCTAAATCACCAGTGAGGATTTACCAAAACAATCACAAGGTGAAATGTGAAATTTTAGTAAAGTGACAGCAGCGTGAACTGCTTTTCCTTTTTTTTTTTTTTTAAAGTATTTATTGGGGCGCCTGGGTGGCTCAGTCAGTTAAGCATCTGCCTTTGGCTCAGGTCGTAATCCCAGGGTCCTGGGATTGAGCCCAACATAGGGCTCCCTGCTCATGGGCGGTCTGCTTTTTACTCTCCCTCTGCCTCTCCCCATAACTTGTGTTCTCTCTCAAATAAAATCTTTTAAAAAAATTATTTACTTATTTATTTTAGAAGTAATCTCTACATCCAATGTTGGGCTCAAACTCACGACCCTGAGATTAAGAGTAGCGCGCTCCACCAACGAAATCAGCCAGGTGCCCCTGCTTTTCCTCTTTCAAATTATTTCTAGAATACCTCATTTCCAGGATACTGAAGACAATTTTACCTGGCTATCCACAGTCTTCTCAGGAGTGGCAGGAGTATGTGAAACCTTTTTCTTCTTCTTCTTCTTTGATAAGACCTTCAATAAATTTTAAGGGACTTCATCAATCTGCATATTTATCACCAACAGTAGTCCTGAATATATTTCCCCATTTATCTTTCCATATTATATGGCATGTAATACGACAAATAAAATTTTACCTGGCTATTTGTAGATTTCTGAAGCCCAGTGTTTGATGCATTTCTTTTTTCCTTTTTATGTAAAATCTTAAATAAACATAAAGAAATGAACTGGCAGTCTCACATTATTTACATTTTTAACTTACCATTAGAACTTTACACATATTATCAGTAAATCGTCCCCAAATGACACAGCATTTCAATTTAAAAAAGCAAAACCCACGATCTTAAGGGCACAACTGGAAGAGGGGGCCTAACTAACGAATGGGCACAGGCTGGAGAGGTTGAAGTGGGGCCAAAACCTGGAGCTGGCCACAAAGCAAGCTGAGTCAGAAATATGAACGAGAAGACCGTGAAAAAGCAGGTCCCATCCTGACCAAGCTCAGGATTAGATTATGAAGCAGGGCTGCTTTCGCACAAAGCAGCAAATGGGCTACCGGAGAGGCATTTCTCGAATGCCTGTTTTCCAGTGTCACTGTCCCAGCTCCCACAAGGTTCCCACAAGTACGGAACCTGCTCTTTTAACACCTATTGCGAAAGAGTACGTATGGGATTTGAGCAAAGAGTTAACGGCCAGGAACTGGGCCCAGGGAGGGTAACTCAGTCTTCTAGTTGCTGGATAACCAACTGAGCCACCCATGCACCCCGAGCTAATCCCTTTCAAGAGTTTCCTCTTCTGTATAATGGAGATAATAGGATCTGCTCTAACAAACTTTTAGAAAGGACTACAGTGCAGGGGCGCCTGGGTAGCTCAGTTGGTTAAGTGTCTGCCTTCAGCTCAGGACATGATCTTGGGGTCCTGAGGCTCAGCCCTGCGTAGGGCTACCTGCTCAGTGGGGGGCATCTGCTTCTCCCCCCCACCCCCCAACTTGTGCACACCCTCAAATAAATAAGTAAATAAAATCTTTAGGGGAAAAAAAACCCTACAATGCAGTGTTTCAAAAATTTAGGCAAAGCCTAGCACATGATAACACTGGGCTAGACGCTTTATGTATAAAACCATAAACACATTATAAATAATGAGGTACAAATCCCACCTCCAAGAAAAAATACAAAAAACATTCTGTGAAGGAATATTTACCAGTGAAGGAAAATCATAATCAATTCCTTTTTTAGCTAATTTCTTTCTGAGTAATTTTTCCTTCTTTTTAAATCGCTCCTCCATCTGTAGCTTTTGAAGAAGTGTCCGATTCTGATTATACCGTTTCACTGCTGGATATGATGGCTTTTTAAATGGAACATGCCACTCTCTAAAAAGTTCTTCGTGTACTTTTTCGGGTGGTATAAAATGACCTATATTTAAAAGAAAGAAGTTTTCAACCAAGTGGGAAAAGATTTCAATGTTTTCACCAGTGTCATTCCCCCCACATCATAATCAAGATGATGCCTCCCATTTACATGAAGACCGAAACAATAAAGTAGAAACCTAAAGGAAAAGCATAAAGCCAACAATTATTATTAGACATCTGTTTATTAAATGCCAAGAACTGTTCCAAGAGCTAGAAATACGTAAGTGAACAAGATGAGTCATATAAAGGAATGTCTTGGTGGCATCAGGTCTCTGGGCTTCCTGGAGCTACCAGGACCTCAGGCTGTGAGACCTGATGTAGCACAAGGAATCTTTCCACCGCATCTACCTCTCCAGGACTCGGCCAGCTTACCACTTACCTCCAGCTCTCTGCTTAAGGGCGCTTTCCAGGCTATGGAAGAACACTGGGACCATATGCAGGGCAGGCCAAAACCGCTGGCATCAACATTCAACCAATGACGCGTGGGGAGTTGATAAATACCCTAGTTCCCTTGCCTGTCAGTTGGAATAATTCTGTCTCCCCGTGTTACCTGGCAGGATGGAGCCCAGCTGCCTGAGAAGTAATGTGCTTGCTAACACATCCTCAATAAATGACTTCCTTCTCTCACTTCTCTACTCCCTACCAGTATTTTCCTAGGCTCACCTCCTAAATATACTACTTCCATTCAAAAACAAAAAGACAATGTGGCTAATCTTCCATCTGAACTCTTATCAGAGTTCAGAACCTTTCCTGTGATCTTTCAAAGTCAGATACAGCACAGCACTGTTCCTACCCATGGGGTCCCCTAACACATTTTAGGACATCTATTTCCCCATTTCCTCTTGGCAAGAACCAGGCTTTTAAGGTGTGAAATGAACCCAGGACCTCAATGAGGCCACTGGGATTCCCTGTCACAGCAACGGGACCCGAGAGAGATGCTGCTACTTGGGCAGCTCACCAGCTACGGGAACAGATGTGTGTGGTTTGGACACCAGGTGTGGTCACACACTCCACCATCAACACAGAGAAGCCAAAAGTTAACTCTGCCTCCAGAGGCACCGAGCTCCAGACCAGGGGTGCTCTGGGAATACACAGTGGGCAGCTCCACTTTCTGCAGGATGAACTAATCTACTCCTTATGTGGCTTCTTTCGTGGAAGAGTTGCAGTCAATGTCATTTAGACGGACTCTCAAACGTGATTTCTTGCCTTTCATGTTATCCTAACTAAAATCTATTTGTGGCTTCCCACTGCCCTCAGGATATATTCTAAACTCCCAGATTTTTAAGGCTTTCAGTAACCTGACCTCCTCTCATCTCTTGCTATTCTCCTCACATTCCTTCATAGGCAAGTAGGTACGGTTAGTCACCTCTCACTTTGCACTTGCTGTCCCATCAAGCCAGGGGTGGTAACTCCCTTTCCCTGGCTCACTCCTATCTAATCTTCAGGTTTCAACCTCAGTGGTACCTCAGGAAGCCATCGGTATCCCGTTAGGGATGGGTCAGCTGCTCTTCCAATGTAACTTGTCCCAATTCCACCTTAGCATAAGAACAGCTCTTACCCTGGACGATTTTAAAATTCCAACTAGGATCTGTCTAGAAAATGCACTCATATCCTTGCACTTAAATACTTAAGAGAATCATCCCAGAGATGAAGTGGGACATCCAAGTAGCTAAGTAACGTGTCTTTCACAGCACAGCCATCCAGCAGCAGCAGGCATCGACGCAATCCCACGGGTAAGAGAAAATACTTACACTTTAAGAGTCTTTCACCAAAAAGGTAGTTGTTCATTGTGTCAGCAACTATCTTGGCAACATCTTCAGATGCAAACTCCACAAAGGCATAGCCTTTACTATTTCCAGTCTGAAATGGAAAACCCACCACAAAAAGTAAAATGATCCAATTCTAACAGGTCTTGGAAGTCCTAAAATGCCATTAATTTATATGTCGAATAACATTATGATATCTTTGATTCTAACTTCACTGCATAGTGCAGGGGCTGTTATGGGAAAAGATAAGATCCGGGGTGCCTGGCTGGCTCTAAAGCATGCAACTCTTGACCTTGGGATTATGAGTTTGAGCTCCACACTGGGTGTAGAGATTACTTGAAAATGAAATGTATTAGAAAGAAAAGATCCACAATAGTCGGACACGCCACTGATTTTGAAGCATTCCTAGAACTCTGATCACGTGATAAATACACTACTGATGCAGCTGGAATTTCCCACATGAAGGAAATCTGGTAAGGCCCACAGTCCTTTCCTCATTACCAATTTCACGGATAGTCACTTTATTCACGTATTAACAACGCCCAGAGGATAGTGTGAGGTTTTGCAAAGAATGCAGGTAATCTAATTCTCACTTTATACCTAAGAACTGGGGAGAAACTAGCTCCTCAGTGTTGCCAAGCTAATCAATAATGTGCTCATTTTCACGTTTACTAATGACGGATCATCTTCACAACTGACCGTAAAGGGACGCTGCCAACACCTTCTGAAATGCATGGCCTAGGTTCCTGCCCTCAGCACAACAGAAAGTGGATTTTTGCACCTGTCTTAGTAACAAGAGCATGGGTTCTAGCATCCAAATGCCCAGGTTTGGCTCCCAGCTGTGACAATTAGGTAAGTAACATTAAATCTCAGCTTTTCATTCTATTAAATGGGGACAAAATAACCACTCTCACAGGGTTGTTATGAAGAAATAATTCGTAAGCGCTCCACACAGTCTGTTAAGCATGCCAATGTTCCTGTAGGGTGGCAGAATATGCCATCCCCAAATACTCTACGTTGGCATAAGGATTACTTTGAGCTGAAAGCAACTGGGAAGCAGTAGATAACAAAAAAGCCCTTTGGCCTCCTCCATTTGCCTAAAAGCAGGACAGATTTACAGGGTCCCAGCCAGAGAACCTAGGAGGGTAGAAAAAAACAAATCTTTCCGCCCTTATTAGTAATAACAGGAATATTTCATAATTTTGCATTAAGCATATCTTTGGATATGGATCAAAACTGGTGAACAATTATGGAAATAGGAAGACACTCAACGACCAGGAGGCTCATTTCTAGCAGCAGTGGTGTCACTAATCAGCAACTTGGACATGTCCATTGTTTAGTTATCTGCAACGAGAGGATTTTGGTAAAAATGTGTATGTCCGAAAATTCTTCATAATCCTAGCTCTTAATAGGGAGGGGAAAGATGGTGGCGTGGAAGAGACATGCTGTGATATTCAACTTACTGTACCACATTATCAACTGATATCAACCTTCTGAAAAGGGATTTGAAAATACACATCACGTGACTTAAAACAAACAAACAAACAAACAAAAAACCCAAAACCAAAAAAGCCAGGAGCGCCTGGCTGGCTCAGCTGATAGAGCGTGTGACTCTTGATCTCAGGGGTTCTAAGTCTGAGCTTCACGTTGGGTGTAGAGATTAAAAACAAACAAAAAACAAAAAACAACGCCAAACACTCTGACCTATGTTACCTAGAAATCCTAGAATGTTGGAAGTACTGAGCAAGCAGTCAAAATTGGTGTGAGTGGGGAAAACGGCACCTTTATTATGCAACAACAATGCTGGAAATAGTAAATTTTAGTGCACCTCCTTAAGAAGCAACCTTTCTATAAGACACTGACCTAAACTCCAGAAAAGCCAATGTCAAGAAAAGCAAAACAATTAGGCAAAAATGGGCAAGAAGATTGTTCAAAATATGCTAAAGAGCTAGAACCAAATACAGTGCACGAACCTTGACTGGATTCCAGGACGGGTAGGGAAAAAAATAACTGAAGACATTTGGGACTACTGGCGATGTATGCAGATGGACAGTACATTATATTGTAGTTACGTAGAAAGATGTCCTATTCCTAAAATTATGTTCAAGTATTTAGTGTTATGACTGTCACTTTCTTCAAAAGGCTCAGCAAAACAAAAAAGTGTATGTTCTAGAGGACAGGTAAGAGATGAAGCTAATGTGTCAGGATGTTAATAACAGGTGAATCCAGGTGGCGGACAGGGATGTTCATCACACTATCCTTTCTACCTGCCTGCAGGCTTGAACATTTTCAAAATATAAAAGTGAGGAGAACAATGACTATATTGCAATCTAAGAAAACATTTGCAAAATAATGTCCCAGAAAATGCAGAAAAAAGTTTTCAGAAAAGACAACAGTAAAAAAAGGGCAAAACATGTGAACAGGCAGTTCACAGAAGATGGAGTTCTAATGGCCAACACACACAATGATATTAAATGTCACAGAGAAAGGCAGATATGAAAACCATGAGCATTCTATACTCAGTGACTCTGAGGATATTCTGTAAAGCAGTAGTTTCCAAACTCAGAATGCGACCTTTAAAAAGGTAACAGAATCAATTTAGTGGGTCAGAAAAGCAAAAACCAAAGAATAGAAAAGTTAAGTATTGCCTCATATGACTTATTTCAATCATGTTTACATACAGGTATTTGTGTGCAGGCTTGTGCTGTAAAACTTATTTCTTATGGTGGGTCCGAAGTCTGGAAAATGCTGTTCTAGAAAAATATGCCTACACCCGCACAATGTCCCTACCAGTTTCATCTATAATTGTAAAAACAAACAAAACCAAAAAACCCCCACGAAACCAAAACCCTAATATTTAATAAGATGGATAAACAAGCAAAGGAACACAGCCACGACGACAAGTACAGTGGAGTTTCATGGATAAAATTATAAAAGGATTAATGAAAAAATTGAGTTAAAGAATGATAAGTTATAGACTTAAATATACAATGTATATTCATTCAAACATGAACACGTGGTAAAAATTTAAAACACAGAGTAATGAAGAGCACTGGATTCATGAACAGTAATTCCCTGGACAAGGGGAAAAAATGAAGGGGATTGGGAAAGGACAAATGGGACCTCAAGTCTACCTATAATTGATTTCTTAAAGAACAAAGATCTGAAACAAGTATGAGACCAAGTTGATATTTGATAAAAGTGAATGGTGGATTACCAAATAGCCACTAAACACTCTAGCAGACTTTGGGATGTTTAAAATATCTCACCCACATAATAAGCAACCATTATAAATAGGGAAATGGAAAAACAAGGGGAGGAATACAGGCAAAATGTTATTTTGGTTAGGATGGAAGAGATACTAGGGCATTTTAAATTTAAAATCCTCCTTAATGCAAACATGTTGCATTGACAACATAACTTAGTATCTGTGATTTTACCACAACCAGCAGATGATGGATGAATACCATATCCCCTCACACACCAAATCAAATATAAAATTTAACTTTGACAAAATGTGGAAAAACTCTATCAAGAAAAAACAGATTCCAACAGTGAGAGGTCTATGGTTACAACCAAAAGTGGATGTGTGCAGGGAAGAAAATAAAGTGGCCATTCCTCTATTTCAGAAACAAACCATACAAACTTTTTCTTTATTAGGAGGCAGGTGCAATATAACAATAACATTTATAAAGGGTTTACTGTATCAGATATTGTTCTAAGAACTCTGCATTTGTTTGATTTTATTCTCCTTGTTTAATGTTGTTTTTTTTTTTAAGATTTTATTTATTTATTCGACAGAGATAGAGACAGCCAGCTAGAGAGGGAACACAAGCAGGGGTAGTGGGAGAGGAAGAAGCAGGCTCATAGCAGAGGAGCCTGACGTGGGGCTCGATCCCATAACGCCGGGATCACGCCCCGAGCCAAAGGCAGACGCTCAACCGCTGTGCCACCCAGGCGCCCCCTCCTTGTTTAATGTTTGATTATATTCTCCTAGGAGGTGGATGGCATTTTATTCATATTTTACAAACTAGAAAACTGAAACATAAGGAAATTACATAATTTGTCCAAGGTCACACAACTAGTGACCTGTATAGCCAGCGCTCAAACCTAGGTGGCCTGGCTTCAATCTCCTTATTCTTTTTTTTTTTTTTTAAAGATTTTATTTATTTATTCGACAGAGATAGAGACAGCCAGCGAGAGAGAACACAAGCAGGGGGAGTGGGAGAGGAAGAAGCAGGCTCATAGCAGAGGAGCCTGATGTGGGGCTCGATCCCTAACGCTGGGATCACGCCCTGAGCCGAAGGCAGGCGCTCAGACGCCTGCCACCCAGACGCCCCTCAATCTCCTTATTCTTAACTACTCACTATACAAACCTTTGCTATTAAAGCGATGTCTGTGCCAGAGGCTAATATAAAATGTTCATACTTGCTCCTCAAACAGAAGTTCATGTATACCTGGCTTAATAACCACAGAATAAGTACGACTCATTTATCAGGATTATCAATTTAACTTGAAGATTTGGGGCAATTTTAATAGTAAAACAAACATTTATAGTAACACTGATTTTGCTCTTTTCAGTTTCAGGTTCTAAATCTTACCCTTTCTGAAATGAACTGTGACAAACAATAATATATGAACACTCTGTAAGCTGTCAAAACTTACATACTTGTAAGAAACAAAATCTAATTTAATCTTACCCTTTTACTTCTGGACAGCCTGAATCTTGTAACAGCGCCAAACTGGGAGAAATATGCCCGAATCTGGGTTTCATAAAGTGCTGGAGGTAAGTGGCCCACATAGATTACTCCAGGAGTCAGTTTTTCTTTCTCCTGTCGCTGAAGACATATAGACCAGGCAAATACAAATTTTAATTAAGAAAAAAAAAAATCACATTGCAACACAACTTGTAAAACCCCAATTTCCCAGTCCAAGACAAAAAGATCGAAAGCCTGCCTTATATTTCCATTTACAGAACAGTAACTGAAAAATTAGGTGTTAAACGTCCACCTTCTCAGGAGGACAACAGTCAAGTGGTGGATGGTGTCAGCCGGTACTGCGGCACCCGGAACCCTGTAAACGCTCGATACCTACGTGCTGAATCAACGCACAGGCAAGTAAATCCTTGTGAACACATCATTTTAAATCTTCTGGCCAAACTCCACATAAACGCACCCTTCAACTTTGCTTGCGGATCACCGTTGCCTCACACCCGCCTAACCGAACAATTTCGAGACACTGTCCTTCACAATGTCCACCAACCTTTCAGCACTTCGGTCATCGTTCCCTTACCTTCCATAACAAGCACTTTTAACTTTTCCAAACGTGTATTTTACGATAAAAAACAAGGCAAATATAAGTTGATGCCAGGGGCCATAGTCAGTAAACGGAACTCGGCAAACTTTGTCTTTTAAGAACTTCAAAATCACCAACCAGGCAAACAAACCTCCCAAATTCGGGGGCAAAACGGAGGAGCGGCAGCTCTAACCTCAGGAGGATTTGGGGTTTGAGAGTCCATTCCCAACAGCTAGCCCTCCTCTTGCATCACCCCAATTACCTCGCCCGTATTTCCGTAAGACGACCCTAAGGCCTGCCTACACGGCCAAACCCCATCTCCCAATCAGCATAACCCTGTCGGTCTCGGGGAGACGCTGGCCTTCAAGCTCGTGAGGTCTGCGGCCCACCCTGGGAGAGGCTGGAGGGAGCACAGGTGGGAGGAGGACGAGACGCGCCAGGGCAGGGAACCAGACGCGGACCCGTGTGCCCCCTCCTCTCTCAGTCCGATCCGCGGTGGCTGCTCACCTGGTTTGCGCGCCGGCGAGCCTGCGCCACCTCCTTCTGAAACTTGGCCTCTTCCTGCGGGTTCAGCGACAGGAACGGCTTGGCCGGGCCAGCAAAGACCGCCATGGCGACGGCTTCCAAGCCGCAGAGCTCCACGCGGCGCCGCCGGAAACAGCGAGCTCTGAGCTCACCCAAAGCGGAAGTGGAGGCGGGAGAGGTGCGCGGTGAGGCGCGGGGGCGGGACTTATGGTGGGGGAGGGGCGGAGCCTGGGAGGGGCCGGAGGGAACTCGGCTGCCCCCTGCTGGCTGGGCGCCGCTTGGCCTCGCTCTCATTCCCGCCACCTGTCTAAACGCGCGAACTGTAACTTGCTCATGCTTACATTGCGGCCAGCCAATTTCAAAGAGCGGTTTAAAAATGCAAGTAATGAATCATGGAACATTACATCAAAAACTAGGGATGTACTGTATGGTGACTAGGATAACATAATAAAAAGTATTATAAAAAAATAAAAATAAAAATAAAGCCCCAAACAACATCCGTGCCCTTGAGGTCTTGCCAATAATTCTTTCTATTATTATTTTTTAATTATTAACATATAATGTATTATTTGTTTCAGGGGCACAGGTCTGTGATTCATTAGTCTTACACAACACACAGCATTCACCACAACATATACCCTCCCCGATGTCCATCACCCAGCCACCCTATCCCTCCTTGCCAATCATGCTTTAATTCTTTTTTATTTTCTTTCTTTCACATACTCATTTTTTGAGGCCTTACTGTGTCCTCGTGTTGCTGCCCTAGGGAACTTAGAGATTGGGGGTGAAGGTAGAAAATAATGTTTGGAGTGGGCTTGGTGCAATAAGAGACGTAAGAGCCCCGTGGGGTAGAGGCATGCTGGGTGACCAAGAAGGGCCCCCCAGAGTGGGTGGCATTTGAGTAGAAACCTCAAGGCTCTAAGGAGCCATGTGTGAAGACCTGGAAGCTCACTGTGCAGGTAGGGGGGACCCCATGTGCACTGTCCTTAGAACTGGAAAGAAAGAACCAGCCAGTGTAGTTGGAGCTCAGCCAGTGAGGGTCAAAGGGTGAGGAGTGAGGGGAGCTGCAGGGCTCTGACTGTCAACGTTTAAAGTTTGGGTTTTTTGTAAACACAAGGCGATGTGAGGGTTTGTGTGTGTGTGTGTGTGTGTATGTGTGTGTGTTTTTAGATTTTATTTAATTGAGAGAGAGCACAAGTAGGGGGAGGAGCAGAGGGAGAGGGAGAAGAAAGCTCTCCGCTGAGCAGGGAACCTGACCCCAGGACCCTGGGATCATGACCTGAGCTGAAGGCAGATGCTTAGGGGCACCTGGGTGGTGCAGTCGTTAAGCCTCTGCCTTTGGCTCAGGGCGTGATCCCAGTGTTCTGGGATGGAGCCCCACATCAGGCTCCTCCGCTGGGAGCCTGTTTCTTCCTCTCATACTCCGCCTGCTTGTATTCCCTCTCTCACTGGCTGTCTCTCTCTGTCAAATAAATAAATAAAATCTTAAAAAAAAAAATGAAGGCAGATGCCTAACCCACTGAGCCACCCAGGCACCCCTGATTTGAGGATTTTTAGCAAAGCTGTGGCTGTTTATACCTTTAATTTANAGCCCCACATCAGGCTCCTCCACTGGGAGCCTGTTTCTTCCTCTCATACTCCGCCTGCTTGTATTCCCTCTCTCACTGGCTGTCTCTCTCTGTCAAATAAATAAATAAAATCTTAAAAAAAAAAATGAAGGCAGATGCCTAACCCACTGAGCCACCCAGGCACCCCTGATTTGAGGATTTTTAGCAAAGCTGTGGCTGTTTATACCTTTAAAATACCGTCACTGGCCTAAGCCCTCTGAACTTAGAACCGACCTCCTGAACTCAAGAAACTCTAGAAGCTTCTGCCTGTCGGTCTTACATTTTGGAAAGGAGCTAACCAACTGCTGGAACAGAAAAAGAAGCATTTGAGGATGGTGCCTGCACAGATGATTCAGAAAGTGCTCAGCTTCATTATAATGGTAAATTTCCCCTCAATATTCATGTCAAGGCCTAATAAAAGGGGCCTGCTTCTCTTTGTTCAGGGAGTCAAGGCTTTGGAAGTCATTCCTGCAATCTCTTTGTACAAAGAAAGTGACCTTGTGAGGCAACCACCTAGTACAGTTTCTGTCTATAGCTCACCAAGGAGTGGACTCACTTTGTCGGTAATACTACTACTCTAGTAAGGGTGGAGGGTGGACTGCAGATGTTAAAAAGAAAACTGCAGGGGAGCCTGGGTGGCTCAGTCGGCGCCGTATTCATCACATTCACGCACCATTTAATAAAGCCAATTAGATCTTCAAATTTACTTGGTTGTATTTGGTTTGCTTGTTTTTAAATTTTTTTTAAATNTGGCTCAGTCGGCGCCGTATTCATCACATTCACGCACCATTTAATAAAGCCAATTAGATCTTCAAATTTACTAGGTTGTATTTGGTTTGCTTGTTTTTAAATTTTTTTTAAACTTCTTTTTTTTTTTAAAGGTTTTATTTATTTATTTGACAGAGATAGAGACAGTCAGCGAGAGAGGGAACGCAAGCAGGGGGAGTGGGAGAGGAAGAAGCAGGCTCATAGCAGAGGAGCCTGATGTGGGGCTCGATCCCATAACGCCGGGATCACACCCTGAGCTGAAGGCAGACGCTCAACCGCTGTGCCACCCAGGCGCCCCTGTTTTTAAATTTTTATTTTTAAGTAACCTACACCCAACGTGGGGCTGGAACTTACAACCCCAAGATCAAGGGTTGCGTGCTCTACTGACTGAGCCACCCAGGCATCCTTGTATTTTGTTTTTTAACACAGAGAAAGCAGGGACAGGGGGCTATCGCAGTAGCCTAAACAGAGCTGGTCGGGGAGATCCTGGTGGTTGTGTTCTGGCATCAGCGAGGGCTGAGTTTAGCTGGTGTCCAGGTATATATGTGGGAATGGTGGACAGTAAGTCTGTACAGTAGAAACACAGAATCCGGGGCCCCCTCCCAGACCTACGAACCAGAATCTGCTTTGTAACAAAACCCTGGGAGCGATCCACATGCCCCATGGATCACACTTTGAGTAACAGGAGTAGAGATTTGGAGCTTGATCACTGTACTGGGTTGAATCGTGTTTGCCCTCCCCTGCAAGATAGATTTAAGTCTATACCCCTGGTACATGTGATGAAAACAGAGCCTTTGAGGCGTAATCAAGTTAAGATGAGATCATGTTGGAGTAGGATGGGCCCTAATCCAATAACTAGTGTCTTTATACAAAGAGAAATTTGGATGCACGCACACACGCGCGCACACACACACAGAATGCCACTTGGTGACAGAGGCAGAGGCTGGAGTGAGGTAGTTGCAAGCTAAGGAAGACCAGGGATTGTTGGCAACCAGCAGAAGCTAGGAAGAGGTAAAAGAGGACTCTTTCCATAGCCTTCAGAGAGACAACGGTCCTGCCAATGTCTCAAATTTGGATTTCTAAAGTCTCTAAAACTGTGAGAGAACAGATTTCTGTTGTTTTAAGCCACCCAGTTTGTGGCCCTTGTGTAACGGCAGCCCCAGGAAACGAATAGAGGTCACATGATGGGTACAGCCTGAAATGGTTTTCTGAGGAAAGCACAGGGCGTGGGCCTGTCTTGGCAGGTGCTGGAGAAGCTTCTGGGTGTTCACAGGATAGCAGCACCCCCCCACCCCTGACCATAGACGTCAGCTCTTAACTAGGGACAGAGTCTCAGGCCCAGATTCTCACTGCAGCCCAGCCCAGACCTGCTTTTGTTTCTTTCCCTTCCAAGGCTTTGTCAGTCACTCTCAGTTCACGGTGCCTGCTGGTGGTGTTCAGTCTGGCCCTGCAGGGTAACATCTCACTCTGCTGTGCCTCCACTGCCCCGGGGCCCAAGAGTCACTCTGGGACCTGGGTGGGTGGTCCCAGGAGTTGATGTGGCATCCTGTTCAGGGAGCCCAGGAGGAAACTTTTCAGCAGCCCCCAGCCCTGTGTCTGGGGGAAATCCTGTTTTCTCAACCAAAAGAAGAGTTTTTTTTTTTTAAAGATTTAATTTATTTACTTGACAGAGATAGAGACAGCCAGCGAGAGAGGGAACACAAGCAGGGGGAGTGGGAGAGGGAAGCAGGCTCATAGCGGAGGAGCCTGATGTGGGGCTAGATCCCACAACGCCGGGATCACGCCCTGAGCCGAAGGCAGACGTTTAACCGCTGTGCCACCCAGGCGCCCCCAAAAGAAGAGTTTTGGTGACAGGATTGTTTAGGTCTCCTGGCGGGGGGTCTGCATCCTCTCGTGCAGCAGGGACACTACTCATGATCGGACTAGCAGCTGGCCTGCCTCATGCGCAGGGGACAGGCTAGGGCCACACGTGTTTGTCCTTCCTTCCTTCCTTCCTTTTCCTCTTCCTGCTTCTTATTTCCTTCCTTCCTTCCCTTCTTCCCACCCTCCCTTCCTTCTTTCTGTGTTTTTTTTGGTTGTTGTTGTTGTTGTTGTTTGTTTGTAGAAGGGGCTGAGGGATGGGGGTAATGGGAGGGGGTTACTGACACTTTGGGCGGGCGGTCTTCACTGACCTCTACTGTCCTGTGTACTCTGCCTTGGCACCCAACCCCCAGCTCTCAATGCCAGTGGCCCCCGTAGTCATTGTAACAACCAAAAGGCCTCCAGGCACTTCCACACACCCCTGCATGGACTACCGAGTGTGTGCCCACTGTGTGTCTTTCCCTTCCTTTTTCCCCCACTGACTTCCCATGCCACCCCTCCGTTGGAATGGAATGGTGGCATGTCATTCCCATGATGCCACCGTCCCCACCTATGGGCCGGAGCCCAGCATGGTGAGGGCTGGTGGTCAGGATATGAGGTGGGGCGGGTGGCAGAGCTGGGCAAGCAGCAGGGCGAGGAAGCTTGTGCTGAGTGGCCAGGGAGCTGGGCCTTAGGAGGAGAGGGTTTGTGGGGAGATGCTGAGGGCTGCAGGAAAAGGGACACAGACGGGCACCGGGAGGGAGTACTGGGAGGTGCCTGCTCAGCCTTGCCTCCCATTGCCTTCCTTTGTCCTCCTCCTTTCCCACCGCTCTGCCTGGGGGGGGGGGTCACCCAACAGGTCCACCCGGATGGTGGGCCCAGCTGTTGGAGTCAGTCTCTACAGCCCAGCCCTGCTGCCCTTTGCTTCATTACAGGGCTGTGGGAATGGCTGAAAGGGACAATCCCAGGGGAAGGAGGGGGAGAAACTCAACTGTGTCACTAGCCTCAATAGTGCGGCCTCGAAAGTGTCACCCAACAAACTCTGAAGTAAGTTTGCACACTGTTTAGGACCACATGACCTGAAGCCGTGAGGGAAATTTTCTTGCTCTGTCCTTGTGAATGGCTGTCACTTCTGCCACATCCTGACCTGTGCCAGATTCAACGTCATGCACACCAAATTCAGACCTTGTGTGGTGATGACCTGAGTGAAACTGGGTGGACACCTGGGGATTGGGGGTAGGAAAAGTGGGTTGTGGGGGTGGCCAGAAGGTCCAGGCTCCCTGTGAAAGTCCCAGAGCTGACTCACCAATCCCCTTCTCCATCCCAGGATCTTTTCTTGCCCTTTAAGTATGGGGTGTGAGTCGTGGTATCCTGGGTCCCCTGTCACGGGATCATGACCTGAGCCAAAGTCAGATGATTAACTGACTAAGCCACCCAAGTGTCCCTGATGTTTAGACATCTGAAAAAGCTTGCTGGCTGGAGAGAGACAGTCTCTCCCAGAACTAACCAATTTTTAGATGATTGCAAAAAGCTCTGCCTGGAGCACATCTTTCTTTCTTTCTTTTTTTTTAAATTTTTTAAATTATATTATGTTAGTCACCATACAGTACATCCCCGGTTTCCGATGTAAAGTTCGATGATTCATTAGTTGCGTATAACACCCAGTGCACCATGCAATATGTGCCCTCCTTACTACCCATCACCAGCCTATCCCATTCCCCCACCCCCCTCCTCTCTGAAGCCCTCAGTTTGTTTCTCATAGTCCATAGTGTCTCATGCTTCATTCCCCCTTCTGATTACCCCTCCTTTCTTTATCCCTTTCTTCCCCTACGGATCTTCCTAGTTCTTATGTTCCATAGATGAGAGAAATCATATGATAATTGTCTTTCTCTGCTTGACTTATTTCACTTTGGAGCACATCCTTCTTATGCCACTTCCTTATCCAGCCCATATGCCAAGTCAAGATTTTAGCCTGACCCTGAATCATGCCGCGGCCAGGTACCAGCCTAACGCCCATGAAGATTAATCAAGCCGGCCAGTCCTAAGCTAGTTCCTCTGCCCTGCCTTGCCTTTCCTGCAGAAACCCCCCAAAAGGCTCTGGTTCAGGCTTTCCCTCAGTCCTGCTTCTGCCTCCTGACTAAACCTGGTGCTTCCCCATGTGGTCCTCTTCAGGGCCTGGCGTGCCCTGTCCTCTTGGGAAATGTAAGCGTTAAATTCTTTCAATGACACCGACTTCTCCATGTTGTCACTCCGTCATCGCTTCTAAAATCCCGTGGGTACAAATGAGACAGAGTCTGAGGCCCGTCTCCTAGTCTCCCTCTTTCTCTGATTCCCTAATCCCTTTCCCTGGCTCTTAGACGGTGGCAACGACACCCAACCAGTATTGGGTTTCCACCCCTTTTTGCCCTTCAGAGAACCTTGCAGGAGTGCATCACCCCTTACATAGTTTTCCATGCTATCAGAGGAGGTATAATTTCCCCCTGAAACTAGCCTATAATGTTTGCAGTGTTAAAATTCACATTGGGAAGTGCAGCCAAGTTGGCTCCTTCAGGCTCTGGTGGGCAGGGGAGTGGAAATTAGTTTAATCTCTCTGGATAGTGATTTGGCAAAATATATCAAGAACTTTAAAAATAGGACCTATTAAAAATTGTTTTAAATCTTGATAAGGGCTTATAAAGATGTTTATCATAATGCTATTTATAACAGAAAGAACTGGAACCAAACAAAACAGCCTTTGATAAGAGACTGACTGGGTTAATGAATAATGACATGTTCATTCCACAAATAAATAGCATGACCCATGTCTACATTTTAGGGGGCCTGGGTGGCTCAGTCGGTTAAGCGTCTGACTCTTGATTTCAGCTCGGGTCACGATCTCAGGGCTGTGAGATCGAGCACTGCATCGAGGTCCACGCTGGGTGTGAAGCCTGCCTGATCCTCTCTATCCCTCTCCTCTCCACCCCAAAACACATTTACACATTGAAACAGAAAGTGATTGTTACAACTGTACTGAGGGGCAATTTGGTAATGTTGATTCATTCATCACAGATCTATTGAGTGTTTGACAGGCACTGAGAAAAGTTCTCAGTAGGGTGAGGTGAAGGGTAATTCAACCCCCTTAGGAGCATACTCTGGTTTCACTATGTAGAAATAATCAAGATGGAGATGATTTTCAAATAGAATTAATATTTCTATAATGTAAATCTATAAAGCGCTATCTTAATAGTTATAATCTTATGATGTTTCAATTTGAGCTGTGGGGGGATGGGTGAAATACGTGAAGGGGATTAAGAGGTAACAAACTTCCAGTTATAAAATAAATAAGTTATGGGGATGTAAAATCCATCATAAGGAATATAGTTGATAATATTGTAACAACTATGTATGGTGACGGATGGTAATTAGACTTATTGTTGACTTAATTGTACACCTGAAGCTAATATAATACTATATGCCAACTATACTTCAATTAAAAAATGCGCTTATAGGGGCATCTGGGTGGCTCAGTGAGTTAAACATCTGACTCTTGGTTTTGGCTCAGGTCATGATCTCATGGGCGGTGAGACTGAGCCCCACGTTGGGCCCTGCACTCAGAGTGGGGTCGGCTTGGGATTCTCTCTATCTCCTTCCCTCTCTGCCCCTTCCCTCACTGGTACTTGCATGCTCTCTCTAAAATAGGTAAATAAAATGTAAAAAATTACCCCCCTTCAGGTTATTGTGAAAATTCACAAAGGGAAACCTCACTAAAATGGGGCTGGGAGGTTTGGCAGGGAGAGTTCTCCTGCCCTACTACTGTAATCAATTGCAAGTCCAACAAGAAGAGACTGACCTTGCCTATGGACATTACTTTTACTACTCCAGCAGAAGGAAGAAAGGTTTTCCTCCCCTCCCAACTTCTCACTTTCCTCTACAAGAGCATTCTTCTCCTTTATCCTGCACACTTGCCTATAGTTTTGCCACAACTTGTTTGTCCTGGGGTGCAATTCTCTGTCATTTCCGAACAAACCCATCCTTTGCTGGTCAAATAACTGGCAGCTTTATTTTTAAGGTTAACATCATATACCTAAAAGCATTGAAAGCAGAAACTTGAAGAAATATTTGCACAGTTATGTTCATAGCAGCATCATTCACAATAGCCAAAAGGAGGAAATAACCCCAATTCCCACTGAAGGGTGAATGGATAAACAAAACGTGGTATATACCTAAAGCAGAATAGTATTCAGCCTTAAAAAGGAATGAGATTCTGACACGTGGTACAATAGAGATGAACTGATAAACTTTGAAATTATCGTAAGTGTAATAAGCCGGTTATAAAGAGAAAATACCATACCCCTTCTAGGAGGTAACTAAAAGACTCAAATACATAGGGACAGAAAGTAGGCTTTTGCACACATTTATAATTCTCCAAACTTTTAGAAATATGTGTTATTAATTCTAACATGACAAATGAGAAAAGACACTCTTAGGGGCTACTTACAACCGCTTAAGATTTTTCGAAAAAAGTGATTTGGCAGACACTTTATAAGGTAACAGTAATATCCACTTCACAGAAGTATAATGAAGATACAATGTCCTTCATGTAAAGTTTTAGAATAACCTCTCACACAAAGCAAACAAATTTCATCTAGTTGAAATAAGTAATAATTTTAATTCATTTGGAGAGCAGCAGCCTTACTGTGGAATTGTATACAATTTCTAGACATGAGAGCCTCCATTTTGAGAAAAGCTCCATTTTCCTTTCTATGACAAATGGCTAATGAACCCTTGAATTGGGAAAAAAAGGACCAGTCCAGGTGTTTCTGGGTGGCTAAGTCGGTTGAGCGACTGACTCTTGATTTCCCCTGGGGGCATGGTCTCAGGGTTTTGGGATCCCCAGACTCTGCTTTAGGATTTCTCTTCGTCTCCTTTCACCCCTCCCCCTGCTCGCTCCTGCTCTCTCTAAAATAAATAAATAAAGCAAAAACAAAAACAAACAACCCGGACTGGTCCAGAAGCCGTTGTTTCACAACCAGCTCTTCCTAAAGTCAACGGAAGCATGAGCTTCTCAATCTAAGACTCTTGGTTGCGGACTTTCTTTAGACGCAATAGTTAATAATGCAAACCAAGAATAACATTGTTTGTCAAGAACAATAGAAATAGACATCAGCGTGTAACCAAAAGCGGCCTAGCGCTTAGCCTGTTAGTATAAATTAACACTTTAAAAAAAAAAATCAAAGTCATGTGGTTCCCCCCCTCCAAAAAACCCACAAAAACCAAAAAACCGCCAAAAATCCCCAAAAATAAACCCTTGCTTTCACCCTGCAGACGGTACACTTTTTTGGCTATTGCTGGAGTCCGTGCACACTGAATTGCAGTTCTTTGATCTCAAACTCATTTGGCTCTCGTGTCTATTTTCAGGTTGACACAACGCACACATATACATTTTTATTTGTAGGGTCGATGTATGGGATAATATGTCTGCAAGGACAAGAAATCATTACGGAGCTTGCCTCAAGGGGAATTGGAATAAGGAGGTGTTAGTTTAGTGGAAGAGAAACTACCCACCACACACGCTTAAAAAATTAATGTAATTTAAATAAGTTATACTGTCATACAGAGAGGACGTTAAAAAATTTCGCTCGCAGCCCATCCCCTGCAATCACGGTCCCCCACACTTTTATTTCCCCTGTACTTTTTGCAAATAAGAATGCACTGTTTTTCTTGTTTCCTCACGAATCTCTCTACATTTTTCTGCACCTGGGTTTTTATGCATACGCTTCAGCATTGAAGCGTTTTCCCCCCGCATCCCGCTCAGCATAAAACAAATACATAAGATTCGAGCTCCGTTCGCTCGCACCATCTCCGAGCCCGCCCCGCCCCCTCAGGCCCACGTGCCGCGAGGGACCCTCCTCCCTGCCTCGAGGGCTGTTTCCGGCGAGGCCTGTCCGAAAAGTCCCCAGATGGAAGACCCGCCCACTCCTTTCCGCTCCGCCCCCTGGGTGCACGCCTCGGTGCCGGACACGGCACGCGGCACATCAGGCAGCACGGAGGACAGCCCGGTACCCGGCGCGCCGCGGACCTCGGAGGACCCCCGCGACGTCCGTAGCGTAGGGCCCGGTGGACGCGGCGGCGGTGGCTGGTGTTGCGACTGACTGCGCTGGTGGTCTCTGTAAAGCTTTTCGGCGGCCACACTCGCCGCACTGGCTGATTGTTGTGCAGTCGGCGCCATGTCTGTGAGCGAGATCTTCGTGGAGCTGCAGGGCTTTTTGGCTGCCGAGCAGGACATCCGAGAGGCGAGCCCCCTCTCTTCCCCTCCCCTTTCCTTGCTTGCTGGGCCACATCTCTCGGCCCTCCTTGTTGCTCTGTCTCGAGCGGTGGGGAAGCCTCCGGGGGTGGGTTGCTACCCCACTTGTTTCAGCTTAGGGCGTGTTCTTCCCCCACCTGAGATTCTGCTACCTTGTCCTGATTCTCTGTGTTCGAGTCTTGGCTCCTCAGTATCGCCAAACTGGTTTGAGTGTCAGTCTTCCTCCTTGTCGGCGCTTGTGTCTGTCGAAAGATCAGTTAGCGCCTGGAACTCTAGACAACTCGCGTTTCACGTGTTTGTTGTTGTTGGCTTAAAAGCACATGTGGCCTCTTCTCTTTAAAGCTTCTATGGGTTCTTATTCCACATAGAATAATAATTCAGACTCTACTGTGGCCCACAGGTGTCTCCTCCCCTTACCCCACCTCATTTTGCGCCATCTTCCGTTGTGTATTATGTTCAGTTTACTTCCCTTTCATTTCCCTAGTTCGCAGATAGTTTCTTGTCTTAGGACTTCTACATGTGCTGTCTGCTTTTCCTGGAATTCGCATCTTCCTTTCTTTTCCTGATTATCTTGTATTCATATCCTTGATTTCACAGTCCGTATGATCCTTTCTCTGTCGTGTTTTTAGTAGCGCATTCGCATTAAAAAAATTTGTGCGATCCGTATTTTTTAAACGCCTCCCTCCCGCCGTTATGCTCTAGACTGTGAGATGGAAAGGACTGTCTAGTTGGGTACCCAGTGTTTACACAATGCTTTGCACATAAGTATGCTCAGTGAACATTTGTGAGATGATTGAATAATACCCAGTCTTTGTATTGCATTGCGTTCTTTTTACAAATTACATTGAGATACTTTCTCTCTTTTAATATTTATAGTGTTTCAGTGGGATATTTGGGTTGGGTGGCGATTATCTTTTGAAGGCTTCATGAGGAATCTCAGCCTATTTTAGTAACCACCTGAAGCTCTCAGAGAGGAAAGAAGTGGTAAAGTCAGGATTCAAACCTGGATATTTTCTGCATCGGTTCATCCTTGTAAAGATTGTCAGAGTTTTGAATGTGTGTGAAGGTGTCATAGATATTTAATCTATGCTATCAGGTATATTTGCTTTGAGGTTCTGATAATAATTATGTTGAGTTTATCTATTACTTTGATTTTTAATCTCTCTAGGAAATCCGAAAAGTTGTACAGAGTTTAGAACAAACAGCTCGAGAGATCTTAACTCTACTGCAAGGGGTCCATCAGGGTGCTGGTTTTCAGGACAGTAAGTTCTTTTGATTTCGAAGGATTTTTTAAATCCAATTTATCAGTCATTTAAAAGAGTTATTTAAAGAGTTAATTTCCATTTAGAAAATATTTCACATCTGTGTCATTTTATTAAGAACAATGTCCCTCATGTTCTGTGGTGAGTAAAAATTGGAGAAGTAGGTGAGTTGAGCATTTTATATGTTTACAGAATTCTGTGTGTTATGGTTGATCTTCCACTTTCATGTAGTAACGTGATAATATAATGTGGTAATTGTAATTGCTTTGTAGCTCTGTTGTGTATCTAACTTTTATTCGGCTCTCTTGCTTTTTATTTTTTTTTTTNATCCAATTTATCAGTCATTTAAAAGAGTTATTTAAAGAGTTAATTTCCATTTAGAAAATATTTCACATCTGTGTCATTTTATTAAGAACAATGTCCCTCATGTTCTGTGGTGAGTAAAAATTGGAGAAGTAGGTGAGTTGAGCATTTTATATGTTTACAGAATTCTGTGTGTTATGGTTGATCTTCCACTTTCATGTAGTAACGTGATAATATAATGTGGTAATTGTAATTGCTTTGTAGCTCTGTTGTGTATCTAACTTTTATTCGGCTCTCTTGCTTTTAAACCCAATCTTTCATTCATTGAATATGGTTTAATATGCATTTGTAGATAAATGGCCAGTGTAAAATGTTCCTAACGTGTTTACAGTCAGCCTCTTCAATGGAGATCAGATATAAGTTTAAATATGGAACCTTCATTGTGAGATGTAGCCAGCACGACTGAAAGAGTTGAAATATATTTTCAGTCAGAGAGTGATATATTGTAATGTACAAGTGTCAGAGGCAAGTCATTTTTCTCAGTGATATGGAGTTGGTCAGTCAGATTGAGAATACTTGATAAAGTTTCTTTTTGACCAAATATGGGAGCTATGGTCAATTTTAGGTGTCTTTTAAGGACTGACTAGGAATAGCAGCTGGTACATGGCCCTTTAAGGATGACATTATTTAGGACAGCTTACTGACTTGTCTGCTAAAGTATTCCCTTTCAGCAAATTTTTGTCTATTTTTCAGTGTTGGTAAATCAGTAGGACACTAGAGATGAAATTTTGAGAGCCAGGTTAAAAAGTAGAGATGCATACCCTGCATTTGGTCATAAGATTTTTTTTTTTAAAGTTGATTTATTTTCAGATAGACTGCATAGATTATTAAGGAAGAACTGTATTTGAAATTTGATAAATCTTTCTTTATTATTATTTTTGATTATCTTTTTGTGATCAGTTCCAAAGAGGTGTTTGAAAGCTCGAGAACATTTTGGTACAGTAAAAACACATCTAACATCTTTGAAGACCAAGTTCCCTGCTGAACAGTATTACAGGTTTGTAAGAAAAATAGCATTATTTTATAATGTTAAGTAAAAGTGAAGGCAGGAGAAAAATTGTAGGTACTGAATGATTGCTTAGAACTAGGTAAAAACTTCTATGTAAAAGAATCAATGAAAAAGAGTCAAACTATTAATAGTGGTGGTATTTTAATGGTGACAGATTTGGTGATTTTATTTTTTTCCTCCCTCTTGAGAATTTTCCTAAGAAACATGTATCATTTATGCAATGAAAAAGGAATGAAAATGAAAAGATTTGTTGTATGAAGATCAAGTAAAGAATATATTTAAGTTACTGTGAAATTGGGTGAACTGTATCTGTGCTGTTAAAGTTGTGGGATTAGGTGGCAGTATATAAATGAATTGAGTGTTACCTCAGAGTTTAAATTTTACTGCCAAGTAGCATGTTTAGTTAATATTTTATGCTGTGTCTTGTTGAATCTATAGCACCATTAATTTTAAGAGTCACCATTCTTTTATGTACCACTAGGGAAGAAAATTTGCCAATCATAATTGTGAAATTTATAGATTGTAAAATGCATCCAAATTTCACAGATGTTAAACTGGAAAAAGCTGCATTTGGGTATTGATGAAATATGGTGAAGAAGAACCTAAGATCTTGTGTTTGTTTTCCTAGTGAAAAACATGTTTCCTAACGTAAAAGGTGTTCCGTTAAGACACGTGGGCAAAAAACAACATGTGTGTGGGAAGTGGATAATGTAACTTTACAGGATAATTTAAGGCAGGGGTTGGCAAGCTACCTGGGACCCGCTGCCTCTGGAAGCTAAGAACTGCTTATATTTTAAAGGGTTGTTAAAAAAACAAACAAACAAAAAACCAATCCCTGAACCAAAAAGAATATGTGATGGAGACTGGATGTGGTTCACAAAGCCTGTACTATTACTATCGGACCCTTTACAGGAAAAGTTTGCTGACGCCTGCTGTAGGGTAATAACGGGTGTATAGAGACGTTGAGCAATAGAATTGACAGGATCTTGAGAGATCATGTAGTTTGGAGGTCACACAGAGGTTGACCTGTGGGTGATTTGGCCCTTAGGGGGTTTTGTTTGACTTGTATTGATATTTGAAATTCAGAAGCCTAGCATTAATGTTTGGGGTTGTAAAATTTCCTGTTCCTTTTTTTGGGCTTCTAGCTCAGTTTAACTGCATTATCTTGAAAGTTTAAGTGTGTTGGTTTAGTGATTGCAATTGGTAGTCATTTCTTATATGTGTGAATCAGGCTTTTCTTGATACGCTACACTCAAATCGGAATGTGAGAGTAACTTAGGTGTTGAGGCTCACGTGCAGTTACAGTTCTCATCAATCCGTACTGGCCAGTTTTAATTTTTCTCAGAGCAGCATCATTGTTCTTACTGATTAAACTTCTAAAATACAGTTGTTCTTGTCATCCCTAATCTTAAACTGTAAATATTTTTACATTCATTAAAGTTGGCTCATGTTTCTCGTTTATTAAACTTATCATAAGTAATTGTTATAAATTTGAACTTGTGAAGCTTATACTGACTCCGTCTGATACATTTAAGTGTCATACTGTTCTTACACGTTTTATATTTTGGGGTTTCACATAGATTTGGTTTGAAAAAGCGTTCTGTTTCTAAAATGTTTGCGATTGTACTAAACTTATCTTTTTCAAGGCCCCTAATCCCGCAACCTAAATGAGCTTCTGTCCACGCAGATTTCACGAGCACTGGAGGTTTGTGTTGCAGCGTTTGGTCTTCTTGGCAGCATTTGTTGTGTACTTGGAATCAGAAACACTAGTGACTCGAGAAGCGGTTACAGAAATTCTTGGCAGTAAGTGTCTTCATTAGCGTTGGTCTGCAGAGTCAGGCATGGTAGCTTAATTTTTGTTGGGGGGAGCTGTTGCTTTTACTTTCTATTTGTTAAATGAGAACTAAATGGGAAACTAATGACTTGGAAACATAAAAGTAAAAATATGTGGTGGCTTGCTTTTTGTTCTCGAGTGTTTCTTTTAGTTTGTAAAATTTGGTTTTTAAAAAATCCGGGCCACAGAAAGTTAAAAGAAAAGTACAGTGAACACCTGTTTACACGCCTGCTTGTTATTATTTTGCTAGATCTTTCGGTCTTTTCACTTTGTGTGCATGTGTGTGTATTTGTGTGCATGTGTGGACCATGTGAAAGCCGCTTGTAGTAGCACGGCTTCTCCTTTAGATGCTGTGGCATGCATTGTCTGAAAACAAAAATATTCTCTCATAAAGCTAGGTAACATTCTTGTTGGTGTTACTTTTTGAGAGAAGAATGAAAGGAAAAATTGCAGGCTAAAGAGCTCAGAAATCCGCAATGAGGCCTAGTTGCCAAAAGTATGAACCCGTTAAAAACACAATTGTAAAAGATTTTCTTTCTTTTCCTTTTGTTGAGAGAAATTATATGTGTGCATATATATTTGTATATGTAGTATCTTATGTTTTTATGTTCAGGTTCTGTTCACATCATGACCTTATTTTTACTTTGGTATATTTTTAGTTGAGCCCGATCGGGAGAAAGGATTTCATCTGGATGTAGAAGATTATCTCTCAGGAGTTCTAATTCTTGCCAGTGAATTGGTAAGAAGCTTAGTGATTTACCATTTGCTTTTTTTTTTTTTTAATTATTTTTAAGTAGGCTCCATGCCTGCCATGGGGCTTGAGCTCACGACCCTAAGACCAAGAGTCACATGCTCCACCGACTGAGCCAGCCAGGCGCCTCTGCTGTTTGCTTTTTTGATCTTCCCACTTCACTGTCAGTTTTTAAAATGGGTACAAAACTTGAGGAAGTCTTTTCTAAGCCCCCTTTCGACCGCCAGTTCATCATCGTGCACTGTGTGTGTTAGGTTTTGCTAGTCGTCAGAGAAAGGCTAGCTGTGCATACTTACCAATGTGTGATTTTTAAAAGATAGTAATACCTCTTCCTTTCGAACTATTGGCAAGATGTATATATTCCTAGTAACTGTGTTAATACATATACTTGCTTTGGAGAACAATTTAACTGTATAACTATATATTATTTTTACCTATATTCTCTTAATGTCTCTCTGGAGAAATTGTCCTATGAAGAGAATTCTAAAGAACAAAAGACTGCTATGAAGGTGTTTACTGTAGCCTTTGTTCATGTTGATGAAAACATGTAGACAGAGAACTCCCAACAGAGAGGGAATGATTTCTTAAGACATGAAGTAACTTTGTAGTATTAAACAATTGTTAAAGTGTACGAAAGACAGTGTGAAAAAGTTGTGTGGCTTTGAGGGCTTTTAGTTGTGACTGGGAGGAAGGTGTGCTAAAGAGTCCTGTTGTGACATATCTGCGTTTGTCTTCCCTCCTGTAGTCGAGGCTGTCTGTCAACAGTGTGACTGCTGGAGACTACTCCCGGCCCCTCCACATCTCCACCTTCATCAATGAGTTGGATTCCGGCTTCCGCCTTCTCAACCTGAAAAACGACTCCCTGAGGAAGCGCTATGACGGCTTGAAGTATGATGTGAAGAAAGTGGAGGAGGTGGTCTATGATCTCTCCATCCGGGGCTTCAATAAGGAGACGGCGGCGGCTTGTGCAGAGAAATAGGAGGCTCTCCTCGTGCCTGGCCCTGCTGACCTCAGTGGTTGCCGGTGAGGGTGAGCCCGGTGCCTCTCAAGGTAGTTAGGATTGCCCCGTTGCTAAACACCGCGCTTTATTTTCTTAACCAGTGTGTGGTGTAAGTGTCAAAATTGAAACACTTTTTTGGGGGTAAACAAGATAGCCTTTACAAGGACAGATTTTCTTTGTTGTTTCAGTGAATTCGCTCTGTAATTCTGTGTATTTCAGTTCTGTCAAAAAGTGTAAATGTCAGTTTCTTGGTAAAGTCCTTTTCTCGCTTACCCCGATGCTGTTGATGTACTGATTGAGGAGTTTATTGTCTTGTGTGTCTTCCAAAAGTGATCCTTGGTGTTTTCTATGTCCCAGTTAGCCATCCATACCCAGGTGTAGCCTGGATACCGTATAAAATAGGTAATTAAAAAGGATGGTTGCCAAGCAAAGGACAACTTATTTTATATTTCCCTTCCTTATTTTAAGCCTCATGAGTAAATCAGATATTGAAATTTTTTGCAAGGGAGCTACAGCCCCAGGGTCTCTCTCACTGCCATCAAAATATAAAAGATGAAATTGCGAAGTCAAGTTCAATAGATTATTTTGGGACGTTTTGTATTGGGGATTGAGTAACATCTTATCATTTAGCTCTATTTACCAGGTGGAGAGTAGGGCTTCGTGTTTTACAACACCTCTGTTTTCTGATGTTGCCTTAACATTCTGCTCTTGCAGCAACTTAAAAATCGTTTTCACACACATCTTGAACTAACACTTCATATAATATATTTTTAAGCTATGAAACCTTTTTCCTAGCAGCCAGCTAGACCGTCTGGTCTGAGACTAAAACCACCCAGTCAGGTTAATTAGTAATACCCTGACTGGTATGTTTGGAGAGAAAAAGTGCTGTGCTTTGTCTGGAAAAAAGAGAAAACCTTGGTATAAAAAAGAAGGTCCGCTGATTTGGTACTGTTTTTGAGAGTAAGCAATTTTAGGTTGTTGGCAGCTATTCCAACAGTCAGGTTTTAGACTTACAGTTTTGGGCAAGTTACATAAACCATGTTGGCACCCACCTCCCCCTCCTTGTTTTCAGGTCGGCTAAGAATACTTGCCATGTAATTTTTGGTGGTTGAGTTGAAATGATTTAAAATGGTGACTTAACCCACAGTGTTTTGGAGCTCACTGAAAGGAAGGTGCTAGTGTTTCCAGAATAATAGGAAGTATTTAGAAGTATCATCCTCATGTCTGATACCAGGCTTTCTGTTTGAGCAGGAGAAGGTTGGGCATTGCTGTCAGAGCCGTGATCAGGCCAAGTTAAGGACTGACCAAATTTTCCATCCTGAGGAAAGAAGTAGAAACAAAGCATAAATTGCTGTGCATTTTTGGATTTTAGAACAAGTTTCTTGACCGCTCTTTCTGCAGGATAGTTTGTAGAAAGAAGAAAGGTGTTCTGGTGTTTGAAGTGCCTAGGGCGGTCATCTAAAATGTGCAGTGATAGCACTGCCTGGGTTGAGCGTAAAAGGCTTCTAACTACATGATCAGACATTTGAGGTTAGTTTGTAATAGTTTTCTTCTCTGTGGAGAATAAATTCTAAAGGTGTTTTGAGGCTGAAGAAGACCAGGGGTGATAAGCACATACTGCTGTGTAACAGTTAAAATTATCAAGAGACACCAACCATTCAGAGTTAAATTAAAAGTATTGTAATTGAACGTATTGAAAGCCTCGGCTCTGGTTTTAGTACACCAGAATTGTTCTTTTCAATTTTAGAGAATTGAGGAGTTTAGAGAAAGTAGAGATGAATTAGTGGATGTTTTCTTTATAAATTTATTTATAAGAAGAGAACCCATAAAAACTTCAGAAGATTTGCCCTGTCTTAAACTTGAATTATAATATTGGTAATGCTTAAGAGAATTTAATAAAGAACAAAAGCTTCTTTGGCAGTGTTTCGAGTCCTTTACTTAAAGAAGTGGCTGAAGAGATGAGGTGATCTGCAGGATGCCGCTGGCATAGTTCATAACATGTGCTGCGAAATCATGGCTTTCTTGGTTCTTGGTCTGGACTCGGCTGTACCCCTCAGGTCATTGTGTGCCTGACACCAAACCTGAAACAATTTGTTTTTTTAGTATTCACCGTACTGAACATTAAACAAATAAAAACGCCCCTTTCCTCCAAACAAAAGCAACAAACATTTAAAAGGGGGGCGAAATTGACTGAACTGGTGGTTTGAATGAGCAGGGGGTGAGGGAGAGGAGAAAAGGGAGTGTAGCGTAAATGTCAGGTTTCTGGTCTGGAAGACTAAGTCGAGTCAGATGCTGTCAGCTCAAGTAGGGTGTGTGGGAGGACTCTTGGATGTGTTGGGCTCATGATGCTTGTAGAGCACGAGGTGGAGGTGGCCCCAGGACGCTGGGTGTGAGGGGAGCCTAGCCAGCTTGGGATAGCTTTAGGTAGTGATAGTGTGTATGTGGGAGATGGGTCAGGAGAGCGGGTAAGATCGCCCTGGAGAGCACGTAGAATGAGAACAGTAACGAGGTGAGGACAAAACCCTGATTCACAGCAGGGTCTAGTGAGTTAGGCAGAGGAAGAGACCATGAGGAAATGGAGAAGGGGTTATAGAGACTGACGGAGAGCAATGAGAGTAGCTTGTCACAGAAGCCAGAGGAATAAAGAGGGGCTTAGAAGGCTTTTTAGGGGTAAGGGATTTAAAACGCATACTTTTGCAGTTTGAGAGCCTTGTGACTTCGTCAGGCGAGGCTAGGTTATGCTTTGCTAGCAACCCCCAAAACTCCTGGGCATAGTACAGAGGTAATTTCTTATACCGTATCTCTTGTAGGTTAGCCGGGGGATCTGTTCCACGTTGTCCTCATGTAGCTGACAGAGGAGCCAGCCGCTGGACCGTTGCTAGTTGCTGTGGGAGAGGGAATCAGTTGTGGAGGGTCGTACACAAACACATGTTCTGGTGTCCAAGTGACCTGTCACTTCCTCTCAGAGTTCATTGATTAGAACTGGGTACTTTGCCCTGCTAAACACCAAGGGGGCTAGGAGTGAAATCCCACCTTGAGGGATGGGAGTCGGCAGATGGAGGGTCAGACAAACTAAATGTTGAAAGTTGTGGGCAATGTGTAGTTCTTTCGGTTAAGTGAGTAGTAGTATTTCTGGTCACATATAAATTTCACTGGGCTTGGGAGGGAGAGTTGCTGTCCCAGGGCCTCTCTTAACCTGTTGGATGACAAGAGGGTGGAGCCATCTGTAGTTGTCCCCTCTGCTGTGGAACGTTGTTTCCTGTTTGAAAGAGATTCCTCTGGCATGTGCATTTGCATCGGTTCGTGTATGAGTGTTTTAAGCCAACATTCAGTGAGCTCTTGCATGTTCTAAGGACTGGGCTAAACCTTTTATCCAGACCATCTGATTGCATCCCCGTGTAACTGTGAGGTAGCTGTCGCTGTTTTCCCATTTTAGACCGGATGCAGGCTTAGAGAGAGGGCAGTCCACTTGCCCTGAGTTCACAGTTATGAAGCGGAGGAGCTGTGATTCGAACACACTCCGCCTCTGCATCCACATACACCGTCTCTCCAGTGATGCTTTTGGTGGCCTCGCTCTGTAGCCTGACTTGGCAGAACCCAAGTCCACCAGTAGTGACGAACACCGTGTATGTGTAGCTTTGGGTCAGGGGCAGTTTGTGTTAAAAATTAGCATAAAAAACGAGTGGGAAACTAGGTCTGTGCCCTCAAGATGTTTAGGGTCTAGTTGCAAGCGAGAAGGTGGTGAGAAAGATACAAACAGGTAAGAGATTAAATAGTCACCTAGTATTTGAGTGCCTACTATAATTTCTTGGAATTTTTAACAGCTTCATTGAAGTACATTTTACAAATAAAATTGACTCAAATCAAATGATTTAATTTATAAAGTAGTGCAACAATCATCATCTATCAATTTTAGAATATTTTTTATCATCCAGAAAGATCCCAGCCCCAGGCTACCACTAATCTACTTTGTTTTCATAAATTTACCTTTTCAGGGTATTTCATATAATGAAATGATGTAATATGTGGTCTTCTATGTCTCACCTTTAGCATAATGTTTTGAAGGTTTATCCATGCCATAGCATGTGTTGGTAGTTTGTTCCTTATCCCTGAGTGGTATTCCTTTGTATGGGTATTCCACTTAGAACCACTCATCAGATGAAGAAGGCTTGAGTTTCATAATGTTGCTTTGAGCGTCCTTGGGCAAGTCTGTGGTATGAGTGGGTTTTTCTTTTGCATAGATACCTAGGAGTCTGGTAAAAGTGGTGATTTTATGTTTAGCTTTTGAAGAGACCGTCAACCTGTTTTCCCTTCAGCAATCTGTGAGTTCCTTACTACGAGTTAAAATTCACGTCAGTACTCGACAAGATGTTATGCACCGTCACTGCTAAATAATTTGTGAACAGTCGCTATAGGAATTTAGGTATAGTCTGAACCGGTTCATGAAAGAGGTAGGATTTAGATGTGTGGAACTAAGAGGAGAGCATTTCTGGGGGGACAGAATTGAAACCAGAGCAGAAATGGTAGAGGTGTACCTTGGAAATATCGTGGATTCAGTTCCAGACCACTGCAATAAAGCGGGTATTGCAATAAAGCAAGTCAAACGGATTTTTTCCCAGTGCCTATAAAAATTACGTTTATGCTGTACTGTAGTCTATTGTCTGCAATAGTATTATGTCTACAAAGTACATACCTTAATTAAAAAATACTTTATTGCTAAAAATGCTATCATCTGAGCTTTCAGTGAGTTCTGATTATTATCACAGATCACCATAACAAATATGAAAACGTTTGAAATACTGTGAGAATTACCAAAACGTGACAGACAGGAAGTGAGCAAATGCCACTGGGAAAATGGGGCCGACAGATTTGCTCGACATGGGGTTGCCACAAACCTTCAGTCTAAGAAATGCAGTATCCGCACAGTGCAGTGAGACGAGGTACGCCTGTGTTAACTGAACAGGGACAGGATGTCCCACACTTAATTGCAGGAGACAGTCTGCTGATGTTGGACTGTTAGGTTTAGAAAAGCCTGAATTGAGAGGTTAAGGAGTTTGGACTTTGAATGATAGGCATTGGGGGGCTGTATGGGTTTTTCCTTTTTTTTTTTTTTTGAAGTGGGGAGGGAGCAACTTTGGAGTCGGACAGCCGCAGTTTAGAATGCTGGCTGTCATGTTAACCAATAAAAAAGACCAAAGGCAGGGAGACCTGTGAGGAGGCGCTTGCTGTCTCTGAGGTTGTAAAGGTCAGCTTGGGTGGCTGGTGGTGGGCCTGACCGGATGCAGGTACAGTACGTAGAGGAAGAAGGAGTCAACTTGGAGTCGGGGGTGGGGGCGGGGGAATGCTGTGGACTGAACTGTGTGTGTCGCTTCACATTCATACAATGAAGCCTAATCCCCAGTTGGATGATGTTGGACGTGGGGCCTGTGGGAGGTGATTGGGTCACGAGGGTGGAGTGCTCATGAATGGGATCAGTGCCTGGAAAGGGACTCAGAGCTTCCTCATGCCTCCACCACAGGAGGACAGAACCAGGAGACGTGGTCTGTGAGCCAGGAAGTGGGCCCTCAGCAGTCACCGAATCAGCTGACCCCCTGATGGACTTGGTCACGGATCTGTTGTTTAAGCCATCCAGTCGGTGGTGGTTTTGTTATAGCCGCCTGAACGGACTAAGACAAGGGAAGAGCAATTGAGGAGAATCAGAGATGGCTGAGCTGAATACTGAATTCCTACACACGTAGGAAAGCGGGAGCTAGTTTCTGGGGGAAGATGAGGTCAGTTTGGCAGGTGTTGAGTTTACTGTGATGGGCAGGTGTTTCACCAGCGGCTGTACTTTTTGGAGTAGAATTTAGGGCCCTCAGTGGAGCTGAGGGAGTCCTTGAGATTGGGTAGAGTGGATCTGTGGCTTTGGTTGGGGAGGAGCTTCTGGAGGCAGGGAGAAGTCTGGACGATAATCAGGCCAGAGAGCCCCTGGAGGGGGTTGAAGACAATGAGGGGAAGACGGGAGAGGAGTAAGCCGGAGGCTCTTGTCATTCTCTCTAGGTCAGGTCTGTTCCAAGCAGGAGCCAGGACCTCTCCCATTGCCATAGAAATCCTTTACTTACCATAAAGACTTAAAGGCTTTTGACCGAAGGAAAATAAATCTATAAAAATATGTAGAACCCCCAGAGAAGAAAGTTGGTCTTGTTAGTTACTTTGTGATTTTTTTTTTCCTTATTTACCCTGTTTCTTAAATTAGTTACTCATGATCATCTGGTGTCATTTAATATTAATTAACATTTACCCACAGCCATCTGCTCTGGCTGGAGTTCTGTGTTCATCCATTTCAGCTGTGTGTTTCAGTGACAGGATGCTGGCCTTGCTATCCGGATGTGCCAGCTGGACTTGCCAGCAAGACCAGTTCAGAAGTCAGGAGGGGACTTCAGCTTCCTTTGCCTTCCACTGATGAACTTTTTGCTCACCCTGGCAATTGAAGTGAAGCCAGAGCATTTTTCTCAGGAGATACAAAGGGCTGGGTGTTGTTTTTGCTTTCTGGGGGAAGACTGCAAGATTGTTTTAATCATTAAGGGGTTGTTTGGGGAGCAGAGTCCATGGATTGGCCCTTCTACTTTGATAAGATGCCAGTTCATTAGACCCAGAACTGACACAACTAAGATAAAGACCCATAATCAGTTTTTAAAAAGACCGACATCAGTAAACTTGAAGGCTTCTTTTCTTTGCATCAAGAAGTTAATTTTTAAATCCCCAAGAGGAGGAACAAAGGATCAGAGGGATGGCCCTAGGTTCTCTTCTTCAGCTGTGGCTAGCAGAACTTGGCCGTCCGTCTTTTGGGGACTAGTCTTGGGGGTGGGCATTAGTAGGGAACAACATGAGTCCAACAGGGTTGGGTGGCTTAGTGAGGCTTTCCATGCCCCACCTACCATCCCACCTGTCACAGGACAAGGACAGAACTTCATCTTGTTTTTGTTTTTTTTAGAGAGGCAAGAAGAGGAGAGGCAGAGGGTGAGGGAGACAGAGAATCTTAAGCAGGCTCCATGCCCAGTGCAGAGCCCTGTGTGGGGTTCAATCTCACAACTCTGAGATCGTGAGCAGAAATCAAGAGTCAGACGCTTTACTGAGTGAACCACCCAGGCACCCCATGACTTCATCTTATCTAACGAAACTGGCCAAATGGGCGCCTGGGTTGTTGGGCTGTGTTCTGCCTTGTGTCATCAAACAGCTCTAGCCTTTCCTCAAACTGAAAACAGCCTGGAAATCTGAATATTTCCAAAATACCCTCACTGAGGAAAACAAGAGGAAACAGGAGCTGACTGCAGAAGAACTTTGACTTTGATCCTTGTCTATTTTATGCACATTGGAAGGAAGGAATAAGTGATACCACCTAGTGTTCAGTCAAAGGTATGACAGGGGTTGTGGGGACACTTTGGGGAACATGTAAACGTGCATGCCATTGCTTGATGACCCATTTTATACAGTTTTCTCTGTAGACTTGTGTTACTTTTGGGATTACAAAAGATTTAAGTAAACATTGTAGTAAGTTCGGAAATGACAAAATCTCTTAAAGGTTCCTATGTATTTTTTGCATTGTGGTCTATCCTGAATATACTATTGACTTTCAAAACTTTGGAGGTATTTGTGGATTCTGCTGTTAACCGTTGATCAGAAGTACTGTCGTTTAGCTCATGGCTGTGTGAATGTCTGTTCATTGTCCTAAGCTCCTTTCACAGAGGGACAGATGGCTGTACCCGAGGGTCCGTGGAGATGCTCAGGTTCCATGGTCCAGCTTCTGCTTCCCTTCAGCAGCACCTTTTACGTGGCTGGCATCAAAACTAACATGCTATAATTGGATTTTATAATTTTGTAATTGGGTCTTACCATTTCCTGTGAAGTTCAAAAATAATTTTTGTCACCTTCTGCCTTGTCAGAGTGTTTTTACATTTACATTTCATCACAGCCTCTGACTTGCGAAGCTGACCTGTTCTGTGTGACAACTCAGGAGGCCTGGACAGATGGAGGAGGAAGTGTTCTCAGGGGCTTCCCTTCTTTCTTCCTTAGCCTGTCTTCTCTGGGCCGCCATCTTGCACTCAAGCTGATGTGCTTGTGCTCTAGCCTTGAATTCTGATCACCACTTGGTGCTGCTTTGGAAAACAACCTGGCAGTTCCTCAAAAAATTAAACCTAGAGGTACCATAAGACCGAGTGTTTCCATGACTAGATATATCCTTGAGAGCTGAAAAGTCTCCGTATGAGTCTATACAGAGACTTGCACATGAATATTCATAGCAGCGTTATTCATAATGGCCTAAGAGTGGAAACCATCTCACTGTCCATCAACTAGTGAATGGGTAACAAAATGAGGTATTTCCCCACAACGGAGGTTATTAGGCAATAAGGAATGAAGTACAGATACGTGCCACAGCATGGATGAACCACGAAAACATGCTAGGTGACAGAGGCCAGTCACAAAAGACCACATGCCATATGATTCCATTTACATGAAAGTCCAGACTAGCGAGGTCTGTGGTGACAGAAAGATTAGCGGTTGCCATGGGACGGGGAGGGAGAGCGGGAAGTGACTGCTAATGGATGTGGAGTTCCTCTCTGGCGAGATGAACACGTTCTGGAAGCAGTGGTGATGGTTGTACAACCTTGTGAATAGACTAAATAGCAGTGAACTGTACTCGTTAAAGGGATGAGTTTTGTAGTATGCAAATTATATCTTAATAAAAACCCAGAACTGATCTTGCCATTTATCTTCGCCAATTGCTGCGTGTGGTTTCTGTCGGTGGCGCTGTGGGGAGGGGGGGCACCAAATGCCGGGTGCTGTGTGGGGGGCTCACATGAAATATTCCATTTAATCTGCCCAGCAGCATGTGTGTTGGCTGTTTGTCTCCACTTAGGAAGAAACTGCAGTTTGGAGCACAGGGGGGCCCTACTTGCTGTCCTCCACCCTGTCTGTGGTTCCCATCCAGCTCAAGCCTGACTGGCCCCAAGCTCTTCTCATACGTTCTGTCTCCGGGCCACTGAGGCCCAGCACATGGCACCCAACTTTGGCTCTTCTCCCTTGTCTCTCCACCTGCTTCTGAGTAGAGTTCATTTCCTCCATGCCTCTTGAGCATTTTTTCTACACCACGTTCCTAGATCAGAAGCCCATCACTTATTCCCAGTCCTGTTCCAAGGGCCCATTAGTCTCCTGTCTTCCAAACTGTTATTCCTCAAATCTACCCAGTACCCTCAACATTGTGAAGTCTGAGTCTTCAAGTCGGATCACTTGCCTGCTCTGAAACAATGGCTGCCTGTGTTCCGGTGGATTGAGGGGACACTCCTTAGGCTGGCATCCGAGGGTTTAGACAGTGGTGCTCCCTGCCTGTTTGCCCACTCCTTCCTGCACATCCCAGAACACTACCCACTGCTTCCGGGAGCACGGCCACAGTGGGTTGGAATCCACAAAGGCTCTGCTGACCGCTCAGGAGAGAAGCGTACCTTGACAACTCAACGGGGCAACATTCGGAGGCCTTTAGGGTTCCTCAGCGTGTGTGAGGAACAGAAGAGCAGTGACTTTCAACTGGGGGCAGTTTTGTCCCTTAGGGGACTTCTGCAATGTCTGGAGACATTAAAAAAAATTTTTTTTTTGTTTAATCAACACAACGTGGGGAAAGGACTACTGGCATCTAGTGGATAGAAGCCAGGGATACTGCTAACCATCCCGTCACGACGGCTAACCATCCCGTCACGCACAGGACAGCCCACAGCAAAGAATTCTCAAGTCCTAAATGTCAGCAGCACCAGGGTTGAGAAACTAATGAGCTAAAGCAAATGATTTTACTGTTGAGATACAGTAAAGAATAAATGAAAATACTAAGTGATTTCAGATGTGTAATAAAGATTCTTGCATATTGGCAAATGCAACACAGGAAGGCCACGGGGAGTTGTGGGGCTCAGTGGTGGGTTTGGACACCAGCTAAGCACGTGATGCTCTTTTCCAGGCCCCTCCCCCAGCACCGTGGTGCCTGACCGTTCGCTGCATCATAGCTTGTAATGCACTGAGTTAGATTGTGTTGTACTCGCCCGTGTTCTTGTCAGCCTTCTCCGCTAGATCTGAGTTCTTCAGGGGCAGGCTTGCCGTCTTGCTCGGCATTGAATGCCGAGCTCTTGTGCTAGCGCCTGGCACGTAACAAGGCTCAACAGGTATTGTGAGATCGAATGGAATAGGTGAAGCACGTAATTCAAATTTTATCTCAGCAAAGGGAAAAAGTGTTACTGTTTGGGGACTTTTTTTAGCCTTTGGAGAAAAGATAAAACAGAATGCTAACCCCTCGGATGTCCAGAACCCTTCTGTAGGCCTCTCTGTACGCACAAAGAACAGAGTATCACAGCGGTCTGGCATCTTGCCTCTCTTCTCTGAGCCTCGCGTATCATGCTGCAGTTAGAGTGGGCTGTTGCCTCCGGAGGGAAGTGGGTAGGAAGGGCTGCAGAGGAGACCCTAGGAAGGGCTGAAGGATCCAGTACCCTCAGGAAACAGGGGTGGCAGATTCAGATCAGGGGTTGTGGCCATTCCAGTATCTAGATCGGGGTCAACCACGGCCCCACACTAGAGACATTGGGAAAGATGTACATACTGGGGAGAGCCTTGGAGACAAGAATTGGGGTGAGGATCAGTGTTCAGATCTCTGCTTTTATATATTTATGTGTATTTACATACATATATATTTACATATATATGTATACATGTCGGACTTTTTATATATATTGGACAGCTTGGAGCTGTCTTTGTTCCCATTAATTGGGGAACCGATAGGAAAGATCCACATAAATTCTGTAATGCAGATTATTGCTATCTTTTGGCACATTGGGGTGGCTTTCTTCCTGGGTATATCCTGCAGGTTGTACATCTGATCACTCCTTATGATTAGTTAGAAACCTTTACTTGCAAGAATTATAAACCATTAAAAAAAGAATTTATTGGAAAGATATGGAACAGTCTGTAGAAGCTATTCAAAATCTTATGGACTGCACTTTTTTTAAAAAATTGTGGTTAAAAGGTATATAACAAAATTTACCATTTTAACCATTTTTAAATGTTCAGTTCTGTGGGATTAAATACGTTTACATTGTTGTACAACCATAAACATCATCCATTTCCAGAACTTCGCCATCTTCCCAGCTGAAACCCTGTACCCATTAACTCCCCCGTACCCCCTCTCCCCAGCTTCTGGCACCCACCATTCTACCTTATGTTTCTATGAAGTTGACTATTCTAGGTCCCTCATGTGAGTGAAATCATACAACAGACAGTGATTATTGGCTTATCTATCGCTTTTAGAAAAAGCCTTTCTCTGCCCAAAGTTAAAAAACAGTAGAGGGTCACTAGTAAGTTAAAAAATATGAGAACCTGTAATAAATAAAATGAAAATCTTATTTCAACCAATGAAGAAACCATTGTTAAAATTTTAGTTTATAGGGGCGCCTGGGTGGCTCAGTCGTTAAGTGTCTGCCTTCGGCTCAGGTCATGATCCCAGGGTCCTGGGATCGAGCCCCGCATCGGGCTCCCTGCTCAGTGGGAAGCCTGCTTCTCCCTCCCCCTGTCCGCCTGCTTGTGTTCCCTCTCTGGCTGTATCTCTCTCTGTCAAATAAATAAAATCTTTTACAAAAACCTTTTTTAGTTCATAGTCTTCTGATTTTCTTCTGTATCTTTTAAAGAGTCATATTGGAACTCCACAGTTTCCAGTTTTCCATTGTTACAGATAATAGTGTTATGAACATCTGTGTACAATCTTTGGATTGCATCTCTGAGATTATTTCCTGAGGATAGAATTCTAGGTCATATTTTTGGACTAAGATTATAAATAGTTTTAAGACTCTGTTAAGTACATAATTTCAAATTGTTTTCCAGAAATGTCCCAGTGTATGCTTTCCCAGTGTATGTGAAAGTGGCTGTCTCACCACATTGTCACGAGTGTAGCTTATTTTTTGTTTGAAAATTTTGCCTAGGGTCGCCTGAGTGGCTCAGTTGGTCAAACATCTGCCTTCAGCTCAGGTCATGATCTTGGAGTCCTGGGATCAAGTCCTGCATCCAGCTCCCTCTCCCTCTCTTCCCGCTGGTGTGCACACACGCTCTCTCTCTCTCTGTCTCGTGCTCATTCTCCCTCTCTCTCTCAAATAAATAAAAAATCTTTAAAAAAATAAACATTTTGCCCACTTTTACCAATTTATCTTGTTACCATTTTGTCTTTTCCTTAATACCAACATCTAAAAATATCCACTTTTAATATTTGTGTGGTTCTAAATTTTACAGAAAATAGCATCATATTCTACATTCTCTTTTGTAAATTGCTTCGTTTAAATTTAGAAATACAGCGTAAATCTTGGTTTCAGTATATTTTTTCTATCAACATTATTATTTAAAAAATTTCATTAGTTCAAAAAACTACATCAATAGTATGCTCATTATAAAAACCCAAAAAATTCACGAGTATGAAAATTAAAAAATAATTACACTTTAATGACATTTTAAATGCAAATGTAAATATATAAGCTTCATATTTGTCAATTTCAACAACATCTGTTCATAGTATACGTTTTATTTGCAGTTTACTTTTTTTTTTTTTTAAGGTTTTATTTATTTATTTGACAGCGATGGAGACAGCCAGCTAGAGAGGGAACACAAGCAGGGGGAGTGGGAGAGGAAGAAGCAGGCTCATAGCAGAAGAGCCTGATGTGGGGCTCGATCCCATAACGCCGGGATCACGCCCTGAGCTGAAGGCAGAAGCTTAACCACAGTGCCACCCAGGCGCCCCTGCAGTTTACTTTTTGTATCAACATTTTATCAGTCAGCATGGCAGGACATATGGATTTGTCTCATTTTTCCTTTTTTTTAAAGGTCTATTTATCTTAGAGCATGTGAGCGAGCAAGTGGGGGGAGGGGCAGATGGAGAGGGAGATAGACAATCTTCAAGCAGACTCCCCACTGAGCAGGGAGCCTGATGCAGGCTGATCCCAGGACCCTGAGATCATGACCTGAGCCGAAATCCAAGAGTCGGCAGCTTAACTGACCGAGCCACCCAGGTGCCCCCCCTTTTTTAATTGCATGATTGTTCATAGTGTGGCTATGCAATTTAATCATTATCCCTTTCATAGATATTAAGGTGTCTTAAGTTTTTTTCTGTTATAAATAATGCTCTAATGATAGCCTATAATGTATTTAAAAACAAAACAAAACAAAGTGTAGGAGGCACCTGGCTGGCTCAGTTGGTGGTGCACACAGCCCTTGATCTTGGGGTTGTGAGTTCAAGCCTGATGTCAGGTGTCGAGATTATTTAAAAGTACATCGTAAAAAAATAAAAAGAAATCATAGGATGGATGAATAATTTAATGCTATTGTTAAACATTTTGGTTGTTTTCCTTTCTTGCTTTCTTAAAAAATTTTCCTTTCTTGCTTTCTTAAAAAATATTTATTTACGTAATCTCTACTCCCAGCGTGGGGCTCGAACTCACAACCCTGATACCAAGATTCACATCCTCTTACAACTGCGCCCCCCAGGCGCCCCCCTTTTTTGCTTTTTAGACAAATCTCTGGGAATAACTAAATATTGCCCTAAGATCGCTAGGGTGCATTCGCCGTTAAGGGTTTTGCTTATATTACAAAACTGTCTTCCAGAAAATACACCAGTTTGTACTCCTGTCATCTACTCGCCCAGACTCTCCCCATCTGTGGGTTTTACATTCGAAAACAACTGACCAGAGAGCAAATCACAAGCTTTGGTTCCACGCCAGTCACCTAAAGTAATGGTGGGGTTTATGGTTGGAATGCTGAAGTCTCCCTGAAAGGAAGTCAGGACTTGGAGCTGGGGCCAGGGACTTAGTAGTGACCCCTGATCCCTGACTCTCAGGGTCTTCCCATGACCCTTCTGAGGCTTCTAACCCCTCCTGTCCCGTTCTCTGCTCTGGGGCTGGCTTCCCCGCCATAGCCCCTTGTCTTCTCTCTGTGACCTGGGGATGCCAGGGCCTCACTCTGGCGCTTACCCTGTGTGTGTTCTCAGATTCATGCGCTGTCTCTTAGTTAAATGATTGATTTCTTTTTTTTAGATTTAATATACATGCATTCAACAGAGATTAGATTAGACTTGACATAGATATTAAATTTAACACAGTAGAGTGTTACAGATGAATTTCTACCCCTGATGATACTGATACCAAGATACAGAATGCTTCCAGTTCTCCAGAAAGCTCTTGTGTACCCTCCTCATACAGGCCCTGTCCCTAAAGCCAACTGGCATTCTTTTTTTTTTTTTTAAAGATTTTTATTTATTTATTTGACAGAGATAGAGACAGCCAGCAAGAGAGGGAACACAAGCAGGGGGGAGTGGGAGAGGAAGCAGCAGGCTCATAGCAGAGGAGCCTGATGTGGGGCTCGATCCCATAACGCTGGGATCACGCCCTGAACCGAAGGCAGACGCTTAACTGCTATGCCACCCAGGCGCCCCCCAACTGGCATTCTGATTTCTATCACTGTAGATTTGTTCTGTTCGAGTTTGTATACATGGGCTCAAACAATATGTATGCTCTTGGTCTGGCTTTTGGTCATTACGTCTTCAGGATTCAGTCATGACGTTGTGTGGGGCAGCAGTCCTCTCTCAGTCTCTCTCTCTGTTTTGCTCTCTCGGTGTTCACAGCATGAATACACTGATTTTAAAATCCATTCTCCTTTTGGTGGGCATTTGAGTTTCCGGTTTTGGTTACAATGAACAAAGCTACTATGTATTTTCTTGTATATTTTTTGAAGGGTCTAGGCCTAGGAGGGGGGTTTCTGGGTCATAGCATAAAGGCCAGTTTGGCTTGAGTGGATGCTGCCATATTGTTTTCTGAAGTGGTCGTACAATTTTACTGTATCTCCAGCAACAACCTAGAGTTCTGGGAGCTCCACGTCCTCACCATCTCTTGTTGCCGGTGGCCATCCTGGTGGGTGTGTCATGGTGTCTTATTGGTTTTTTCCCCCCTTCTTATCCATTAATATGTAGCAATGTTTTCATACATGTCTTGGCTATTTGGATATACTCTTTTGTGAAATTATGCCCATCTTTTTCCTTTTTTAAATTGGGTTGTCTTTTTCTTAGTAATTCATAAGGATTCTTTGTATATTTTCAACATGAGTCCTTTCAGAGATAAATGTGTCATAAATATCTTTTTCTAATCTGTGGCTTGACTTCTTACTCTTTTAATGGTGACTCCTAACATAAATCCTTAATTTTACTCTAATCAAAGTTGTCAGTCTTTTCTTTTGTGGTTAATGCCTTTTGTTCTCTGTTGAAAATGTATTTGCCCACACTTAGAGACTCATGACAGATTCACCTATGGTTTTTTCTAGAAGCTTTATTTTGCTTTTCACAATAGGTCTTCAGTCCTTCTAGAATTAATTTTTTTGTGTGTGGTGTGAGGTAGGGTTAATTAAATTGTGAGTGGGAGAGTGAATCTGGCTGGTTGTTGGTCAGCTGGCAGAATGGCTGGCCTTGGGCCAAGTGTCCACCACGGTCCTAATCAACCACGGAGGTGTGGAAGGAGGGGCAGGTCCACTCAGAGGACTGTTACATCCCTCTTTGGAAAATGCCTTGGAAAATCAACCACAGATTGGACTCCTGTGAGGACCCTGGAAACTCTTGTCTATGGACTCGTTACAGAGAGATTGCCTCCTGTGGGGCACGAGGCTTCTACGCCAGCATGACTCCTGCACCTGCCCTAGGGAGGTCTTCTTCCCCAGCGCGGAGCTGTTCCCTGGGGAGAGGACAGCTCCTGGGATGGCCCTTGGGCTGCTGCATGATAGCCGTGAGGACACGTCGTGGAGGAGGAGCACCTGGTGCCACCCCGCTGGCCATCTGTGTTCCTGCACTATGGTCCCTCAGAGGCCCATTGTTGGCTCGTGAGTCTGACGTTTAGCAGAATCTAAAAGGACCATGGTGGACGTTGCACTCCCAAAATACAGTCTGTACAGGAACTGAACTGCTTCATTCTTTCCCTTTAATTATCATTTTCTAGTATAGTGAACTGATAGCCTAGCAACCTTTAAGAGTCACCAGTTAGAATACCCTCCTCCTTTCTCCTTACTCTTAAAAAAATTGGCCTTGATTATTATTTTTTAAAAAATTTTATTTATTTGAGATAGAGAGCGAGTGAGAGAGCACAAGCAGGGGGAGGAGCAGAGAGAGGGGGAGAAGCAGACTCCCTGCTGAGCAGGAAGCCTGATGTGGGGCTTGATCCCAGACCCTGAAATCACGGCCTGAGCCGAAGGCAGACGCTTAAGCAACTGAGCCACGCAGGTGCCCCCAAAATTGGCCTTTATTGAGGTATAATTTAGATAAAATAAAAGTCATAAATTTTAAGCATTCAATTTCAATGAGTTTTGAGTTTAATCCCATAACCACCACCACGACCAAGACGTAGAACATTTCTACCAACCCTAAACACTCCTTTGTGTCCGTTTGTTGTTGGGCCTCTCTCCAGCCCCGGCCCCTGGCAACCCCTGCTCCGCTTTGTCACTGTAGTCTTGCCTTTTCCAGAATTTCATATCAATGGAGTTGTACAGTAGGTAGCCTTTGTGTCTGGCTTCTTTCACTTAGCACAATGCCTTTGAGATTCGTCCATGGTTTGTGTGTATCAGTCATTTGTTCCTTTTTGATTGCGGAGTGGATTCCATTGTATGGGTGGGTGTACCATAATTTATCCATCCTCCAGGGGGTGGATATTTAGATTGTTTCCAGTTTTTGGATATTATGCTTAGGGCTGCTATAAACATTCGCATGTAGATCTTTTTAGGGATGTGCTTTTATTTCTCTTGGGAAAATACCTGGGAATGGAATTGCTGAGTGATACAAAAGTGTATGTTTAATTGTTGATGGATATTTGGGTTTTTCAGTCTTTCGCTATTACAAATAGTGCTGTGATTAATAGTTCTGTGCAAAGATCTCTATTTTCTTTATTTTTGTTGGTGCTTCTTTGGGATAGAAGTAGGATATCTGGTACAAAGGGCAAATGCATATGTAATTTTGCTAGATATTGCCAAATTCCGTTTCACAGGGCTTGTGCCATTTTGCGTTTCTATCAGCAATGTTAGAGAATTTCTGTTTCTCCATAGCTTTATCATCACCGTGTTTCGTGAAGTGTTTAGGTTTTTGTTTATTTGGTAAGGGACAATTGGTATCTCTGTGTGGATTTAACTTACATATCCTTTATTGTGAGCCTGGTTGAGCATCTTTTCATAAATTTAAGAAACTTTTACACTTTAAAAAATTAATTACTATGAGTCAGCCTTGAATACTCTTTCCCCTGGCCCCTTGACCCCCATCTCAGAGGCTTGTCAATTCTACCTAGAAAGTGATCTCAAATCATTCCCTTCTCTTCACCCTGCCTGCCACTACTTAATTCAACCTGTCATAATCTCTTTTCTAATCTCTTCTCCATACAGCCACTTTGTTTCAATGCTCCATTGCCCTTGGGATAAAATCATTGCCTAGACTAGAAATCCACTTGCAAGCTGGCCCCTGCCTCTTTCTCCAGCTTCACTGGGGGGCCGCTGCCCCTTGTTTGTTGTGCGTCACAGTGGCTGTTCAGTTCCTAGAATGTGCTCATGTGTGCACAGCTTGGAGCCTTTGTGTGTTTGCTCTTCTGCTTGGAAGGCCCATTGCCTGATTTCCTCATGTTCATCCTCGTCTAGTCTCAGGGAAATGGCCCTTCCTCGCGAAGAAATTTCTAAGCCCTTCCATTGTAAATTAGGCTTACCCTTACACTTTTTTTTTTAATTTTTTTTTTTTAGAAAAGGGGAGGTGGGGCAGAGGGAGAGGGTGAGAATCTCTTTTATTAAGATTTATGTGTGTTTTTTTTTTGAAGATTTTATTTTTATTTATTCGACACAGAGAGACAGCCAGCGAGAGAGGGAACACAAGCAGGGGGAGTGGGAGAGGAAGAAGCAGGCTCATAGCAGAAGAGCCTGATGTGGGGCTCGATCCCATAATGCCGGGATCATGCCCTGAGCTGAAGGCAGAGGCTTAACCGCTGTGCCACCCAGGCGCCCCAAGATTTATGTGTTTATTTGAGAGAGAGAGAAGGAGCGTGTGTGGGTGCACAAGTGGATGGAGGAGCAGAAGGAGAGAGAGGGAATCAAGAGTCGCATGCTTAACTGACTGAGCCACCCAGGCGCTCCCTTACCCTTATGCTTTTTATAGTCACCGGCATTTTCCCTGCAGAGGACTCGACACAGTTAGTGTGGTCATCTGTCTAGGCTTTACCTCCGCGAGGGACCAAGCCTGTCTTGTTCACATAGAGACTCAGTACGTGTTTACTGAGTGAGTGAATGGTACACGGGCGTGAAGAGCTACTCAAAACAGTACAGGGAGCGCTGCTCCTACACGCAATGGAGAAAAAGGAAGAAATTGGGTCAGTGAGTCTTTCCTACCCCCCAAATCCAGAGGTCACTATGCAGAAGCAACTGTCCACTCTTGCCAAACATAAAGTCGACCACAGAAGAGAGCTAACAACAAAACTAAGGTTTTTCACATTTGTAGCCAACGTTTGCTCCTTGGCTTTGCTCCCCGCCACCACCCCCACCCCCCACCTCCCCATTTTCTAATCCCTGAGTGGTCAACGCCAGCATCAGCAAAACTGACTGCCAAGCCCCAAGCCCCAAGCCCCAGTTGCCATGGGAACCTCTCTTTGTTACTACTGTTAGGCAAGAAGATGTACCGAACAAAGTTTGGCTTCACAGTATTTCAGCCTGTGGTCATGGTTAAATTTCCTGTTGGGATAATGCTGATTGCTTTTTGGTTGCTTTCCCTTCATTACTAATTGCTTCTCTGATGATGGGTAGTGAAAAAAGTAGACTATAAAAAGTGGAAGGACAGAAGATAGGAACCTCGTTTCACGTCTCCCCTGGGCCTGCGGGCCACGGAGCCCCAGCGCGCCCCACGGCAGGCAGGCCTGGGGGCTGAGGAGCGGGTTAGGGGAGAGATGACCCCTGGCTCTCAGCCTCAGGTCCTGGAGGGGCCAGGGGTGGAGGGGCCCGGAGGCAGCCGCAGCACGCAGGCTCCGTCTCTGGGTGGCTGTCGCCGTGTCAGTCTGTGGGCCCAGAGGGGCCAGGTCTCCTGACTTTCGAGAGCAGCTGCCAAGTTTTAAATATCGGCACCTAATTTGGATTAAAATGCTGTGCTAGCTAACACTGCAGGGGTGACGGACAGCACCTGTGTGGGCCATCAGACCGGACCTGCAGGTCAGCAGGACCAGGTCCTTCCAGATGCCCCCTTTGTTACAGAGACACAGGGCCCGGCCCCCAGCTTCCCCAGGTGCTCTGTCCTCAAGAGCAATTCCGCAGCTGCTCGGGGGCCTTGATGACGATGGGGTGTGGCCTCTGAGGGGCCGATGGGCTTCCAGCTTGACAAGGGCACTGAATACGGACTCTTCTTCCTGGGAACGTGAAGGCCCCAGGGCGGGTCTGAGAGGCCCAGGAGTGGGGCAAGGACAATGGTGTGACACTTGTCTGCATAAATAAAGGAAGACTCATTTCTAAGGTGCTCATCACAGAGAGGGCACTGAGAGATAGGAACTTCACAGATAGTTTCAGAAGACTTGAGGGGGAGAGAGAGGCTTAGGGAGTTACATTACATTCCTTGCAGCAAAATGTAGCTGGTTTCCAAATCCAGCACCTCTTTTCCTGCGGGTCTCTGCTGAGCTCTCTGCAGCCAGGTCTCTCTTTCTCCTCCTCTACCCTCCCCCCAGCCTCCCCAACCGTTTCCCTGTGGGCTGGCTGGCTCAGTCCCTTCCCTATGCTTAGGGTCTCACTCAGCAAAGCCAATACCCGGGCACCAGCCAAGCAGAGGTCATCCTTGGTTCCCTTCTGGGGGTGGGGGTGGGACTTGTCTTGTGATCTCCCTTCACCTTCTCACAACTGCTCCTGGTACATATTTGCCTCCCCGAGCAGGCCTGTTTTGTCTCTGAAGGGGTACTGGGGAGAGGACAGGCCCAGTTTTGCTCATAGAGGTTTATCAGTCAGGGTTCTCGTGTGGAAGCATCAGGAACAGACTCTGGCTACCCTAAGCAGAAAAGACGATTTCTTGGAAGGCCACTGAGTAATATCGAATTAGCTGTGAAGCCAGAGAAACAGGCTTGGAAAATGGGCAAGAACAAAAGGGAGGCGGACCGCAAAAATTTCACTAAGTTCACCGTGGGCCAGCAGTCTGGGCGGGGGTGGGGGGGTGGCAGGGGAAGCAAATTTGGATGTTGCATAGTCAAGAGAGAATGGACATCCTGTATACATTTTTGCCTTTATATAGGGCTCTCACCTATTGCTGGGGATCGTAAATTGATGTAATTTAGAAAGAAGTGTCTTAGTGATTTAAAAATAAAAACGTACAACATGTTTCATCTGATTACTTTTTTCCTAGGATTATAGCTTGAAGAAATAATCCTAAATATTGAAAAGTCTTTAATTACAAAGATGTTCATTGCAGTGCCAAATAGATTGTGGTACATCCATATAATGGAAAATTATGAAGTTTATGAGATTTAATAACAGGATAGAAAATCACTTGTGTGGGGGCGCCTGGGTGGCTCAGTCGGTTAAGTGTCCAAGTCTTGATTTTGGCTCAGGTCATGATCTCAGGGTTGTGAGATCAAGCCCCACATCGGGCTCCATGCTCAGCGGGAAGTCTGCTTGAGATTCTCTCCCTCTGCGCCTTCCCCTACTTGCACACGCATGCTCTCTATATAAATAAATAAATGAATAAATAAATAATCTTACAAAAAAGAAAATCATTTGTGATATAATGTTGTATGATAAAATGGGATATGCAGTTATATATACTCTGTGATAGCCCCTTACGCAGCAGGTATTTTCCAGATGCCATTAGCCTTTGGAGGCAGCTGGGATGGGGGCCACCTGCAGCTCCTTCCTCCCTTCTCCCCACCCTGCTCCCACCAGCAGCCCCAGACAGGTCCCTGCCACTGGTCAGGCAGGGATGCTGTCCTCAAACTGCCACCTTCTCTGTTGATCTTCGAGAGCTATGGTTTGTAGACACGACCCACCGACCTGTGTCTACTTAGCCCTTGACCGTCTCTCTCCCAAACTGAAGATTTCTCCTTCTCTGTTTTCTTCCCTTGCCTGGTTACCTCTGCTGCAGTAGGAACTAGTGGTGCAGGGTCCTTTTGCGGTGACAGAGGGTCTGTGTCGCTCACGGGGGCTGGGTTGCATGTCTGGATTCCTCTCCCAGGCTCTGTCTCCATCTCGAAAGGGCAAGCCCCTGGGAGCCACAGTGGATGGGCAGTGCCCACCTTCTGTCACCATCCCTAAAGTCAGTTAGCAGTTTTCTGCTCCTTCTGTTGGCTTTCAAAGGCACCAGCAGCAGAAGCCCCCAGAGATTACCAATCCTCTTTTTGGGGGAAGGGGAAGAAGGTGGGCTTTCCTTGCATATGTGAAAGTGTGAAACTTAGGCACAGAGAGAAGGCTGGAGGAAAACCCCGAAGTGTTCACAGTGGTGGTACTTAGATAATGAGGTTATAGGTGCTCTTCCTTCTGTTTTCCTACACTTTTCAGCTTTTCTATAATGAGCACTTATTGCTTTTATAATTGGAGAGAAGAAAGAACAAGGCCTCAGAGAGGTTTGTTAATTAGCCCAAGGTTGCACTTGCTGTGTAGTCACAGATAGGAAGTCGGGGATCAGGGGAAGGGTTGTCCCCCTGCGCCCACAGCACGGGGAGGGGAGACCCTTAGCAATGATTCTTCTTGATCTCCTTGCTCATCCTCCTTGGAAGAGAAATATGGGGGAGGTCACTGTGGCTGTGTAATGTGTTCTGCCCGCGCTCAATACGCGAAGGAGAGTTTTGAGCTCTGTCTCCTGCTGGTAGTCAGGGCTGACTGTTTCATTGGTATGTACTGTGCATGGGACTGGCTATGTCACTTTCAAGGCCCAGTGCAAAGTGAAAGTGTGGGGCCCCATGTCTGAACACTGCCAAGAATTTCAAGGTGGTGGCAGAAGAACTTTAAATCCAGCAGGGTCTGAGTGACTACACAGGTCCCACACCCGTGAAGCTGGCCCTGCTTGTGGACACTTCCACTAGACACATGTGAGCCATGGCCAGGGAAGGGGGGGCAGAGGGACACTTAGAAGGCAGGGGTAGGTGGAAGGCTTGGGCTTGGGAGGTGAGCCAGAGACTCGAGAGAGCCCCTCTCACTGCCAAGTCTCTGTGGCTGGTCTGGAAATCCAAAGTAGGTCCCATTTGAATTGTTTAGGAGTTAGGAGCCTCAAGTTCTAGTCTTCTCCCTCTGTGCAAACACCAATCAATGGCTTCTCTTCTCTGGGTCTCCGTTTCCTCCTCTCTGCAACGAGAGGGATCTCGTGTAACTGGCAGCCTTAGGACAATTATGATTTGGACTTGGAGTACTCGTGTGGCCCATGTGACAGCGGTTATGAATGTGTCCGTGAGGGACTGAGCAGATGGCGAGAGATGGTGAGAGAGGACAAGAGAGGGCCTGGTGTGGATGTCAACTTTGACGAGCTAGCAAGAACGACAAAGCTCTCCGTTTCTTCTCTGGAGTGTGGGCAGAACACAAAGTGATTATTATTATTATTTTTAAAGATTTTATTTATTTATTCGACAGAGATAGAGACAGCCAGTGAGAGAGGGAACACAAGCAGGGGGAGTGGGAGAGGAAGAAGCAGGCTCATAGCGGAGGAGCCTGATATGGGACTCGATCCCATAACGCCGGATCACGCCCTGAGCCGAAGACAGGCGCTCAACCGCTGTGCCACCCAGGTGCCCCCACAAAGTGATTATTCCCAGGGAAATGTAGAAGCTGATAGCAGGTCATACCGGAGGAAGCAGCCCTTAACGTTACTGCAAGTGCATAAAATACTGGGTACGTAAGGTGACTTTTTGTGTTAAAGTTTTGGTAGAGATTTCCTGCGAGTAATACTATGGGCCTTGCTTTAAGGGAAGCGGCATCTTTGTGTAGATGATGTGGAAAAGAACAGGGCTGGGGGGGCACCGGGATGGCTCAGTCAGTTAAGTGTCCAACTCTTGGTTTCTGCTCAGGTCATGATCTCAGTGCTGTGAGACCAAGCCCTGCACTGGGCTCCGCTCTCAGTGCGGAATCTGAGATTCTCTCCCTCCCTCTCTCTCTGCCCCTCCTCCCTGCTTGTGCGCGCATGCGCGCTCTCTCTCTCTCAAATAAACAAACAAACAAATAAAGAACTACTCCTTAAAAAAAGAACAGGATAGTGTTTTTACTGGTTTCTTAGGTGGAAGGGCAGAAAATCAGGATCCTGCTATGTATTTAGCGTCAGTAAAAGACGCTCAGAGTCACTTACAAATCAAATTTATTTGATGCTCTGATGACATTTTATGTGAAGACAAAGCAAAAGCAAAAAAAAAAAAACAAACCCTCAAGCAATAGTACAGAGGAGCATGAGGCCAGTGATTTATGTGAGTAAGTTTTGGAATTTTCAGGGACTTTTGGTCAGCTTCATGAATAATTTATTCAACAATATTTGGAATTTTGTATAAAAGAACTTGCGTTTATGATACTTCAAAATTTTTTCTTTTTTCAAAAAGGAAGGTTTCTTTTTGTTGCACACTTGGACCAGTATAGGGCACTTTTCAAGGAAGAACGTTCTTATTGCTCGGGTGGGTAAGTTATTCCTCCATCATCTTGCAGAACTCATGTTTGTTTGGTTCGCAAATCCTGTGCTCATACCTCTTTTCCTACAGTCTGATGCAATTTCCCGTTTCATTTGTCAGTCTCATGCTCTCCCACAGAAATTCTGAGAAAGGATCTTCTTATCTGACTCTTGATTCAAGTTGTCCTCTTTCCTTTATGATAGAAAAATGCAGGCCGACAGGAATTTGAGGAACAAATTCAGTTGAGTCTGTTGGTTCTGATCTCACTATGGAATTAAAAGGTCAGTAAATGTAGTTAAAATTTAAGGCTTGGTGGCTGAAGGAAGATAGATTTTCACCTTTTTTTTAATGTCTTGAAGTTCAAAGAATAAATTAAAGCATTTTTAATTGAAAGCATTTGTGAGGGAGGGGAAGCCACAGACTCACAACCTCACAGCCTCAGAAGGGAATTTATTTTATTTTTAAAGAGTTTTTATTTATTTATTTGAGAGAGAGATAGCAAGAGAGAGCACGAGATGGGGGTGAGGAGTGGCAGAGGGAGAGGGAGAAGCAGACTCCCCACCGAGCAAGGAGCCCAACGTAGGGCTCGAACCCAGGACCCTGAGATCATGACCTGATCCGAAGGCGGACACTCAACTGACTGAGCCACCGGAGCCCCAACAGGAGGGAATTTTAGAAGGCTCTCCTACCCAGGCTCCCTTTGGTCAGACCAGACACTGGATCTCCATTTTCCTATTGAGAAAGTCAAGGCCCATGTAGGCCAGGTGGTGAGTGAGCACACGGTCACCCAGGGAGAAAGAAGGTCTGCTTTGTTGAAGGGTATGTAGTTGTGGCCAATGGACAGCCAAGTTGTACACATGGCACCTCTCCCATCAAGAGGGGGAGGCTGCTTCCTCTCCCGTTGAACTCGGCTTGGCCCTGTGACTTTGACTAGTGGGAGTGTGGTAGGAATGACACAGTGTGACTCTTTTGTCCAGACCTTTGGAATCCTTGTAGCTTCTGTGCAGGTCATCTTTTTTTTTTTTTTAAGATTTTATTTATTTATTCGACAGAGATAGAGACAGCCAGCAAGAGAGGGAACACAGGCAGGGGGAGTGGGAGAGGAAGAAGCAGGCTCACAGCAGAGGAGCCTGATGTGGGGCTCAATCCCATAACACAGGGATCACGCCCTGAGCCGAAGGCAGACGCTTAACCGCTGTGTCACCCAGGCGCCCCCCGTGCGGGTCATCTTAAGATTTAGTTGCTATGTCAGGAAGCTGAGCCCAGGCAACCCACAGAATCATGAGAAATAACAAATCATTGTGTTAAGACTCAACACATGTGAAGTGTGCAATGTTGTGCAAATCACAAAAATAAATGACAAAAACAACATTTTTGTCAACTATAAACCCCATATGGACGTTCTTTATTTCCTCAGCTCTGAGGCAAGTCAAGGCAATGGTCCCCCATTTTTCCTCAGGAAGCATATATGTATTCACCCTTCCCTGTCATAACCCGGAACTTCTCATTCCAGGGTCACCGGGACCTGTGGGGTCCAGGTCGTTTCTGCAGTGCCTCCAGATTTTCCCTGTCTTTCTTTCCTCACCTCTCCATTGCTGGAGGCTATCTGAATATGACGGGGCCTCGTCCCAGACTTCCCTTCGCTGGAGTGGGGTGGGGGACCAGGGTGGCCCAGAGCTGATGACTGTGGGCTCGTCTGTCCAGTTTACTGCTTGGTGAGCAGGCTCTCATGGAGGTTAGTCTCTCTGGTTATCACCGCACTTTCTGACGGTACAGACCTCTACTCCCAGGGACACGAGGTGGTTGGATCCAGCACTGATTTATTGCCTTTCTCCTACTTTTTATGGGGCCAGTTTTAATGAGCACCCAAGCAGAAACGCCTTTGACTCCTGGCTGTGAATAACTGTTATTAATAAAGGGGCGAGCAGCTTGCTGCAGCACCGTTGAATATTTCCATATTAATCATGCCATAAACTCCCCCAGAACGGCGCCATGGCCCCTCTCGAGACAGAGGCTGTGACTCAGGGCTGTGCTCCAGAGCCCTGGAAGGAGAAGCGGCCAGGTCCCTGCCCAGGGAGGCTGGACCCAGTCCTGAGCTCACTCTCCCAGCTCACTCAGCACCCCGCACACCTCTCTTGTGGGATTTACTCCTCGGAAGCAAACAGCTGATTCCAAGAGGTAACTGGAAGTGGGTCGGGAAGTTCTATCTGCTTTCAAGTATCTCCCACATGAGTCTGTCAATTTGTCTGGAATGCCATCACTTAAAGACTCAATTGATTTGACTCTTCATGTTACATAAACTCTTGGATTCCTGTATTAAAAGGCAAACACCTTAGGGACCTGGTGTACAGACTTCATCGGTTTTCAGCTAATACTGTTTCGGGAGTTCGTGTCGCTGAGTGACACATGTTTACTGAGCATCTGCTGTGTGCCGGGAGCCGGGAACATGGTAGGAAGGAAACAAAGTCCCTGCCTTTGTGGAGCTTCTATTCGAGTTGAGGGAGATAAACAATAAGCAAATAAATATGCAAAATGTATAGTATGCCAGATGGTGATAAAAATATGTAAAATACAGAGCAAGGAAGGGATATGGGGAGGGCACAGCTGGCAGGACAGTTGGCTGTTGGCTGTTGGCTGAGAGAAGATCCTTGGAAGAGTCTCTCTTGGGACTGAGGTGACCTGGGGAGGGCAGATTTGGGGCCATCTTTTTATGTATGGTGGTTTCCTCTTATCCAGGTCAGGTACCAGTGGAAGAGAGATGTCACAAAGAAATCATGCATTTTCTAGCCACTATCCTTCCCTTACGAAGCTTGGATGATGGTTGGGGCCCACAGACCCCTTGGCTCAGCCCTTCATCAGCTCTCGGCCTATGAAAGCCCAGCACATGTCCCTCATCTCTCTGGATTCCCAGGGATTCATATTCTTCCTTTCCAAGCTCCTGGGTTTGACTGTGAGCAGTCTCTGGGCAGCCATCACCAATTCTGACTTGAAACTCAATGTCCCTTCAGAGTGCCCCCTCTTCCCATCCCAATAAAACATTAATGAACAATGTGGACTTTGCAGAAGATCCATGAGTGGGAGGAGGAGGGGTTTATCTTGCATACTCCACTGCACTCCTTACTCTCTTGATGTTTTGTTCTCCCCAAATCCCATCGTGGCCCTTCCACTGTCAGGCTTTTCCTTATTTTATTTTATTTTTTTAAAAGATTTTATTTATTTGACAGAGATAGAGACAGCCAGCGAGAGAGGGAACACAAGCAAGGGGAGTGGAAGAGGAAGAAGCAGGCTCCCAGCGGAAGAGCCTGACGTGGGGCTCGATCCCAGAACGCCGGGATCACGCCCTGAGCTGAAGGCAGAAGCTTAACGACTGAGCCACCCAGGCACCCCAATACATGCTTATTTTAATGAGAGATAAGATTCTTGTTGGAAATGTTTTTACCTTTGGAAAAGGGACTTCCGAGACAGTTTCAGCTCTCACAGCTTGCTGTTCTGTGTCTGGGAAAGTCATGCCAAGCTACAGTTGATCTCTTGGGCTTTAGAGACAATGGTTAGATATATCCATCTAATGAAATGATAGATTTTATTCCACAAGAATTCCTGGGGTGCTGCCCACAGTGAGAAGAGCAGTCAGACTCCTTTGCAGCTACGGGTTGCTGTCTGATGTTCTGGTCAATAAGGTGGGAGTGGAAGTCACCCTGTGGTCCTTCTGGGAAAATATTGAAAAAAGACATGCTCTAATTAGCATAGCTTTTGACCCTTTGCCATCTGCTACTTCCTGCTTGGAATAAAAGTGCAGCGGCCATCTTGTGACCTTGAGGTTGAAAACCACATTGGGAATGGAAGTCAAGAAGATGGAAGAAGCAGGATCCCTGAACAATTACTTCTAGATTTCTTGTTACATGTGACAGAGAACTCCTTATTTTAAGGTAGGTTTTTGGTGGCTGTTTTGGGCTGAATTGTGTCCCCTCAAATTCATATGTTGAAATTTTAACCCCCACTACCTCAGAATGTGACTGTATTTGGAGATAGGACCTTTAGAGATGTAATTAAGGTTAAATGAGGTCCTACTCCTTTCTTGGTGGTATCCTTATGAGAAGAGGAACTTTGGACACACAGAGAGATACCAGGGGGTGATGCACATAGAAAATATGTATATGAGCACACACAGAGAAGACAGACATCTACAGGCTAAGGAGAGGGGCCTCAGAAGAAACCAAACCTGATGACACTGTGGTATTGGACTTCCAGGCTCCAGAACTATGAGAAAATAAATTTTTATTTTTCTAAATTTTTATTTATTTATTTATTTTTAAAGATACTCATTTATTCATTTATTTGAGAGACAGAGAGAGAGAGAGGAAACACAAGCAGGGGGAAGGGCAGAGGGAGAGGGAGAAGCAGACTCCCCACTGAAAGGGAGCCTGATGCAGGGCTCGATCCCAGGACCCTGGCATCATGACCTGAGCTGAAGACAGACGCTTAACCAACTGAGCCACCCAGGTGCCCCAGGAGAAAATAAAAAAAAAAAAAAAGGACTTTATTTATTTACTTATTTATTTATAGAGCACAAGCAAGGGGAGGGGCAGAGGAAGAGGGAGAGAGAGCATCTCCAGCAGACTCCGTGCTGAGCCCAGAGCCCGATGTGGGGTTCAGTCTCATGACCCTGAGATCATGACCTCAGCTGAAATCAAAAGAGTCAGATACTTAACCACCTGATGGTCACCCAGGCGCCCCAGAAAATAACTTTTGTTGTGTAACCACCCTGTCTGTGATGTCGTTATGGCAGCCCTAGCAAACACACACAGTGACCTTCAGCCAAATGCAACCCTGACTAGTAGACCATGACTTTGGATTTGGCTATCTGGATTCGGGGTGGGGTGGGGTGGGTGGATAAGGATCAGCTAAAGGGGCAATAAGGAAAGTTCTGCAATCAGGGTCTATGTCAAGTATCCATCTGAGAATGGCTCTAGGATCTTAGGTGCCTGGCTCAGATGTCCCATCTTCCTGGTTGGATGCTTTTCATTTCTCTCTCCCTTCCCCAGAGCTTGTGGTTGCAATGCAGCTGCTCCTCTGAATCTTGCTGGCCTTGAATGTTCTCTTCTCAGCATCTAAGAGTGTCAAAACATTCATTCAGCAACTGATGTCAGCTACTGTGGCAAGCATAGTGCCTGGCGAATAGTTAACATTCAATAAATAGACATTAATTGCATTAATGAATAGGAAATGACTATGGGAGCCATTACCAGGTAACATATACACATGTACCATACATTTGTTTATTCATCATTTGAAAATAAAGCTTATTGTTTCTCATTGTAAAAACTAACAATAGCTGGTCTTCAACTATGTGCTAGACGTTGTGGTATGTACTTTGCATTTGTTATTGTTTATCTTCACAAGAGATCTGCAAGATAAGTATTATAACAATGTTATAGATGAGGAAAATGAAATTTAGAAACCAAAGGAACAAAGATAGTAAATGATGAAACAAGTATTTAAATGCAGGTCTGTCTGCTTCTGAAAGGGATGCCCATTCCACAATATTTCATACAGTATGTTGACTATACTATGTTGCTGCCCATAAAAGTAATAGATGCTTATCAGAATATATGTATATAATTGATATATACATATATGCCACATATATTTATGTATTATGTATAGAATATATGTGTGTATGTAGATACAGAGATCATATGTATATAGTTTCTATTGAATATATAAAAAAGTAGAAAGAAAAGGGAAAAATATATGTTATCTTTTTATGAAGTTTTATTTTATTATTTTTTATGAATTTATTTATTTGAGAGAGAGAGCACGCAGAGGGAGAGGGAGAAGCAGACTCCCGACTGAGCAGGGATCCCAGTGTGGGATCGTGACCTGAGCTGAAGGCAGATGCTTAGCCGACTGAACCACCCAGGTGCCTCTCTTTATGGAGTTTTAAAAAATTGTGGTGAAACGTACATAACCTAAAATTGACCATTTTAACCATTTTTTAATGTACAGTTCAGGGGCATTAAAAATATTCACATTGTAAGACTATGGTAAATTTGGCTTTTGTTCACCTATCACATTACACTATCATTTTCCACTGGCCATGCAATTTTTTTGAAAAAAGTTGTGGTATAATCGACATATAACATTCCATTGCTCTGCACTTAAGTGGCCTTTCATGAACCAAATCTGCCTTTGTGTCCAATCATTAGTGACTCCAGGAACATGCATTTTCAGCCTAATGCTGGAGAAATTTTGGGTGAAAGGCCTTTTGGACCCAATAATACATACTTATTTTTTTTTAAAGATTTTTTTATTTATTTAACAGAGAGAGACAGGCAGCCAGAGAAGGAACACAGGCAGGGGGAGTGGGAGAGGAAGAAGCAGTCTCCCAGCGGAAGAGTCTGACGTGGGGCTCAATCCCAGAACACCGGGATCACGCCCTGAGCTGAAGGCAGAAGCTTAACGACTGAGTCACCCAGGCACCCCAATACATGCTTATTTTAATGAGAGATAAGGTTCTTGTTGGAAACGTTTTTACCTTTGGAAAAGGGACTTCTGAGACAGTTTCAGCTCTCACAGCTTGCTGTTCTGTGTCTGGGAAAGTCATGCCAAGCTACAGTTGATCTCTTGGGCTTTAGAGACAATGGTTAGATATATCCATCTAATGAAATGATAGATTTTATTCCACAAGAATTCCTGGGGTGCTGCCCACAGTGAGAAGAGCAGTCAGAATGGGATACATGCTCCACTGCCCAGTGGCAGAGTGGGTCATATGTCGGAATTATGGATTTTAGGAAGAAGGTGAGTTTGCATGAAGGGTTATGGGTCTGTGGAGGGTGGAGTGGTGTGGTGGTGAGAGCCCGTGAGAGAGGGTGCCATGCCTAATGGGGCTGTAACAAAGGTCTGCTGTGTGTCCTCTTTGTAAAACCCCATTGCTGCTTCACAAGAAAATCTATGGGAAAGTTATTCATTAAAAAAAAAAAATGTTTGGAGTTAAACTGATATTTCTCGCACAGTGGTGTTGTTCTGAATCTGGCCACAAGGCTGCTTAGTTGTACATGACTTAAGCCTGTGAGCAGGCTCTGCCCTTCTCAGAAGGTATTTGCATGTATGACAAGTGACCAAGCCACTAGACTTGATCTGGACCCCCCAGTGGGACTTCTCCAAATGCGAAGGGCCTTGTGGGAAGTCTGCACACTAATTTTTGCAGGGATAGAACCCCTTTTTAGTTGAGGTGATTAAGGGAATTCCCAGTCTAGAAGGTGAGGCTATTTACTTCTCAGAGGCTAGTTCTGTTTAGTGATGATCAAGATGCTTACTGCTGAAAGACAGGTGAAGGGAAGATGAAGGAAGATTATGGTAAGACTGGTGATTTGCTCTCATCTGATATCCTCAGGAGATCTAAAATGGCTATGGCTTCTGTCATTTACCTTCTTTGTCCTCCTTTTCTTCTACACTCTGTGAGGATCACTTTTCTGCTGCCTTCAAACTGGTGGTGAGCCTTTGGGGAGAACAAGGGCTTTCTACGGCTTCACATCCTAGAGCACAACTCTTGATCTCAGGCCGACTTCACTCCTTTTGATTCTTCCATGCGAGTTCTCCCTGCTGTCTCTTCACTAAATCTGTTGTTCGTCTTTTAAGACACAAGTCAAACATCTTCTTCTCTAGGAAGCCTTTCTATTCCTGATTTGGATTTTTCACTCAAACCAGGAAAAAATTGCTTGACATTGTGGATAAATGGTCAATGGATTTCTGACAAGTGTGCAAAGATAATTATATGGAGAAAGAATAATCTTTTTAACAAATGGTGCTGGGGGGGGCGCCTGGGTGGCACAGCGGTTAAGCGTCTGCCTTCGGCTCAGGGCGTGATCCCGGCGTTATGGGATCGAGCCCCACATCAGGCTCCTCCGCTGTGAGCCTGCTTCTTCCTCTCCCACTCCCCCTGCTTGTGTTCCCTCTCTCGCTGGCTGTCTCTGTCTCTGTAGAATAAAAAAAAAAAAACAACAACAAATGGTGCTGGGACATCTGGATAGCCACAAGCAAAATAATGAAGTTGGATCCTTACCTCACATCGTATATGGAATTTAACTCAAAATGGATCAAAGATCTGAATGTAAGAGCTAAAACTATAAAACTGTTAGAAGAAAAACATAGGAGCAAATATTTGTGACCTTGGGTTAGGCTGTGGTTTCTTAGATATGATACAAAAGCACAAGCAGCAAAAGAAAAAATAAACTGGACACCATCAAAATGGAGGACTGATATGTATCAAAGGACAGCATCAAGAAAATGAAAAGGCAACCCATGGAATGGGGGAAAGACTTTGTAAATCATATATCCGATATCCAGAATATATAAAAAAGCCTCTTACCTCTCAATAATAAAAAGACAATCCAATTAAAAATGGGCAAAATATCTGAATAGACATTCCTCCAAAGGAGATATACAAATGGGCAATAAGCACATATAAAAGATGCTCAATATCATTAGCCATCAGGGAAATGCAAATTGAAACCACAATGAGATACCACTTCATACCCACTAGGATGGATATAATAAAAAAGACAGATGATAACAAGTGTTGCCAAGGACATGGAGAAATTGGAACCGTCATTCATTGCTGGCAGGAATGCAAAATAGCATAGCTATTTTGTAATATAATCTAGCAGTTTCTGACATGGTTAAATGTAGAGTTAGATATCCATCCATCAACTGATGAATGGATAAACACAATGTAGTATATTCATACAATGAAATATTGTTCTGCCATAAAAAGGAATGAAGTATTGACTCATGCTACAACATGGATGGATTTTGAAAACATTATGCTAAGTGAAAAAAAGCAGCCATAAAAGGCCATATATTGTATGATTCCATTTATTTGTTTTTTTTTTAAAGATTTCATTTATTTATTTGAGAGAGAGTGAAAGTGAGTGAGATCACAGAAGGAGAGGGAGAAGCAGACCCACTGCTGAGCAGAGTCTGATGTGGGGCTTGATCCCAGGACCCCAGGAACATGACCTGAGCTGAAGGCAGACATCCAACCAACTGAGCCATCCGGTGCCCCTGTATGATTCCGTTTATATGAAATGTCCAGAATGGGCAAATCAGAAAGTAGAGACAGAAAGTGGATTAGTGGTTTCCTGGGTTGGGGGTGGGCCAATAGTTGGGGGATAATAACTAAGGGGTATGAGATTTCTTTGTGGGGCAATGAAAATATTCTAAAATTGATGGGATGCACAACTCTATGAATATATGAAAAACCATTGGATTTAACATTTTATTTTTATTTATTACTTTTTTAAAAGGATTTATTTATCCATTTTTAGAGAGAGAGAGAGAGCCGGGGCGGGGCGGAGGGAGAAAATCTTTCAAGCAGACTCCCCTCTGAGCAAGGAGCCTGCCGTGGGGCTTGATTCCACAACCCATGAGATCATGACCTGAGCTGAAACCAAGAATTGAACACTTACCAACTGAGCTACCCAGGTGGCCCCAATTTTCCACTTTAAATGAACAAATTGAATGACATGTGAATGATATTTCAATAAATCTGTTAAAAAAAGGAAAAAATAAAAATGTCGGTAAAGAGTCTGTGCTTTCCTCAGGAAACACTGACTTCACTTTGATGTTCCACAGCCCTTCATAGGGAGGTCTTTGAGGGTACCTGGGACATGTTAGTGTCTGAATTTGTACTTTTGACTGGGTGTGGGGAAGCTGCCTCTCTCCTACAGGGTGCTAGCTTCCCTTTCTTGTGGTGATCAGAGTGCCCTGCTGTCTGTTTACATAAGTGTCTTCCTCCCTGGGCTGGCTAGGTGGACTGGCTAGGAACATTGAGGCTTGAGGAATAACTTGACAGTGGGATCCTAGGGTTTTCATTTTGCCTCTCGTGTATCCCAGATTGGGAGCTGGAGAAGCTGGCAACCTGCAACCATCCACAGGCATGAATAGAAAAAGTCCCATGGAAAGCCTACTCACTTTAGTCAAAGGGCAAAGAAATGGGCAGAACAGCAGACAGTGCCCACCTGATTCCAGCCAAACACCAAGGGAAAAACTCCCCCAAACTCCCTCAGCCCTTCCCTGCAGTGCTGGTGAGTTTCTGTGCCCACCTGGAGACAGTGAGCTTCCCCCCAGACTTGGTGGAGAGGAGGTGGTGTAAGTCTGTGCTGTGCTTTTGCTGGGATGGTGCCAGTGGGGCTCAGCAGGGATCTTCCACTACCCTTGCACCTGCATGTGACATCTAAACAGGGTGACTGCCTGCAAAACAAGAGGTTAAGTAGGATCCAGAGTCTCAGAGGTAATACCCTAAGTGTCCAGGGTACAATTAGAATCTTCATACCAAGGACCAGGAAAATTTCATTTGAATGAGAAAAGACAACAGACACCATTGCAGAAATGATACAGAATGTAGATTCTAAAGCAGGCACTATTAATGCTTTAACAAGCAATTATAAACATGTTTGAAACAAATGAAAAAATAGAAAGTCTCACAAGGAAATAGATATAAAGAAGTATCAACAAACTTTAAAGCTGAAAAATATAATAATGGAATTTTAAAAAACCTCATTGGATGTGTTCACTGGCAGAACAAATATGACAGGGGAAAGAATCAGTGAGCTAGATGACAGAACAATAGAAATTGCCTGATCTGCACACCAGAGAGAAAACAGAAAAGAAACGAAAAGAGCCCCAGGGACCTGTGAGACAGTAACACAAGTTCTAACATTTGTACCATGGGGAGTCCTATAAGGAGAGGGAAAAAGTGGGGGCTGAAAGAGATTTGGAAAAATAATGATTGAAAACTTCCCAAATCTGGCAAAAGACAGAAACCCACAGATTCTAGAAGCTGAGTGTATCCCAAATAGCACAACCCAAGGAAATCTATGTTGACACATCATAATAAAAAAACTAAAAGAAAAAGACAAAAAAGGAAAATCTTGAAAGCAGCTAGGGAGGTGAGGATTATCTATAAAAGAGAAAATGATTAGAATGATGGACGGTTTCTCAGAAGAAATCCTGGAGGCCACAAGGAAGAGGCACATTTTCAAAGGAAAGGCCAACTAGCTCCAAAATTTCTTTTGCTCCTGCCTTAAATTTACATTATTAGTTCCTTTATTTAAGCTTTCCTTTCTTGAGCATTACTCATAAAAATGCAGCCTCATCTTCCTAATGGAAATGTTAAATTTTTTTATTGGAAGTATGTCCAGATAATTTTTAAAAGTTATTATTGTAATTAAATACCTGAATTTTCCTAATTAGTTGCTGCCGAGCTATGGAAAATCCATTATTTTGAATACTTAGCTTTTATCCTAGCGACTTTGCTAAATTCTTACTAATTCTAATCATTTTAGAGCTTATTCTTCTATAACTTGTAGATAAACAAAACATCTGCCAACATTGTGATTTTTCTCTCTGTCATTCGAAAAGTTCCAATTTTTATTTCTATTTCATGTGGCAGAGTATTGGCTAAAAACAAATCTGGAAAAAGTATAGATAATAATTGTCATAGGAGTTAGACTTGTTTGGCCAGCAGTTTTATCTAGAATGTAGTGTTTCCTCAAATGAGTTCCACAGGATTCTGGGTTTCCAAGATGTTTTGGGTAATGTATGGTTTAAATAAAATAAAAAAGTGTTCTTTTTTTTTTTTTTTTTTTTTTTTTTTTTTTTTTTTTTTTTTTTTTTTTACTGCACAGCTTCTAGGTTTTAGGTATGACTGTGCTTACTTATACATCCAGGAAATGGGTGTAGCAGGCAAGGACCCCCTTCTTCTCCTTCCCCCTTCCTCCTCCTCCTTCTTCTTTTTTTTCTTTTTAAAAAGATTTTATTTATTTGTCAGAGAGAGTAAGAGCATAAGCAGGGGAGAGCAGCAGGCTCCCCACTGAGCAATGATCCTGATGGAGGACTCAACCCCAGGACCCTAGGATCATGACCTGAGCCAAAGGCAGGCGCCCCTCTTTTCCCCCTTTCGACAGGGGGTCTCATACACCCATGGTCTAGGGGCACCCTTCTTCCGGAAAGTGCTGCTTTAGAATTCCACTGTAACGGATGCTGTGAACAGCTGGGTTGAAATAGTTATTCTTTGTATCTTCCTAGTCCTGATATATTTACTTCATTTCCCTTTGCTCATGGGGGTGGGGGAGGCAAGTGATTAAAATAAAATTAATCTTTTTAGTCTACAATACAACGTGTATTGTAATAAACATGTATTAACTTTAAAATTAAACAAAACCCCATAAAATGCAAATTTGTCCAGAGAGAGAACATGTTCAGTGTGGGTTTTCTCTGTGAGGAAGGGAGTGCCACATGGGAATCCCTGTGTGTGTGCAGGGAGAGTGAGAGTGGGGGGCAGGGATGGAGGGTGGTGAGCGGGTGGGGTGCTGGGTGTGGGGGAGTGCTGAAGAGGTCACCCTGAGATTGGTGACATCATTCTGCTGCTTGATTGGCTGCCGGCTGGATTTCATCAGGGACTTTTTTTCTGCCCATTTCAACTGTAGCCAAATTCACTGTCAGCACATTGAGTGAAAATCTTCTAGGCCAGTTGCTGACATATTTGCAGGATGAAGTCAAATATTCTAATTACTTTTTCTGACATTTAACAAACTCAATTTTCATGTAAAATTATCTCCGAACTCTCCAGAAAACTATATTTTTCTCCTAAGGAAACACAAGTTCAACGCTTCTTTTCAAATGGATATAATTTCTTGAAAGCCAACAATTATAGCTTTTAATGGCGTTTTTCTTCCCTTGTGATTAAATGCCTTTGATCTTGGGCTATTTGGTGGCTGTATTTGAATATTTTTCCTCCCTCTGTCCCTCCCATTCCTTCTTGCTTTCCTTCTGTTTCTCCTGGAAGAGGGGCATTAGGATGGAAGTCTTTGTATTCTGAAATGAACGGGCCTTCCTTCTTCCTTCCTTCCTTCCTTCCTTCCTTCCTTCCTTCCTTCCTTCCTTCCTTCCCTCCTTTTAGAAAAAGACAGTGGACAGGAAGGAGGGGCAGAGGGAGAGGGAGAGAGAGCATCTTAAGGAGGCTCCATGCTCAGTGGAGAGCCCTAGGTGGGGCTTCATCTCAAGACCCTGAGATCATGACCCGAGCCGAAATCAAGAGTCGGACACTCA